>NC_138509.1:91967121-92391151 GCF_964252035.2 Podarcis erhardii | reverse complement strand
ACACAAGGATACCAGTTTTCTTCCTTTTCCTTGTGAACCACCTCATCAAAGCCCAAGTGTCTCATTGCTCCCTACAGCAGGGGTAGGCAACCTATGGGCCGCAGGCTGGATGCGGCCCAATCACTTTCTCAATCCGGTCTGCAGATGGTCCGGGAATCAGCGTGTATTTACATGAGTAGAATTATGTCCTTTTATTTAAAATGCATCTCTGGGCTATTTGAGGGACGGTGGACTGGCCCTCGACTGAAAAAGGTTGCTGACCCCTGCTCTACAGGATCATGATCCTCATTCACATGTCAGGGAAGGCATCATTAGCCGGAAGAGGGGGTGAAGGAGTGACCCTGCTCACCTTTGCCCCTTAGGGGGTCTCCATCTCAGGTGTGGCCCATCCAAAGAAGGAGGGGGAGGAAGAGGACCAAATGTCTCCTTCCCCCCTCCCCATAAAGAATCCCTGTGATAAGAGGCACGACTCATATTGCCTTGGGGTTTTTGCACAGGCGAAGATAGGATTTTTGTTAAGGGGGAGGCAGCCAAAGCTGCTTCTTTTTTTGGGGGGGGGGGGAGATTTTTTTTAAAAAAAATATTCTTTACAATCACACTTTCCTCCAGGGACATCAAATAACTTACAAAAAAAAAAGAAATTAGTCGAAAATCTAACTATAACTAACATACATCAAAATCATCCTCCTATTAGTTATGCATAACAGTATATTCTTTTTAAAAAATTCCTTCCAGTAGCACCTTAAAGACCAGCTAAGTTTAAGGTGCTACTGGAAGGAATTTTTTTATTTTGTTTTGACTATGGCAGACCAACACGGCTACCTATCTGTAACTAGTATATTCTTTTATCTATCCTAATTTTTTCCCCTTCCTCCCTCCCCCCCCCCAATTGTTCTCTCTTCAAATCTTTAACCATGTGCACAGATTAATCATTCTAATTTGGATGCCTGGGTTGGCTTTCCCTATTTTTTTGGGGGGGGGGGTAAAGATTGCCCCCAAAAGTTGAACTTTTGTCGGGGGGGGGGGGGAAATCACAGGTAAAAATACCCCCCCAAAAAGGGGGCCATTATGGGGAGCAAGCTTTCGTGGGGGTGGGGGGGTTTACTTTCGATGTTTTCCGATCATTTTGAAAATGCTCTCCCCCCCGTTGGGATTCGCCCGCCCCCCGAAGACAGAGGGGTGAGCAGCTCCACCAGGCCGCCCTTTCCCCACATAGGTCACCCCACTGAGCTCTCGCTGTCACCCCGGGAGACCCCAATCTCCGCCCGTCTTATTTCAGGCCCCTAAATGTATGTGAGTGGGGGGGGTGTCATGATCTCTTGCCCCCCCCCCAAAAAGAGCCCCCCTCAGAGGCGCCTCAGAGGCTTCCTCGCGCGTGAGGAGAAGCAGCCCCCACGGCCTATTCCTCCTCCCCCCCCCCCATCCCGCTCGCGCCTCGCCTGGCCGGATCCCCGGCCGGGCGGGCGCCGTTCTCGCTCTCCTCACACCGGTCGGTCTCGGCCCGGGGCGGCCCCGCCGCAGTGCGCATGAGCGGGTCGGCGGCGGAAGGCAGGGCCCGCGAGGAGGAGCCCCGGGAGCCGCCGCCGCCGCCGCCGCCACCGACCCTCCTCCCGCCTCCTCAGTGTCCGCCTCAGCCGGCCCGGGAGGGGAGAGAGGCCCGCGCGCAGCCCCCACCATGGTGAGGCCCTTCGGCCCCGGGAGCGAGGCAGAGCGGGCGGAGGGAGGAAGCGCCGCCATCGCCTGGCAACGCGGGGCCTAGTCGGGGGTGGGGGGGGGGGGAGAGAGAGAGAGAGAGAGTCGGGGGTGCAGGGCTTGGGGGGGGGCGCGGCCTCGGCGCCGGGGAGAAGCAGCCCGGCCCTCTCCCACTTCTTCCCACAAGCCGCCTATGCTGAGGGGGGGGGGGGGGGCTTTGAGATATAGGGGCTGGGGTCGGCCCTTGTGTGGAAATCCACTTCCCACCCCCCTCAGGGAGCTGAAGTGGGGGGATTTGGGGGTGCCCCGTTGGGGTGTATGGAGGGGCTCCAAAGGGTTTGCGTGTGGCTGGGCTTCAGGGGTTTCTGTATATGATGTGTCAGGGAGGTTTAGGGTTATTTTTCTCTCCTCCCCCCCCCAAAAAAAACACACACCTTGGAGGACTGGTGGGGTGACTGGTAGGGGGAGAAAAAACCCCTGGGCATTTGGGTGCTGCTTCATCTTGGGTGCCTGGGCCTCCTCTTCCTTGTTTCCTTTTTTTTCTTTTTCCTTTCCCCTCTATCTCTCTCTCCAACCTGGGGGAAGCATCTCTCCCCCCCCCCCTCTCTCTTTGCATGCTGCACCTATCTCTGTTTGCAGTTGCGTTTTGTGCAGACCCCTCTTTTGTTGCGGTGTGTGCGCACGTGTGCATGCAAGCAGGCGGGTACTCCAGAGAGGGTTAGCTGGGGTTAGCCTGGTTTCAGCAGAAGCTCCCCCAAGTGCCTCGTGGCACCTCAAAAGACAGTTTTAAACCCTGCGAAAGCGTCCGTGGGCAGCAGCAGCAGCTGCATGGTGGTTGTCCTTAACTGGCAGTAGGGGTGGCATCCTGGCACTTTGTCCTCCAGCTCTGCCTTGTGGCAGGCATAGTTAAATCTGCAGCACGTCATGAGGCTGGTGCCCAGGAGTTGCCGCTCACTACAGGACAGGACCTGGAAGAGAAAGTGGAGGAAATGTGCATGTTGCCCTCTGCGGCCCCCAGCCAAAAACTGCTTCAGAGTGACATAAATGATCTATGGAAAGGCCCATTTTGCCAATGGACAGCTCCATAACCCAGCGGTTGCTCACTTGCAACAACTGGCCGCCTGATAGAAGCTCAGACAAAGGGGCTGAGCCCTGCTATGAACCCAGATGCCAACTCTGCTCCTGTATTGTGTCAGGTGGTGCTATTGCAGGACCTAACGCCAGTAATTCCCCTTAGGGGCTTGGTTGCTTGCTTGCTCATCCTGCGATGTGAATGTGCCATCACCTCTCATTAATGCCTTTTTGTTATTCACGTCAAAGAAACAGCAAGATGCCAAAAAAAGGGGGAAATAGAGGCAGAAGGAAAAACGATACTGAAAAATGGAAGTGTTCAGAAGGTAGTGGGAGAGAATCTATTGCTCACCTCAAAATCGCCACATTTCAACAGAAGACTCCAAAGTGAGGCTCCGGTTTGAAATTGATGCACTACAGTTTATGAGCAAATTCGGTTCAGGTTGATTTAAGCTTGACTGGACTACAGCTTTTCTTCCCACTCCAGATGTTAAATTAGCATAGTGCACCTCGAAAGATATTGAATAGTACCACCACTGACTGCTGTTGTGAACAGTTTGCAAACCTGTTGCTATGCTGTCACTTGGATATCATGACTTTTTGACGTGTGTGTGTGAATGATTGCATCCCATGCTGTTCTTCTGTTCTTTGCAGTCCCCCTGTGCCAGTGTTCATGCTATTTAGAGGAGTGGGATGTGCAGAGGCAGCACAGGGAAGGGGGGATTCCCCTCCCCCCAAATGCCTTCTTACCTCTTTCATTCACAGAAAGCTTTACTGAATCAAAAAGCTTTCCATGAATGGAAGGACAACATTGGATACATACTATATACTATATATATCTGACGAATAATCTCAGGTAACTGCTGAGTAATCTTTTATGCATCTGTTGGAATGAGATCCAGTTCACAAAAGCTTAAGACCATAGAAATCTGTTAGTCTTTAAAATGCCACAAGACTGCTTGTGAATGCATATTTCATTTATGTTTCTCTGTGTTACACATTTTTTCTTGCTTATGAGGCAAGGAAACCATATCAACCATATTTATTCAGATGTAATCCCCTCTTATTTCATGGGGAAAGCATTTTAAGATGACAAATCATATGCACACTTACTTTAGGAGTCTGTCTCATTTAGATTGGTAGCTCTTACTTCCAGGTTGCTGTTGTTGTTGTTGCTGCTATTATTTATTAAATTTAAATACTGCCGTTCATCCGAGGATCACAGGGCAGCTTCAGGTCTGTTTGTTAGAATAGGGTTGTAAGGTGCAGTCATCCGTATTTACCTTTTAGGCTAGATTTTAAACATCATGCTAAAAGGCTTCAGTTTCCATACCATTTTTTTTTTGCCATTAGAAATCCTTACTAAAAGGCAAGCAGAAGAGGAATAGATTTTAAAAAATGATTTTCTAGGTAAAATTATTTTACAGAATTATTTTACAGAATTTATTCAAGTTAATGGGATTGTTCCATAGTAAGTCACTTGAAAATTGTAGCCATGGTAATTTAGTTTACATAAATTTAGTTGATTAGTGGGTTTCTGAGGTTCTTTCAGGTACTTTAGCCTGTTAAGCAGTTTGAGAAGTTCTAACTATTGGCTTCCTCTGCCACATTGCACAGGCTTCAGGAAAACATCATGCAAGATTCTTCAGGAAATAGAGTGAGTGTACAGAGGCTCCTGAACTACTCAAGGTGTTTTGAGTGCATTTAACTTTGGCCTCACAGCACACACACCCAGGATGTTTTCTCCTTAAAACTAATTTATTGCCTTTGCACAAATCAACACCCAACTTCCTGTGAGGAGACTAACACAATGGAGCACTTATCCAGTCTAAATATAAGCTGTGGCAAGGCATATTTATACTGTAATAAGTGTCTCAAGAGGTGTGGGACACCTTCCTCTCTCTATAAATAGTTGGGCTAAAGAACTAGAAAATGATTGGATATGTCATCTGGACTTGACATGTTTGGATATATAATTAGGTTCCAAGTTTGTTCTTGCTATCATAAGTTGGTGTTCTTCAGTAAAGGTGGGCCAGTAAATTGAAGCTGAATCTTGAAAAAATAGAGGTGCTGCTATGCGTTCTGAGTTCTTGAGTGTGGAAGATGAGAAGACGGCCTATTTTTGATGGGATTGCAGTCATCTGAAAGGTGCAGATCTGTAGCTTCGGGGTGTTCCTGGATCCAGCACTATCACTGGAGACTCAGATGTGCCTTTTTCCAACTCTGACTGTTTTGCCCCTCATGGATAGAGATGACTTGGCCACTGTATTGCACCTTCTGGTAACCTCTGGATTATACTGTTGCAATACATTTTACTTCAGACAGCCCTTGAAAACAATTTAGAAACTTTAGCTGCTTCAAAATGCGGCAACCAGATTACTGGCCAGGGTTCCTCTTAGATGTCATATAAACCCTATTTTAAAACAGCTGCACTGGTTGCCAGTGTGTGAATTAGGCCCCAGATATATGAATGAACACACACACACACACACACACTCTGTCTTCATCCAGAGGGGCTTTTCTTGGTAGTTTCACGGCCCTCAGGATTGAGAGGAATGGCAGCCTGGAGAAGGACTTTCTTTGTAAAGGGACCCCTGACCATTAGGTCCAGTCGTGACCGACTCTGGGGTTGCAGCGCTCATCTCACTTTATTGGCCGAGGGAGCTGGCGTGCAGCTTCCGGGTCATGTGGCCAGCATGACTAAGCCACTTCTGGCGAACCACAGCAGTGCACGGAAACACCGTTTACCTTCCCGCTGGAGCGGTACCTATTTATCTACTTGCACTTTGATGTGCTTTTGAACTGCTAGGTTGGCAGGAGCAGGGACCGAGCAACGGGAGCTGACCCGACATGGGGATTCGAACCGCCGACCTTCTGATTGGCAAGTCCTAGGCTCTGTGGTTTAACCCACAGTGCCACCTGCGTCCCTCCTAAACTATACCAAGTTTCAAATACAGCTTATTTGTTATAATTCTTACAATTCCCTGTCAATTTGATGTGCTTTTGAACCGCTAGGTTGGCAGGAGCAGGGACCGAGCAACGGGAGCTCACCCGACACGGGGATTCGAACCGCCGACCTTCTGATTGGCAAGTCCTAGGCTCTGTGGTTTAACCCATAGCGCCACCCGTGTCTTTCTTTGTAGCAGCCCCCAAATTGGGGAACTCCTTTTGCACAGAGGTTATGTTCTGGGGTTGGTGAATAGACATAAAAGCACATGAACAGTCTTACTTTCTAGAGGCAGTGTGCCAAATGGTCTTCACCCTCAAGCAAGGCAGAGAGCTTTAAAACTCCCACTCTCTGGTAGGCTTTTGCAAGATCTTGTGGGCCTGTTGGAGATCTTGCGAGAGCCTCCCAGAGAGTTGTAAGAAAACCAGAGAGCTTAAAAGTTCATTCTGGCATCAGCCCAGTGCCATAAAGGCTCATCAGCAACAGCAGTTTGGTCGCAGTGTGGGGGCGATGATTACTGCTCTGTTGTCCTGAACACCTGCTCATGATACTGCGTTTTGTGATTGTTCACTGATATTTAAAGAAATGTAGCCCCATTGAAAGTGGTTCACAGGTACTGAAGTGCTGAGCGACGTGGAGTTGCTGTTCAAAACGGCACTGTCCTTTCTCCCTTGTAACCTGCCACATCATAATGTCGGCATGCAACACATTTCTCTGCCTGCGCTCCACCCCTTAAATGACAGGGACGGGGAAATGCACAATACAGTGACATCACAACATGGCTAAGTGCTGATGAACACTATTGTGGGGAGTGGAGTGGAGAGACTTTAACAGGGTGGTTTTCTTTCTTCTTTCTTTCTTTCTTTCTTTCTTTCTTTCTTTCTTTCTTTCTTTCCTTCCTTCCTTCCTTCCTTCCTTCCTTCCTTCCTTTCTTCTTCTTCTTCTTCTTCTTCTTCTTCTTCTTCTTCTTCTTCTTTCTTCTTTTTTTAACAGCAACACACCTGTTATATGTAGTTCCACTCCAAGAAGTTTCCTTAAGTGTGTTGAGGTAGCAAGCCAAAATGTCACTTCCTTAAAGCTGTGCTAAGGTGCCTTATGCCCATTGTTGAGGGCTGAGTTCCCAGCCTCACTGAACAGCCAGCAAGTAGGTGGTGCTCGTTTATCTTATCACATGTTTGTCAAAGGGAAAAAGTAAACAGCCTGCCATTTTTAAAATTTGTGTAGACAGAATTATGGAATTGTATTTTTCAACTTCCTTTGTTTAAATTTGCTGTGGCTGGGATGCAAACCTAGTTTGTTTGTTTGTTTATTAAACTTGTATACTGCCCTTCATCCATAGATATCAGGGCGGTTCACAAGATAAAAATGCAAAATAGGCTAAGGTGGGCTTTAGTTTCTCAAGCAACAGCTCCCCCCCCCCCCACGGTATTTGCTTTCATGTGTTTGGGTACTTTGTGTGTGCGTAGTTGTACAAACTTTGAGACCTTTTCTGTAGGTTCTGTTCTGAGTACCCCTGAGTGCCTGTTGAGGTTTGGTGGGTGGGGATCTGGGCTAAGGTATTTCCCCCCCCCACTTGTGGTGGTGTCCCATCTCTGAGGTGTCAAGGTGGCAGCAAATTTTCTGTTTTCCAGGAGACAAGTCAAGAAGATGGTTTTTATTCTTCCATGTATTTGACAGATTCATAGCTGTCAACGTTTCCCTTTTTTTAAGGGAAATTCCCTTATTCCGAATATGATTCCTCGCAAGAAAAGGGAAAAGTTGATAGCTATGCAGATGATTTCCTTTACTGCTTCTCACTGCTCTTTTCGGTTTAAATTGTAATGCTCTTTGTTGTATGCATGTTTGTCTTGTTAGCCACCTTGAATATTTATTGTTAAAAAAACAAGGGAGAATCTATTCAAATAAACAATACAAGATAGAAGCAATTAAAATAGGAATGCCTATAAATAAACTTGTAATATAGCATCTTTCCTTCTATAAGTTGAGAGACATGAATAGGAATTCAGTGAAGCTATATTCTGTTTGTACAATTTGTGGCTTTTACACTTGCCTTCTTAAGCCAGGGGGAAATAGGTAACCATAGATAGATGTGGATTCTTATCACAGTCGTAATGTCTGAAACCACTTGCTTTATCATGTGACTGTTTGGTGTAGTTTCTCCATCAGATGATGCTACCGTATGGCCTTGTTTACTGGCTATGAATCTCCATTAGTCAGGAAGCCAAATTAATTGTTGTGTGATAATGGAGCAAATACACCAACAATTTGCAATACTGAAGACTGTGCCAGGCTGTTAGCAATAAGGCTTCAGGGAAGGTATAGGCTGTGATCTAAAGGGACATACGAATACGCTTCCTGCATGCTCCTGCATTTTTGCATTTTCATTGCAACCTCACATAGCTCTTATACAACACTTCTTCCCCAAGTTCAGCCAGTAGTTTGGGGGATTTGGTGTAAGAACAGTTTATATGAAACCTGCCAGTAGTGTCTGCGTAGTGCTGAAACCTGTTGGGCAGGTTTCTCTTCTAACTGCTCTCCTGTAAACTGACATATTTGGATGCTTGTGTGTCTCTTTGTGTCACAGCTGTTGTCCCCTCCTAAGCCCTGTAATGTGCTTTCTGTGGAACATTTAGAGCCTTGGTTCTCAACCTGTGGGTCCCCTGATTTTGTCAGACTACAACTCTCATTCCTAGCCAGCATGACCAGTTGTCAGGGATGATGGGAGCTGTAGTCCAACAACATCAGGAGACCCACAGGTTGAAAACCACTGGTTTAGAGGATCTGCAATGAGTGTTTCTGTGGCTGCTGCATCCTCCCTATCACAAAAGAGCGGGACACATCCATGAGCCAAGTTGCTGGTTGTCTCAAGTAGAAAGGAGAGCCATCACACAATGTTTTATCCTTGATTCTGTTGTTTGTTGAACTTGTGAGCTGCTTTGGGCACCATTGAGCTTGGAATTAAATTCTTAATTAGAAGGAGTTGAGCAACACCACAGGTAGGCTTTCTGTATGTCCACCTTAATTCTCTATCAGGTACCATTCACTTGAGGAAAGTGGCCCTTTTGAGCTACAGGTTGAAGCTGGATATTCCTCCTCAGGTAAGCACACGGGAGATCTCACTGTTCTTGTGTTTTCTGATACTTTTCTAGAACAAGCTGAAGTCATCACAGAAAGATAAAGTTCGGCAGTTTATGATCTTCACACAGTCCAGCGAAAAGACCGCAGTGAATTGCCTGTCTCAGAATGACTGGAAGCTAGATGTTGCAACAGATAACTTTTTCCAAAATCCTGAACTGTATATACGAGAAAATGTTAAAGGATCATTGGACAGAAAGAAGTTAGAACAGCTATATAATAGATATAAAGGTAAGTATAGGGCAGTTTTTTCTTTTTCTTTTCAAAAAGATGTGTTAAATGCATCATTTTGCTGGCAATAGATTCCATTTGGAATCCAGGCCAGAAACTTGAGTTTCAGCTGTGGCCAGAACAGACCAAGAACGCAGTGCCCTATAAGCATTACGACAAAGGCTACCCTTTATTTATGACATTTTTATCCCACCCTTCCTCTAGGCAGCTCAGGGTGGGAAACATTCCCCCACCATCCCACATTGTATCCTTGCAACAACCATGTGAGATCGGTTAGACTTAGAGATGGTTAAAGGGTCTTAAGGTGAGTGTCATGGCTGAAAGTAGATCTGGGACCTGGGTCTTCCTTCTGATTGCTACACAGATGCTCGTTCTTGCCGTCATGCTGCTAGACTTACTGGCAGAGCATCTGGGTTGCCCGTTTTTTTCTCATCCTCCCAGGCAATCATTTGTCAAGCCATCTCATCAACCCTGAGACACAGGAAAGCCTTCCTTTTCCTTTTCCCTAGAATCTTTTGTCCTGGACTGCATTTTAACTCCTCCTCACAGAGGTAAAATCCAGTCCTTCAGGGAGCACATTGGGCTGAGTCATGCTCTCTTTCTTTAAATGGGAATAAGTGACCCACCTTCCAATGCAATTGTGATTGCAGGTAAGATGAGGTTTGCAGAGGGGACACACTTAAAACAGTGCATAAAAGTGAATGCTATGTAGCAGCCGACAGCATTTAATGGCCTTAGGAAGCAGGTTCTTGAACGAGTGCTTGGCCGCCATACCTTTTATTAGAAATGGTTTCAAAAAGACGGAGACTTCCATTCATTTTATTTTGTTTCCCTCTTATACTCCAAGATCCTCAAGATGAGAATAAAATTGGCATAGATGGCATACAGCAGTTTTGTGATGACCTTGCACTTGACCCTGCCAGTATTAGTGTATTGATCATTGCCTGGAAGTTCAGAGCTGCGACGCAATGTGAATTTTTAAAAACGGAATTCATGGATGGGATGACAGAACTAGGGTAAGTGCTCAACAACTCTATGAAAGTAGGCGGGCCATGCTATTCTGTGCAAGGAAAGGTTTGTACTTCCATGCTTGAAGCAGAATCTTACGTAACTCAGGAAGAGCCATTCAAACTCTTATTCAAACTCTTATCTGGTGGAGGAATGTGTATTATGTATTTGTGTCTCTATGAATGAACACAATTTATTTCACACACACACTTGATTTCCCAGTGCCAGCCTCAGGTGCAGCTTTGCCATAGCATCTCTGGGCTCCTTTCAATGCCATGCAAAGGGCTCCTGGCAGCTCCCTCAGTCCCCATGAAGCTCCTAGGAAATCATACATACTGCTACTTTCAAGTCAGTAAAAATATAGGTCTGGGCCATATGCTGAAATTTAAAACAAAATGCTCCATGCAAATCTTCAGCTACAAGGCATTCAAACTATCTGATACATACATTTGCTCAGTGTTTTGTCTTCTAAATGCCAATAAGCATGTCGATGCAAGGTTCGATTGAGGTATGAGGGAGCACAGATGGTGTATTTGAGCATGGCATTCTTTGCGCTCCTGATAATGCATTTCTTTGAGACCTTGTCTGTTCACAAGAACAACTCACCATCTGCCAGATTGTTGAGATTAAACAGCCTGTTTTCAAATGTTGCCCCTTCCTAGCTGTGGTATTTTGCTTGATTCTTCTTTGATGGTGTTTGCCGCTGTAATCATATTCATAGATTTGAACAGAAGAGGAGCTGGTCCCCAAAGGGGGTTTCTTGTATTTCTTGGAGGGGTGGCCTCAGTCTCTGCCTCCCAGGAAAGTTCCACAAATGTGTTGGTGATAATGTATTTTCAGCACCGCTTAATAGAAAAGAGAGCTCCAGGAATGATCGGACTATATATATGTGACATTCCTTTTTTTTTTGTTAAAGCAACTATTTAGTAATGCCATTTTACAAAGTATTTAGAACATGATCCTAAACTAATGCACAGATAAACTTTTGTGTTTGTTTTTTAAACCAAATAAATAAACCCAACAACAGATGTGACAGCATAGAAAAACTAAAGGCCCAGCTTCCAAAAATGGAACAAGAATTGAAAGAGCCAGGAAGATTTAAGGATTTTTATCAGTTTACCTTCAACTTTGCAAAGAATCCGGGACAAAAAGGTTTAGGTATGTATGCCAATATTTCCTTGTACAGAAAGTGAGTGGTCCAAGTCAGGGTCCATACTGGGCTACAGCTGATTGTGATGAGAGAAAACGCCCCTTGCCTCCAAAGTGGTGCTTACACATTGAGATTACCACAGTAGGCTTCCCTAAGCAAACGTATCTTCTTGGAAAAGTGTCCTGATACTTCGGCATGCTTGTGCACTGGAGGACTGCCGATAAGTTTGGTGCGTTCAGTCGTGTTTCTAAGTTCTCTTTTCCCAAAAGCATTTTCAATTGGCAGGGAATTGTAAGAATTATAACAAATAAGCTGTATTTGAAACTTGGTATAGTTTAGGAGAGACGCAGGTGGCGCTGTGGGTTAAACCACAGAGCCTAGGACTTGCCGATCAGAAGGTCGGCAGTTCGAATCCCCGCGACGGGGTGAGCTCCCGTTGCTCTGTCCCTGCTCCTGCCAACCTAGCAATTCGAAAGCACGTCAAAGTGCAAGTAGATAAATAGGTACCGCTCTGGCGGGAAGGTAAACGGTGTTACCGTGCGCTCCTCTGGTTCGCCAGAAGCGGCTTAGTCCTGCTGGCCACATGACCCGGAAGCTGTACGCCGGCTCCCTCGGCCAGTAAAGCGAGATGAGCGCCGCAACCCCAGAGCCGGTCACGACTGGACCTAATGGTCAGGGGTCCCTTTACCCTTTATGGTTTAGGAAGCAATCTTTGTCACAGCGTGCAAAGGGGGAGGGAGGGAGAGGGTGATTGCCGCATTGAACATGGGCAAACGCCTGCCTGCACGCTGCCTTTAATATCTTGAGGAAAGGGCGGATACCCAGGATCATGACTGGGAAGCCTTGGGCCTTCCGGATGTGGCTGGACTACGACTTCCACCATCCCTGACCATTGGCCAGGCTGGCTGGGACAAACAGGAATTGGAGCCCAATCACATCTGGAGAACCACTCATTCCCCAGCCCAAGATCCCGAAACACTGTTAAGTGTTACTGTACTAAGAGAGTGTTCTTTGCAACCCTCACTTTTACTATGTAATTCCCAAACAGGTGTGTCTGGACAAGCGGGGAGGGGGAAAGCCTCAATTACTTATTTAATTACCCATTTTCTTTAATGTTGCAGACTTAGAAATGGCCATCGCCTACTGGAATTTAGTACTTCATGGACGATTTAAATTCCTAGACTTGTGGAACAAATTTTTATTGGTAAGCGCAAGTATGAATTGCCTCATTAGTAATGACTAAGTGCCCAGTTCTGGGAGGTTCTGCAGCCTGACTCTTCCCTACGGGACCCAGATCAACAATCTTGGCCGCACGTGGCATTGGTCAGCAGCTAGTGGCCTACCACCCAAATCCACACTGTAGATAACCGGCAGCTTTCCTTGCCCCAAAACCTTGTTTGATTTTAAAACTTGAAGAAAGAGGGTGTTGGGATGACAACCAAAAGCAGAAATCCCAAATGGCATTCTTTTAAAAAAGGATTATTTTGAATATCTCTTACAGAATTATTTTGGGGGTTCCCCCCGACCCATCATGGTTCTAAACCCTGTGGGACTTGCAGCTGTGTAAGGCACCTGACTGGCTTTGCTGCAAAAACGGGCCTGGTTGATGGGCTGTGTTTGACTTCACAGGTCATATGTGAACATGCAGTGGTGCTGCAGGTTTTGTATCTTGAGCCACTAGCCCAGTCTGTTCTTATTGGCAGTAGCTCCCTATGAACAGGATTCATAGCCAGTCCTAAGGGCCTCTCAGCTGGAGATAGATTGAAGCTGGGACATTCTGCATGCTCTTCCATTAAGACAAAGCCTTTCTTCTGGCCCTTCCAGAGATGTCATGTGTAGCTAATGCTTTTCACACTCTGATTTCCCTCAAAACAGGAACATCATAAAAGATCTATACCAAAGGACACTTGGAACCTTCTTCTAGACTTCAGCGCGATGATTGCAGATGATATGTCGAATTATGACGAGGAAGGTAACGTTGCCATTTGTTCCTCTTGGGGCACTTTGGCCTGTGTGGAGTGCTCTGTCCCCAAGAAGCTTCTCTCCCTAAGTGATCCTGCTTTTGCCCTGGACCTTCTGTATTTTCCTGTTGGCTTCCCCTCCTACTATAATTTTCAATTTGTTGGAAATCCCTGATATCATAAGGGGCACAGTGGGTATTAAAACAGTTTCTGGAAAAGTAAAGCCGCTTATTTCTTGCGTATACCGAGCTGAATCCAGGACTTGAACAATTCTAGTCATTGCCATCCTCATAGTGGCCACGGATCTAATTCTGGCAAGCCAGCCTCTCCACAGCAAGGAACACCTGTTGTTGTTTCCACTATTGAGTTGCTTCTCCTCTTACGCTGCTCAATTGGGTTGCCAGGTTGGCCCCTGCACCACTGAATCTGCCACACCTCCGTGTCTGATTGGCTGAAGTAGCAACCATGTGTGACTTCCCTTTCTGCCTGCCCTTGAATGTTTTGCTCAGCTCCCCAGACTTGCTCTCTTCACGTCCCTTGGGTGCGAACGAGGAGCTGCCTGTTTCTGCATGAGGGAAAAACCAAGATGGCGGGGTGAAAGACAACTCTTAGCTGTGTACAGCAGGGATGGGGGATCTTGTTCAGTTTGAGGGCTGCCTTTCCTTCTTAGCCACCTTCCTTCCAGGGGCCACTTGGCAGTAGTGGGTGGGACCAGATGTAGATGCAGATGGAACAATGAAGGTGAACGGTACCTTCATATAGTGGGCAAGCTCCTGCACATGCTCTCCCCTCCAGCCAGGCAAACGAGGCGTTTTCAGAAAACAATCCAGCCAGGAGCAACACCCCATGAAAGGAGCGAAGTAGCACAATGGGTGGTGGTCCAGGGAGACTCTCAAGGATCAGATAGAGAGGCTTGGAGCGTCTCTATAAAGAGGAGTGCAGAAAACAAGGGGGGGAGCAAGCCTTGTAAACTTCTCTTTTGCGCTGGGCAGGGGTAAGGCTGCACTTGCTTGGCAGGGAGCGAAAGGCCCTCTGCCCACATTTCGAAGCTTTTTTAATATAGCCCTTCTGGCCCATTGCTTGATCCAAAGATCTCCTTCTGCAGCAGGGTGCTGTGTGTGGCTCTATGAATGCTGATTTTTCTTTTCTTTTTTAAATTTTATTTTTAAAAATCCCAAAATTAGCATATCCAAGAAAAAAACTTAGCATTCCATCTTATAGAACCTTGTATAAAGTTTTCTGACTAATCACTCTCACTTTTTAAAAAGTTTGTGTCCAAAGAGTGGCTGTCCCAGGATTAAAAATTTTAAGATTTTAAAAATTATTATTAAATGATGAAAATAAAAATACTGTCCAAAATTGAAGGGCTGTTCTGAGGTAAAAATGCATGTGAAGAGCTTGGAACACATAAAATGCTAAATATTTTCTGGTGACATTTTCTTGTAACAGCTAGGGGGGCAAATTATAGTCCCCAACTCTTCAGATAAGGCATTCTGCAAGCTTAATAATTCCACCCCTCTCCCTCTTTTCTTCCAGGGGCATGGCCTGTTCTTATTGACGACTTCGTGGAATTTGCACGCCCTCAAATTGCTGGAATAAAAAGTACGACAGTGTAGTGCTAAATGAACCTTCTAGAATGTACATAGTCTGTACAAAATAAACAACATGGGGGAAAATTGCACAGTCAATTTCTGCTGACTGACTGAACAGGACTGAAGACCAATCCTCAAGAAATAAAGGCTGGGGGTTGAGTCAAACCTTTAAGGATCTACTTTGGACCATATCAGACGATGGGTGGTTTGGGCTTCTCATCTAGCCTGGGCCAGCCTTGCCCATTGGAAAACTCCAGCATTGTGGATATCATTCTTTTTCTTTTTTAAAAAATGAAGCACCCTAATCCTTTCCATAAATCTTAAAATGCTTTTTGGATTTTTTTTTTTTTATTTCTTGTTCCTCCTAAAGGCACATGCTGTCTTCACCAAGCAAAATCTTTTGACGTAATAATTTCACAGATCAGCATCGCAATCTGTTTCAGAAAAGCTTCAAGTAGCACACCTTTGGGCTAGCTGCAAAGACTTTGCCGAGAATATCCTAAAAGGGTGATTCGTTGGATCTGGTTCCATACTGTCCGTTCACAGCTATTGTCCCATGTGAGTGGCAAGGGGTTTCTTTGCTTTGTTCTAAAGCAAATGTCAAAAATACCCTGGCAAAAGGTCTGGGCTTTTCTGCCCGCCAATATCGGGCTATCCAGCAATGTAGGTGCTTGACTGAAGTTCTGTTGTGTCTAACAGTGAACGCTGCTGAAACGCAGGACAGATACGGCGCTCAACGGTATCCATATTTTAATAATCTAGTCGGAAACACTGGGTGCCTAATGTTGAAAGGTGAACCATCCTTTAGGGCCCCGATCCTCAGTAGCTGGGCCATGTGAATCTTGCTAAGTCTCTGCCTCTTGCTTCTTGCTGTCCCCCCTGCCCCCTGCCAACACTCGGTGGCTTCCCTTGTCTGCCAGCACTCCACCCTTGACCACTGCGTATCTTTGCAATGCCATGCATGCAGAGAGAAAGAGGCAGGGCCTGGAATACCTGTGCCCACCTAAATTAGTGATACCCTCTCCATCACCACGCCCTCAGTACTGTCTTGTAGCTAACTTGGATGACACCATTCCAGGGCGGCAGGGGTGTCCACCTTCTTCAGGGAATTGGGGCACTTACCCTTACCCCTCAATCCTTGGGGCAAAGTATCATGGGTCATGTTATTTCTAACTTCCAAGAGTGGGGTTGGGTTTTCTGATAGAAAGACCAGCAGGATTCATCCTAGAATGTGGGTGATAAGTTGCTCACAACTGCTCTTAGTTACCCAATAAATTTTTTTGTAGCATCTCTTTGTCCAGGAAATCTTTCCCGCCCCCATTAACTTCTACTGAAATGTTAAAACTTGAATACAGTACTGAATTTATAATGTTTGCTACACAATACGTAGAATCCTTGATTAGGGCCAACAGAGGTTTTTGGTCGTGGGTATAACAATGAGTGTGATATGCATTTTCTTCTATACTTGATGGTTTGAGCCATTAATACAATTTTTTTATGATGTTAGCGGTACTGACATTATGGTCCACGTCCTTCATCGGTGACAGGCAACTTACCGTATTAACAGCAAATCGCTGTAGTTGTCAAAACAGAGGGATCCCTACTCCGAGCAAAAGTTCTGCCAGGCTCTAGCACATAGACACCTTGAGCAAGCAGGAACGCTTCAATTCATTTTTGCAATCGTGGCCACAGAAATCCCTGTGCGAGGTTATTGCTAGCACAAGAGCTCTCCTGCTTAAGTGAAGCTTTTGTGTGAGCTCCAGACTTGCTGGGTTCACAAGTTTATCTTTCTCAAGCAAGTACATAGTATAACTAGCATAATCCGGCCAAATGGGTTAAGCACTATTAGTGGGAGAGTCTTAAGTGTATCGTTGACTCTTTAGTGGTGCTTAACTTTGGCTGGGTCAGGCGAAAGAAATGTTTTGCTTAACCATGGTGGAGAAACTGGGAGTGCGCTTTGGGCTCATGAACCCCTCTTCCCTTTTAGCCGTGTGTAGCAATCCCATCTCCCCAATGCTTTTAAGATAGAGTTTGAAACTTAAGTGAAGGAGCTAGTTTGCATACCTTGGTTAAAGTTGACTACAGTATTGATCTTGGTTCAAGTGCCACACTAAACATGGTTAATAAAAGGAATGGGGAGAGATCTGGCATGGGAGAGAGTTAGTGGGAGCCCCTGGGATCTTCCAGTCTTCCCCAGTGCCTAAGCAAGGGGGAAACTTTTGCCTCTGAACTGGGCTCCACTGCACTCCACTCCATCTGCTTCTACACTTGTGTCCAGTTCACAGAGTCTGGCTTTTCCTTTTGAGCCACGGCTTTAGCCCTTGTGTTTTTACATGGCAAAAGCAGCACTTGAGATGCCTTCTGGCTATAATGTCATGTAACTTCACGAGCGATACTAAGCTGTTTTCTGGAAATCATTTTGCAGAGGAAACATGAGCTGTTTTCCCCATCCGATATTAGAAGTCCTTTTCTAATCTTTAAAAAAAGGAAAAGTTCAGGCTTGGCATATTGTGTCCTGTCTCATTTATCCATAAAATTAGAAAGAAAGAAAGAAAGAAAACACTTATGCACATGCAAAATAATTTTAGGGAAAATACTTGAGTATTAATTTGCTTTATCTTTTTTAAAACCTGTATGAAGTTGTGAGAAAGGGGCTTCCCTTTTTCCCAGCTGTGCCCTTTTGGTAAAGCTCAGTCTTGTGTTAATTTAAGAAAACCATTAGATAAAAATTGGGAATCCCTTCTTCAGAAGCCAGAGTTTGCAAAGTCAAATATATTGCTTTACTGCTTGCATTGTTTCTTTTCTCTCTCTCGTGTAAATATCAGTGGAGACTTGAATTATGAAAACTACAAGGTGTGTGTGCTGTTTCCGGTCTTAAGAAAATTTGGGTACAGTTTTTTCAGAATGAGTCATTGATGTATGTATGCTGTGTATTTTTTGTGTTTTGGTGTTTTTTTTTCTTCCAAATGAGATGTACTTAACTCTGTCCCTGTGGAGAAGGTTGGGGCATAAATGCTGTGCTGTTTTTTGTTTCTTTTTAAAGATAATTCCTTTTGCAATGTTGAGGCCTTTTCAACAAAATGGATTTTGCCATCAGTTTGGTACTACACAATTTATAATTACTGTGTAATTATAAAACTGCATTACATAAAGCATTGCTGTCTTAAGTAGCAGAGAAACTAAGGTTATTTGTGTGATCGCCTCTCTGAATTTTAAGAAGAGTGTTCAGTTCAACAGGCACAAACTGGTCAAATTTTCTTTTCAGTGGGAAGTGTGCTATCAAATCGGCGCTTGGTTGGATTGTGTCCAGTGGCAAGAGATGTTTGGCTTATTGTTGGCTTGCTTCTGAATGTAAATGCCCAGCTCTTCGAGAGACTGAAAAATGCCCAAACTTTATGCCCATTTGTACGTGTGTGTTGATTTTTTTTTTTTTATTAAAAGTTGTGAACCTTTTTGGGTTGATAGTATTCATAAAATCAACCCACTCTTCAACTTGGCAGTAATCTTCCCCTTCACAAATCACTTTCTTTTGCCAAATATTAGAAAAAGTGAATGCTTAAACAAAATTCAAACCCTCGTATTTGATTTATATATATATACCAATATGTAGAATTAGAAATACCTTGCTACATGAGAATATTTGGGAATCAAGGCTTTTATTTCAGTCACGTGATCAGAATCTGTAAGTTAAATTGTAACTACCTAGAAAAATCCCTCCGACAGACCAGAGGCAATAAAGTTCCGGCCCAGTTGTCATGGTGAAACTTTCTCATGAATTATTTTGTTTAAAAACAATCCCAATTTTTTTTTAAAGCAAAAGCAATTCATGGCCAGGAATGAGAAAGCAGAACCTTGCTAACGGCCTCCTGTTTGCCATGACATGCCACGACTTTTTGGTTGCACAGTGGAGGGGTTTTTATTCCCAGCCGTGGCACATTGCTTTGAGATTACTTGGGGTGGGTGGGGGAGAGACTGAGGTACCTCCATGTTTAATGTGGTTGGTCCAAAAGCTACAGCATTGTCTCTTGAACAACCTGTTAAATAAAGTAACTTATTTCTTAAAACTGTTCTCTGATGAAAATCCATTTGAGTAAGTTAAAAGACGATTCATTATAGCTTTAATAGCTTTAAGGTAACTTCTCACGGGTCTTGTTTTCAAGATGTGATGGGAATTTCCAGAGGGCTCTCCTGAACAAGAGGAGCAGGTTAACTTAGGAACGTTTTACACATTGCACAGAGGCAGATCTCAATTTTGCCCTCAATTGTGCCACGAGTGTAAACTCTACATGGCTTCTTAATGAATGTACCTATGTGCTACATGCATTTATACTTATGATATTTTGGGTGTACACCTAGAATTGATGTGGAGGTAAGGTTGCCACCCTATGCACCAAACTCCATACCTCTGAATAAACACTTGTAGGAGTTGTTAAGATTCTTTACACATGTTGTCCTCGCTGGAATCTAGTGAAGAATTGAGGTCCAGATCTCATCTGGGGAAAAAACCTTTTATCAGCAGTGTAATGTTACAAAATCAGCAGCTTCAAAGTATGGTACACAGTTTCAATTTCTTGGCTTCCCCCAATTTGCGCTTAGGTACTATATTGATGCTTAGGTGCTTGTGAGCCAACGCCCCATTCACTAGATATTTAGAACACACACCCCCAGCCTAATTTCATGTGGGTGGCAAGGAAGGGGGAAATGGAGACTGCAATGCAGGGCCTTGCCCGCTGCCAGCTTTGTGTGCCAGCCCCCAGCACTTGGGCCAAGAGCTTCCCTTGGAGGAAACGAAGGTTTTTATCCCTGCGCTTGAGTATCCCAAGAGGTCACCTCAATCTCTTCCTAGCGCAGCGTGACGGCGGGTGCTCAGGAGTCCAAACTGAGTACCGTATTTTTCGCCCTATGGGACGCACCTTTTCCCCTCCCAAAATGAAGGGGAAATGTGTGTGCGTCCTATGGGGCGAATGCAGGCTTTCGCTGAAGCCTGGAGAGCGAGAGGTGTCGGTGCGCACCGACACCTCTCGCTCTCCAGGCTCCAGGAAGCTATCCGCAAGCCTTGCGTGCCCGGGGGAACTCCCCCCGGCGCGCAGGGCTTGCCGGCGGCAGCCGGCAGCGCGGAGCACGGGGCGCCCTTTGGAGGACGCCCCGTGCTTTGCGCAGGTGTCCGCAAGCCTTGCGGGCGGCAGCCGGCAGCGCGGAGCACGGGGCGCCCTTTGGAGGACGCCCCGTGCTTTGCGCAGGTGTCCGCAAGCCTTGCGGGCGGCAGCCGGCAGCGCGGAGCACGGGGCGCCCTTTGGAGGACGCCCCGTGCTTCGCGCAGGTGTCCGCAAGCCTTGTGCGCCCGGAACTCCCCCCGGCGCGCAGGGCTTGCTGGCGGCAGCCGGGAGCACGGGACGCCCTTTGGAGGACGCCCCGTGCTTTGCGCAGGTGTCCGCAAGCCTTGCGGGCAGCAGCCAGCAGCGCGGAGCACTCTTTGGAGGACGCCCCGTGCTTCGCGCAGGTGTCCGCAGCCTGCCGCCGGCGGGCGGGGCGCCCTGAAGCAGAGTGCCCCGCGCGCCGGACAGACATCCGCAGCGTGGGGAGCCCTGCAGGAGTTCCCCGCAGGGCTCCCCACCCTGTGGATAGCAGCCTGCTGCCTGGCGCGCATGGCGCCCTGAAGCAGAGCGCCTCGCGCGCCGAACAGACATCGGCCAGCCCCACAAGCTCGGGGGACAGCGGGGAGGCGCAGCGCCGCCATCCCACTGTTCCCCGACCTGGTTTTGGGGGGGAAATAAAGGAAAAAAATTTTTCCTTTATTTCCCCCCCCCAAAAAAGTAGGTGCGTCCTATGGGACGGAGCGTCCTATGGGACGAAAAATACGGTAATTCAAGAGCATCATTTGCAATGCTTGCTACACCTGCAGCTGCCTTTGTGGTTGTATAGCAATTTCTGATTTGGGCAGGCAGGCTGGTGTGAACTGGCCCTATTTTTCTTCTTCGATGAAAAGCACAATATAAGCCATGGCTATTTGCTGTGGTGGATTATTCGTGTAAATATAAAGCACTGTATAACAGGTTTAGGTTTTTTTAGCTTGTTATTTTAATTGTAGGCCCGACAGTGTAGGGTAACAAACAACAGATAATGGATTATTGTTCAATGGGTGAATGAGTGCGTGTTAACACTAGCTGCTATTATGGTGCATCCTAAAGAAAGCTTGCAAATATTGCAGCCCTTTTAATGGGACTAAACAAGAATCTAAACCAATGCGTTAAAATATGCAGAGTAACGATGAGGAGCTGTGGCCCTCCAGGTGTTAGAATAAAAAAGTTTGAAGGGCTCTTGGATTCAAGTGAGAGGCTACTGAAGCCTCATCCCTACTGTGGAAGCACAATGAAACACACAAAACACTGGGAAAAGCTGCCACCTTCTATTTGAACTCCTTGCTTTTTAAAAATAATAATAATGGCAGGTGGATAGCAGAGTTGCTGAGCTGCAAACCTTTTTCCTTTCTCTACCTGTGCACAGACAATTTGTAGAATGCACTAAAACATGCAATTCCTCACCCTCAAATCCTTAAGCACCCATTCTTAAGCAGTGAAGACAAGACAAGTGGCATAAAAGTCAAAAGATTTATTCAATAAATATAATTTCCATAAACTTTTGTAGAACAACCTATTGACATAGCAGTACGGTCAGCACGCTATATTAAACTCTTGTTTCCACAGAGGATCTAAAAACGACGGTAGAGGTGGCCACAGTGCCCGGGGTCAAGATTACTTGGTACCTATTATTGCTCTGGTTCCCAACAGGCAATGCTGCTTTAATGTCCCTCTTGCACAGTTTCAAACAGCTAAGGTGGGGCTGCATTTGGTGCTCCTTCCAAGGGCACCATGCAGGGGCCTTTTCAAACCCTGAAATCAGTGCACCCCACCAGGCTTGTCCACAACTGAGAATCAAGAGGGCTTGCTGTTTCTTCATGAAGGAGGACCTTGAATCAAGCATGTTTGATGAAGCGCAGTCTTTGGCATAGTAAGAATAATGTCTCATACCTGAAACCACCCTCATTTTTAAAAATAAAGTATTTCCCAGCTTCTTTTAAAAAAACACAAGTCAGTAAATATTTAATCCTGCAGCTAAGTAGCAAAATAGGCTTTCTCTGAAATGGCAATTCTTGTTGAAAATGGTGAGTACACACACAACAAGCACTATCTGTCGCACGGGATCTCATTGAAACCTAAATTCTGCCCCAAGACAGAGATTATGAGCTGCGCTTTACCCGCCCCCCGTTGATTTTAGTGAGACCGAATTACAGCACAATCCTATCCAAGTTCACTCTGCTACAAAAGTCCACCATGCACAGTGGAGCTAAGAGACAGGAGGTTTGAGCATGATCAACCATCCCTTTGCAGTGATTTTTCTCCAACTTGGTGGCCTCCGGCCACTGCATGTGGTACTTCAACAAGAGGATGCCAAGTGAAGGAAAGCACAGCCTGCATACTTCCTAATATGTCTCTGGGCCCTTCTCAGTCACTTATCATTCTACTGTCCATCAGCTGTTACAGAGGTTCAACGCATTTACATGACACATGGCAAAAAGGAGAAAGATGGCCATAGTTGTGTCTGCCATGAAATTATTGTTGGCATTGCTCCATAATAAGCACACAGGCTCTACTTGTAGTCAGTCCTTCAACATTTCCAGGGTCCAGCGTTAGTCACATTTCTCAATGTGGGGCCCGGGTTTAACACAAACGTCCCTCCTCAAGCCAGTCTACACTGCAGAAGTTTGGGTTTGCATTCCTTATCCCTGGGGAACCCTGGAAGTTCTGTAAGTGTTGGCAAATGTGTAGTACCTGCACCCAATTTCAATCCCTGGGATTTTAGGGAGCGGAGCCACAGCAGGTTTCCGCAGCATCCTTATGACAATGGGTATGTGTTACAGGAAGCCACTATGCATCAACTCCCTAGCCCATCTAGCTCAGTAGCCTACACTGGTTGGCAGCTCTTCGGGGTTCAGTCCAAAGTGTTTCAAAGCCAGTTGACGCCAGGGCCTAAACTTGGAACCTTCTGCGTTCAAAACAAGGTATCGACACTTGAGCTACCTGGCTGCTTTCCCCCAGCTTTTCCTATTGGGCATTTAAGTCATTCCTGCATGATATATAGAGAGATTTCAATATACAAATATTCTACTGATTGCATGTTAGATAAACTTGGAAAGTGAAGCAATCAAATTTGGAATATTAAATTTTAAAGAGAGATTCTATTCAGCCTTAAAAACTTTGGGGGGGGGGGCAGGTCAAAAGAATGTTTCAGACTACCTTCTTTCAGGGACGCAGGTGGCGCTGTGGGTAAAACCTCAGCGCCTAGGACTTGCCGATCGCATGGTCGGCGGTTCGAATCCCCGTGGCGGGGTGCGCTCCTGTTGTTCGGTCCCAGCGCCTGCCAACCTAGCAGTTCGAAAGCATCCCCGGGTGCAAGTAGATAAATAGGGACCGCTTACCAGCGGGAAGGTAAACGGCGTTCCGTGTGCTGCACTGGCTCGCCAGATGCAGCTTGTCACGCTAGCCACGTGACCCAGAAGTGTCTGCGGACAGCGCTGGCTCCCGGCCTATAGAGTGAGATGAGCGCACAACCCTAGAGTCTGGCAAGACTGGCCCGTACAGGCAGGGGTACCTTTACCTTACCTTCTTTCAATGGCTGAGCAATGTTTAGCACTACAAAATGCAGCTTCACACAGGGCGATACCGGTGAAACTTTACATGGGCAGAGGCTGTGCAGGCCCACTGAAGGCAACGGGACTTTGCAGGGAGTGTTTTTGGTACGATGCCCCCTCCCACAAATCTCCAAACATCCTTAAATATGCATAGCATGTTTTAAGCAGACAAAACTCTATAGTATTTGGAAATAAGTAGACTCCTTGGGGCTCTGCAGATACCCCCAAAGTATTGCAAATAGAGCTGCATGTAGGAGATGCCTGACCCACTGAGTCCCTGAGTCCCAAGCTTATTTCTTGTCTGTTGTCATTAGGAGTTTCTTTCTCCCAGCAGCTGAACTTCTGAGGATGGCCAAGTCCCCTTTTGTGGAAAAATCTGTAAAGCCTGAACTGGTTCTAAACAAGGGGACCTAAACACCTGATTTCCATGGGCATTTAAGTCTCCTCTCCACATTGTACTCTCCAAGCCATGGGTGAAGAACTCATGGCCTGCCCCATGTTAGTGAACTACAACCGCCATCATTCCAGACCACTGGCCATTTTGTATAGGGCTCGAGGAAGCTGGATGTTCCTTACGCCTGTTCTCATGATAAACAAGGCCCAATTGTCAAAGGTTATTGTGAAAGGAGGATTCTCTTCTGTTGCTTTTGAGCCAGATACATCCCAATATTTTCTGTTGAGGGTAACATTTTGGGCAGCAGCAGAAAGCTTGTCAGCAATGCCAAAATACAACAGATGCACATCGCAAAAAGACAGCCGCAAAACTCTTCCCAGAACCATTCCCACACCAACACCAACGTGGAGAGCAGGGAACATGCTCCACAATCAACGTGTGGCATTTAGAAAAGACACACTCAACTATGAATGGGGATGCCACAAACCTGGCCATGTGCAGACTGGGGTTGGAAGAAAGAACGGACTTGGCCAACGAAGCAACGCACAGAGCTGCCCGTAAGGTGGACAATCCATGTTGCCTTGTTCTGGGCATGACTGTGCCAGACAGCATGAGGCTATATGCACAATGTCACACTCTGTAAGAGAGATGGCTTTCTGAGTCACTTGAGTACCTCCAGAAGCCCCATCTAGAAATCCTAAGGAGCAAAGTCAAGGGTTTAATGCAGATGCAGTTCTCCGTTGCCAACGTTTTTGCCGAGTTCCTACCATGGTGAAGGCTTCCACAGTGATATGAATGAAGAAGGCCCTGTTCGTACATCATGCCTCTTCGCAGGGTTTCAGATTGGGAATCTTGTATGAACATTTGACTGCTGAACTGGGATTTTGCAGTTCAGATTCTTCCAGGGAATCGGCAATACGCAACGCTAATTTGACACTAGGTTTCCTTGTGTGTATTCTGTGAACTAGAGAGACTTAACAGAACTTACCCCTTACCTAAAATCAGTAAAGCAGGGCCCACTCTACTTTTACTGGCTGGTCTTAACAGGTACAAATATGTTATAATTCATGAATTTCACACTTGATTCATTTTGTTCGGCCTATGGCTGAACCTAGAACTAATCAGACCAAGAAACCAAAATGCACAAACATTATTTTTTTAAAAAAGAGATAAAATTATAAAAGCATCTGTGGTCCAATACAAAATATATTAACTCTGCTTCCATTTGCCCCAGGTCCTGTTTATCATGCACAAAACAAATGGTACAATGAAATAAATCTCTGACTTTGCTTTTCCCCCTCAGATAGAAAATTATACCTGGGCTTGGACAGATGGACTCTTATACTCTTCCTGAATTTGTTTAAATACATGCTTCTTCTGCGCCCTTACATACACTGAGGAGGGGAGGAGAGAGAGAGGAGGGAGAAATGGGAAGTTTTGAAAAAATGAAGTCAATCACTCTTCAAATTGAGCAACTGAGGACAAAAATATTTAAAAATCTAACTCTTCAAACACGCTCTCTTTTTTTTAAAGTAACTTAAGTTATACAATAAATGCTTGGAGCTGGATTATTTGTCAAGCCTGATGCCTTTTCTAACCTTTTGCCTGAAAAGATGAAATGAGAAGATGAAATGAAAAACCAGGAGGGCAACAGAATGTATGAATTAGTGGTTTATGTCACTGACAAAATGGACTGAATAAGGAGAAAAAATGGAGACAAAATCACTTATGCAAACAGCAGCTATCTGATCACAAGGGGTGTCATCCACCGGGAACGCCTGCCTTCCTTCGCGCATCTAAACTGAAATGCACGGGAGCTGTGCCAGAGTGCTGCTGGCGTCTATTGAATACCCCTCCTTTCTAAGGAAAACATGAACTTCTGGCAAAAAACACTTGCAGAAATTCCTAGAAATGACAGTATCTGCAAGCAGAGGACCAAACCCAGAGGTCAACGCAATGAGATCCAAACACGGAACGGGGTTCTTTGAGGCTTGCTGCATTTTTGGAAGCAGCCACCGACGCAGTTAGTTAAGGCTGCCTTCAAAAGCAGCGTGGTGGGAAAAGCAATGACACTTCCAATGTGGACATTTATAGGGGCACGTGGCTGGTGACAGCAGCAACCCCACTGGTGCCTGGCAAAAGATGAAGGGTGTCATGAGCTCATCGCACTCAATGCAGTTGAGCCCCGATACGGAAGCGAAACACAATGGCCTCATTTTACGCATTGTTGTTGTTTTTTCCACCACCAGGAAGATGATGCTCTTCTCAGTGTCACTCATGACCTGTTTGGCTCAAAAAGGAAACTGCAGTGGACATGCGAGCAATTTGCACAGGGGTGGCATTTTGAAATGTGAACTCCTGCACAGGGAAGATACGGGATTCATAAAAGGGCTGCCACTAAGTCTGCAGTCCCTGCAAAAAACGGGAGAATAATTAACTGCTTAAAAGTGCTCTCCTATGAAGAGGATAATATTACTAAATAAATATATGGAGGGGGGGAATGTGTACAAAAAAGCAGCCCCCTGATCATGCATGCCTGGGGAACAAAACGATTATTCATTCAACAACACTTTGCTGTGATTTTCCATGTTCAAAACTTCCAGGTAGTCTAACAAGGGTATGACAAATATTGAGTTTGTGGAGATGTTGGAGCTACCACATTAATAGTGCTAGCAACGTCCTATCTTGATTATCTTCTTAAGATTACGGATCTCTGGACAGCAAATCAAACCACATCTTTCCTTTTAAAGTAATTCCAACATAATTGTTGTTGATTGACTCGATCATGGAAAACCAAGAGTATCCATCTGAAGAATGCCAATAGGCTTCAGCTCCATTAAATGGCATTTTCAACATGGTTCGTTGCAAATGATAATCTGGAACCTTCAAAATCAATATTCTTGTAGTAGGACAACCCATAACTGCTTTCCAGCGACATTCAAATGAAATACAAACTATTCCACCCAGGCTGTTTGGAATGGAACCCAGAGGAAAATCTCCTTAAATCTTCTGCAACAATTTGGGGGGAAATAAGACACATTCCAGGACAAAAATACTTTTCTTTAAAAAAGAATTGGGGGTGAGGGGTGGGTAGCAGATTTACTAAACCAGTGGTATACTACTGAATTTGTTTGTAAGCTAGCAAACTTATGGATTTCCAAAAGACACTGAGAAAAGTCTCAACATATGATTGAGTCCATTGTGGACAACGTCAAGATGCTTCGGTCGTTGGTATAGAAGGGTTCCGTAGAGCTCCATGATCTAAAGTAACAATAAGAAAGAAGTTTTGCTGACTGGAAATGTGAATTTCTGTTTGGAAAAAAGTGGGGAGGGGGATTTTAAAAGGATTAAAAAAATAAAAGCAAACGGAAGCGAGCCAAGGGTCTATGTTTCCCCCTCTGGTGTGAATAGTTTAAAAACAGGGAGGCCTTCCAGAAGTTGCTGAACTCCAACTCCCATGAGCTCCAGCCAGCACGGCCAATGACCAGGGATGATCATGGGCATCATCTGGAAGGGCCCTGAGTTTCAAATCTGGGCTTTGTAACATTTTGGATGTGATCAACAGAGATGCAGAACATTCCCCAGAAAAATGGAGAAAAGCTTCATGTTAGAAGCACCCCTATTACTAGCTCATAATTATGTAAACAATTATGCCCCTTTACACATATGGGTCTTGTTTTCATGTAGTGGCCATGATTCGGAACCCAACTCCTGTGGAGGATTCTCAGGATTGTCTACAGGGGACTGCTGCTTATCATGCACTAGAGGTGGCTAACCTATGGCCCCCCAGAACAATATCCACCATCCCTGACAATTGGCCACACTTGATGGGGCCAATGAGAATTGCAAGTCAACATATGGAAGGGGCCATAGGTTAGTCACTCGTGGCATGCAGTGAAGAGCAGGATCGTCTAGTCATTGTGGAATATTTTCCTCTCATTGGAACGAGCGCGAAACCTTTGTTAAAGATGCGTATTAGTGGCATGCAATTGTGCCACATGTATTTCGGGAGAAAGGTGTAAATGAGCACAGGTACTGATTGGGAAGTTAAAAAAACACACACACATTCGGAACAAAAACCAAAAATAAATAATAATGGAAACATCCATCTCCATCCCAGCTATCTGAAATATCTTGAGGAAGTAGCTGTGAACATGTATCATTAATAAAACCACACGATTCAGTATTAGCACTTGAGTGACTAATGCAATGACGAACAGTTTGATTGATGGAAGACAGACGAGCAACATATTTTGGCAACTTAGAAAAGTCATGCACAAATTCTTGTTTTGAAAAATCAATGAAAGCTCAGAATAGAAATCATATTTTAATTTTAAAGCATTAAAAGAGGATTTCATGTGCTGTACCCATTTCCCCTTCACTCCAAGCATTTAACACCATTAGATGAAACAAAAGCATTCCCATTCAGAATGTCACCAGGTACTGATTTCACATTCCAGTTCTCTTATTTGACAGAATATTCAGTGCTGGTAATCATGGGTGTCACACAATGTCTTCGAGCCAATAAACCAGGTAAATTGTTAGCATGGGTAAGTCAAGAGACTTGATGGATACTGTTGGCCAAGTGGAAAAATCGTAATACTGGAAGTGGATAACTGAAATGGCTGAAACAGACATTCTACCTATACTACGAATCATATGGAAAACAGAGCCTGGAGACGTGTGTTTCATCTGACAACAGACAATCCTGGGACAGATAACTAGAAAGTTCTCAGCTCACACCCAAAGTGTTATCAGTCATAAGCACATGGCGAGTCTACTGTCACTAAGCTTACTTATTTCCCCCTGGTCCAATGACTCAGGACAGACACTGAGGCCCCCGTGCTAAGAACAGGTTCCCCATTCATTCCCAGTGCAGCAGCTGATCTGAATACATGCTCTGCAGCCTTTCATGAAAGTGAATGAGGACTTCAGGTGCCCAAGAGTTTATTCTGGGTGCACATCTCAGTGCTCCGATAGATTCGGGGAAGAAATACTGAAGACTGATACTGTCCTGTCTGTCTCAGATCACAGTGATTTGGGCAACATCTACTCCATGTCTAGAGCACAACTGCTCTAAATCCATGATTTTAGGGAATCAACTTTTACTCTACAATTGCTGCATTATAATCTTGGCGAAGAGATGAGCTACAATTCCAAACTGTCTGAGGAACGGTGCTGTGCAATTTACAAAGTAAAACTGGGCCAGGAAAATTATTAAGTCTCTTTCAAGTGATGATCTAAAGCAGCGGTTCCCAACTTGTGGGTCCCCGGATGTTGTTGGACTACAACTCCCATCATCCCTGAGCTCTGGCCTTGCTAGCTAGGGTTGATGGGAGTTGTAGTTCAACAACATCTGGGGACCCACAGGTTGAGAAAGGCTGATCTAAAGGGAAACCAAATTATTTCAGCAGAATTTAAAACCAAAACAGAAAATGCTGCGGGGTGCGCTGCGATGCTGCCAAGTCATATTCTCGGATTGCTTTTTAAGATGCATGGTAAGTTCGAGAGGGTACTATTCTGTCAAATAGGAGACTTTAGTCACACCATGCTGGCCATACACTTATAGATGATGCAGAAACAAAAGCAAAAACCATCAGAATTGTTAGCCAAAGTTGAACATGAAGCAGATTATACCTACCTTTTGTGAACACCATGCATAGCCAGAACCTTTGTGATATTGGCCTGGTTTGCATATAACATTAAACCCAACGATGGCTTAGCGAGAACAAGAAAGCTTCGCTCCACCTCCCAGTCTTGCTGCTGCTACTACTCAGAGCTAAACCACGGCTGCACACACTTGCCTTGCATAGCAATCTGTGCTCATGGTTTGTCTCACTTCCAGAAAACCATGAGCTGCAACAGGCAATTTTTTTCCCCTTGAGTAGCCGCTCGCGGCCTGTTGGCACGCGAGCCAGATTTGCACGTAACTCTAGGTCTATCCATGGTTTAGCTCCGAGTAGTACGGTGGCCGCAGGGCCGGAGAGGGAGTGAAGTGGCTTTGATTTTCCAGAACGTGGTTATCAATCGGAGGTGTTAGGAGAAACTCAGCTGCAACAGGTGATTTTCTACCCCACAAATATCTCTCTGCATTTGTGTCACGCTGCTTCCTCCCGGCTACCCTAGTTTCAGCAGAAGGACGAAGTTGCAGACAAATTCTGCAGATTCTAAAATTTGCTGTTTTAAAACGGTTCCAAACATAATAGTGCTCGTCAAGGATATTTATATGGGCTCTATTGGATATAATGCTTTTTTTAAAATAATAAAAAATAGGTATCTACAACTGAAGGAACATTTAGCACTGATTTCTGAATGGCATGTATTGCAGATAGAAGTAGAAAAGTCCCGAAAATTTAAAAACTGTTATATTGAGCTGCTTTGGCTCCGTCAAGTTTTGCTATTCAATTGTACGTATATAAAACTCCTGTTCCATATTGTTTTAAAAGTATTTTTTTAAAAAAACAAAACACTGCCAATGAACAAATAAAAGCCCCAAAATAAAACAACACCCTCCCCAAAGCGTTCCTTTTACATTTGCAGAGGAAGTTATATTTCAGGGGGGAAAATGCAACCTTTGTATAACTAGAATCAGACACTGCAATATATGACTAGTGAGCAGACAGACACTGAACAAACAAGGGATTGCACAAACCGTTTTCTAATTTGCGAACACAAGGAAGAGCTAAATCAGGGGAATAAATCAGGACAGTGATCAGATTTTGAGGAAAAGGAAATACAAGGCAAGAGAGGAGGGGGGGAAATCACATTGATATATGCACACAAGAAAAGGAGAAGGAAAAAAACGGAGCTTTTTTTGGACTGCGGCACACACACAAAGCTTGGCATGAGCAGAAACTACTCTCTTCTGCTCCCTGGCAAATGCACTCGGATCACTTGTTGGTATTGCAGAGAGCAGGGGAGCCCCGGCTCATGTGCAGCTTCATGCGTATGTCAAAGCCGCTCTAGGCACACTGCAGCTGCTGGATCGGACGACGTTGCGGGAAAAATTCAGGAAGTTTTCGGAACAAAATACCAATACAAAGGCAGCTTCCTTTCTTGCACTCCACTGAAAGGGCTTCCAGGAGAAGCAGAAACACTGATCTTTTGAGATCCAAAAATAAAAAAGGGGGGTGGGCCCTACGAGGAGTGCCTCCTGCCTTTCCTTAGACATCTACAGCTGCCGGCTCGTCGTGCTCCAGTTTATAAGAGAACCGTCGGCAGCAAAGGCAATTGAGAGAAATTCCACACCTGTTGATTCGCGTCGGGCTGCAGCTCCCCATCATTCGCTCCAGCATTCTTCTAAGAGGCGCACATGCTGTTTCTCCATCTGAGAAGCAGCACATGGAGTCCAAGCAGTTGATACCTGCACTTGTCTCAGTAAGCTGAGGGGGTGGGGAAGACAAAGGAGAGATCAGCATATCAGATTCCTTTTCTTATTTCCTTTCTTTGCTATTACAGGTCACAAACCTCTTTAGAGAAAAAGGAAGCAACACAAATCTTAGGAGCATGAACGCAATACGTATGAGCTAGCCTACATGCATCCTTCTTGCAGATCCTGTAAACTTATGTTGGGCAATTCAGTATAATGGAGGTGTAGCAGTGATGGGGCACCGTTTAAAACAGGGGTAGGCAACCAAAGGCCCGGGGGCTGGATGCAGCCCAAGCACCTTCTCAATCCGGCCCGCGGATGGTCCGGGAATCAGCGTGTTTTTACATGAGTAGAATGTGGCCTTTTATTTAAAATACATCTCTGGGTTATTTGTGGAGCCTGCCTGGTGTTTTTACATGAGTAGAATGTGTGATTTTATTTAAAATGCATCCTCTGGGTTATTTGTGGGGCATAGGAATTCATTTATTTATTTATTTTCAAAATATAGTCTGGCCCACCACATGGTCTGAGGGATGGTGGACCGGCCCACGGCTGAAAAAGGTTGCTGACCCCTGATTTAAAACCTGGACACCTTGCCATTAATGAGAGCACTTTCTTTTGCACTAGATCCAAAATGGGAAACCAAAACAACAACATTAGCTATGAGGTCTGGGAACCAGGATCCCTGACCTGGGACCCAGGACCCCTCATCCCTGACCCATGGTGCCCCACTAGCTATTTCTGCTTTCTGTTTAGGTCTCATTGGCCTAACCCAGACCATACTTTTGCCCCTGTTGTTATTTTCCCCACTTTCCAGCAGTGCCCACAAGGTCAAAAGCAGCTTTGACTCAGCAACCTACTGACAAAGTCTCATTGACCTGCTGGGTTTGAACTCAACAAGTGAGAATCACTTCTGTGGCTGCGTTAATGGAGAGAAATAAAAGGAAACGACAATTAAACCATTTTGAATTGGCATATGCCTGACATCCTGCCAACAGCTGCTGCTGCTGCTGCTATCGTGACAGCAGGGATGATTTTTATCGAGAAACAAACGAAGGGACATTCGTTTTCTTATGTGGCGTCAAGGTGCTAAACCTGAGAAGGCAGGTGATTGGAGCTCCTTGGAGGAAGTGTGTGGTACAAATACCAATGAATAAAATTATTTCCACTTGAATTAGGGAGTTTGGGGAGACAGCTGGGCAAAGGAGGGGGGGGAACATGTTTAAAGTAGTAACATTAACAACCACCAATAGCACAAAGGGTAAACAAGCAGCGGGGCATTCAAGCTGAAATGAACAACAAAAAAGTAGGCTTGTCTTATTAGTTAGTATGAAACCGGCTAGCGGAAAGAAAGGCACTGAGGACTCCCCCCCCCCAAAAAAAACCCCAAATGGTTAGTGAGGGGGAAAAGCAACAATTACATACATGGTTGAACTTCTTAGCTGAAACCCATGTCAGAAGTCTCACAACTTTTTGTACAACTTCAAAACCACATTTCAGAAATCTCACAAACGCTGCAATTGTCAATTGAATTGAAGCTTATCGCTGGCACTTCAACAGCCATTTTCTACTGTAAGACTCATAAGCCTAAAGTCTGCACACCCCTGCCCTAAATGGCCTCAGCCCAGTATAGCTGAAGGAGCGTCTCCACCCCCATCATTCAGCCCGGACACTGAGGTCCAGCTCCAAGGGCCTTCTGGTGGTTCCCTCCCTGTGAGGTTACAGGGAACCAGGCAGAGGGCCTTCTCGGTAATGGCACCCGCCCTGTGGAACGCCCTCCCATCAGATGCCAAGGAAATAAACAACTCTCTGACTTTTAGAAGACACCTGAAGGCAGCCCTGTTTAGGGAACCTTTTAATGTTTGACGTTTTATCGTGTTTTTAATTTTCTGTTGGAAGCCACCCAGAGTGGCTGGGGAAGCCCAGCCAGATGGGCGGGGTATAAATAATAAAAGTTTTATTATTATTAGACAGCTTAATGCCCTTCTCTCCTCTTTCTTCCATTCACTCCCACGTCACCACAGTCCTGCCGAAATAAAATCAATCTTCTCCCAACTTCGACTTACCAGGACATATTTGACTACATTTGAGAACCCTAAACCTAACCCCTGGACGCTTCAGGTTCCTTGCACATACCCACCCACCCCACCTCTCTGGTGGGTCCCCAACCCTCCAGTGGTGCTCAGAGAGGTCCAAGAGACTACAGGAAGAAGAGAAAACTAATGGGCCCTCCTACAGACAGATCTCTTTGGGTCCTACCCAGGAAATCCTTTCCCAGAAAGGGAAAAATGTTCTATGGACACCAAGCAACAGACCAGACTACAGGCTACAAAAATAAGAGGAACTAGCTGAAGTCTGCTACATTTCCAAGGAGGATAACCAACAAGTGGCCTTCCCATCATTCTTGAACACTGACCATATTACTAGGGGCTGATGGGACTTGGGAGTTCAAAAACATCCAGGAGGACTAGCCATCCCTACTTTAAATATAATCAGTGCTCTTAAAACGCTTTTTAAAAGACCGCAATGCAGCGCGTCCCACCCCACCCTATTAGTTCTTAATGGAATTAAGAAACCAAATTAAATCAATGTGACAATATTAGTGATCAAGTTTGTTAGGAAAAACACAAAACCAGAGGCATGCCAAGATGTCAAAAGTGCTTCATGGTGAAAAGTGCAGGGCACCGGGCACCAAAGATGAATCGATTCATGATGAGCTAGATTATTAGGATATAGAACTCGGGTACTACCTAGGGCACACGGTCACTCTCGCTGCCTAAGAGCATCTGCTAGCAGTTGCCTGCTGTCCTCCCCTCTGTGCCTGCCTTCAGTAAAATCACATGCTGGGGTGACTGAACCCCTTTCTTCTTCCATCTAAAAAAGGACACAAAAAGCAACAGACCTTATAAAGCACCCAGCCGTTCTACAGAAATAAAGACAGCCGTTACACTCAAGTAAACGAGGCGCTCAGGGCAACATTCTCGATGCTAGTGTACGCAATTTGCTTACCCACAAGCTGAAATGCCAGCGAACAGAAAACAAAAATTAAGCAGAGTAGGTGCAAATGTTTAATCAGCAATCTGTCATAAGTGTTTTCTGAAGATATCTGGTTCTGTCCTTGAGCAATGCAGCAATTGTGGCACTTTAATCCACTGGGGGACGTAACCTGCAAACCAGGGTGTCTTGAGTGCCACCCCCCCGTGTTCTGTATAGCACCTTGCACAATAATGGCGAGTACCATGAAAAAGGCTACAGACTTTTGCTTTATTGGACCCAAGAGAAGCATACTGGCACTTGAGCATGGCTGGTCTTACAGTTTCCACAGCTGGTGGCTGTAAAAATTGCAATGAATTGTGGGGGGAGATGCGTCAAAGGCTAATGGCTTAGGCAGCACACCCTGCTAGCTGAACTAGACCCAGGGACAGTGGCTAATTTAAGACAAAAAGATGTAGAAACTCAAGCCTGTGATTAGTGTCAAGGTATGGTGATTAGTGTCGGGACAACGACTTGGGAGACCAGGTTTCAATCCCCAGTCATCCATGAAGCTCACTGGGTGACCTGGGTCCAGTCACTGCCTCTCAGCCCAATCTACTGCACAGGGTTGTAGGGATTAAGTGAGATGGGGAAGAACAATGTTTCCCATCTTGAGCTCTCTGGAGGAAAATGCGGGATATAAATTCAATTAATAATAATTATAATACAATCAACCTTTCCCCCCTGCTCCTACAACTTGCTCTGAGAACAGAATGAAAAATTCCAGGAGTTCTCTTGGTTTGCCAAGGTATCTCTGATGACCACAGAGGGAGTGGCTACTTCCTCTCTTTTTTCTCTCTCTCTCTACAGCAGCTTGCAATGACTTATGGTCAAGTTGCCAGAATGCTCCTGAATCCACCCCCTGCCTCAGTTGTGATTTCACAGAAGAGGAGGAGTTTGGATTTGATATCCCGCTTTATCACTACCCGAAGGAGTCTCAAAGCGACTAACATTCTCCTTTCCCTTCCTCCCCCACAACAAACACTCTGTGAGGTGAGTGGGGCTGAGAGACTTCAGAGAAGTGTGACTAGCCCAAGGTCACCCAGCAGCTGCATGTGGAGGAGCGGAGACGCGAACCCGGTTCACCAGATTACGAGTCTACCGCTCTTAACCACTACACCACACTGGTTCCCAGAATATGCTCTTCCTTGCCGGGTAAATACGGACCTGAGCATTACTGAAGTGAGCTTCATTGAGAAAAGATTAAATGGGCGGGGATGAATTTTCATATCTTGTAAATATAATACAAGAAATCCAATTCATAACGTACATAAACAGATTAGGGCTTTAAAACAAAATAAAGGGACCACTGGTCTGCTGTTCTGCATGTGCTTCTGCTAGAAAGGAGTTAATTCCTAAAAGCTGCGTCAGCATCCCTTTTCTATGTACTTCATGTACAATATCTAATAGCACTATTCTATCGACTGTTATAACTTTTACTAAAAGCATATTTAAACCACCTTACTATTGCTTTGGGTCAACATGCTCCTGGTTCCTGCCTGATTTACTCCACAACTTCAGAATGAGCAATGAGGGATTCATTCCTGGGGAAATAATGTCATTTACATGAGATATTGTCCAAGATTAGATCTGGATGCTCTGATGGCAAGAAGTTGCACAATAATTATTTTATATTGGTAAAAGCAAAAAGCATGAGATCTAAACCAGGGTTTCCCAAACTTGTGTCTCCAGCTGTTTTCGGACTACAGTTCCCATCATCCCTGACCCCTGGTCTTGCTAGTTAGGGATGATGGGAGTTAGTCCAAAAACAGCTGGAGACCCAAATTTGGGAAACACTGATCTAAACAAATCTAAAGGTAATTACTATGCTCATTGTTTTTCAGTGCAGTACTCATCTGCAATGGGCTTTGATAATTGGTATTTATTTTGCATTTGACAAGATTCACATAGTACTTGATCAGTAAAAACCTCCAAGGGCTTTTTAAAGTAGCATACTCCCAAGTCAGCTTTCCATGAAAACTAGCAATCCATTTTTAACTGTAGTATTTGCAAGCTTCAAAATTAGAACTTCAGATTTCAGACTGCCATTTTTGAAGGCACTCTGGCCAATGCCCCACGTTCTGCAACACAGGTTTCTCCTGGAAAGAGGGAATTAGGCAGAATAGCTTTAAATTTGAGGGGGCTTGCAGCCTGAGCCTCAGAAGTAAATGCCACCAAGTTCAATGGTATTTACTCTCACATGTGCAGCCTTAGTCCTGTAAGCTTAGTGGAACTACAGGGTATTAGACATTTATCTATTAAAGTGATCCATATGCTGCTTTACAAATTTGTTCACAAGCTTTAAAGATAGAAAGCCATTGAGTTCAAGGCTTTATGCTTCTGTGGGCTCTGAATTATGGTGGCATGCTCATTCCTGCACCTCCAGGCAAGGAAGAACCGATATGACCTTAAACACTACACTGGTCCAATTGAGATTTTAGCATATCAACTCTTCCAGCAGTGGATAGTTAACAAAATAACCAAACCACATGTCCTAGGCTCAATACATTTACCGATGAAGCTACAGTGCCATGTGAAATCCTTTTTGGCCTTCCTGGTAAATGGTAATTAACATTTTACCTGGGAGGGGTCATTTATCAGTAAACCTGAAGAACTGTTAAAGCAGGATTCCTCAAACTCGGCCCTCCAGATGTTTTTGGCCTACAACTCCCATGATCCTTAGCTCAGGGATGATGGGAACTGTAGTCTCAAAACATCTGGAGAGCTGAGTTTGAGGAAGCCTGCGTTAAAAATGGGAGGTCATCAGCTAAATACTTTATCTTTTGCAGATTTAGCAAGGTATGCTGGGAAACACCCACAATTATGAGGTGCTGAATTAATGTTTCTGTCAAGTCTTAACTCCGTTCAAAATCAACATTATCCTTAATATTTCTGTTACTTGAAAGCTGCTATTCTGATGAAAGGTGCAGAAATGCTTGGGAGTTTATTAACAGAAGAAAAGCAGCATATAAATGGAGATAGAGGGACCCATTTATTCATGTCTGCAAAACTAATGTCCGGAATGACTTACTCATGTCTGGAAAACAGCAGAATCCACCACTACTTCCAGACTAAGGTTTTCTTCATTTCTATTGCTAATACATCATTAGAATTTGTTATTGTTGTTGAAAATCAAAAGAGAGATACTGGGTCATTGATTGCAGCAACCATGGAATTGGGTTTTTGATTCTGACATTTAGTAGCAGCCAGCGCCTGACTAGGAAAGGGATTTTGGATCATAGTTGATAGCTCAATGTAAATGTTGCCCTTGCATGTGGTTGCTGAGAATGGGGTAAATTCCACGGAAAGAACCCAAAAATAAAATGGGCAGCATCATCATGTCTTTATACAAATTTATGGTCTGATGGCACTTGGAATATCATGTATGATTCTGGTTGCTATACCCCATTTTCAAGAAAGCTGAAGAAAAGGGAAACCAAAATCATAAGTGGTTGGAACAAGTGCCCTATGAGCAAAGGCTAAAATGTTTTGGAGAAAAACGTGAGGAGGAGGGAACAAAAGAGAGGGAACAAAAGAGAGGTATGTAAGATTATGCATGGCATGGAGACAGTGCAGAGAGGTTTCTCCCCCTCTCATGCTGCCAGAACCTGAGACCATCTATTGCAAGATGGATGGCTGAGGATTCAGGACAGAAGGAAGCACTTCACACACTGAATAGCCAGACCAGTGTTTCCCGAATGTGGGTCTCCAGCTTTGTCGGACTACAACTCCCATCATCTCTAGCTGGCAGGACCAGTGGTCAGGGATGATGGGAGTTGTAGTCCAAAAACAGCTGGGGACCCAAGTCGGGGAAACCCTGAGCTAGTTTATGGGATTTGCTGGCTAAAGCTGTACTACGAACTTCAAGAGGTTTAATAGGTTAACCATATTAATGGAGATTAAGGCTGTCAGTGGTTACTAACCACAGTGACTACCACTGTTGGAGGCAGTGTGGTTCTAAATACCTGCTTCTGGGGACCGCAAGTGGGTAGAATGCTATGGCACGTAAATCCTGGCTTGTGAGCATCCCATAGGAAACAGGATGCTGGGCTAGAACACGCCTTTATCAGATGGAGCAGAGTTCTTCTTGTGAGATTTAATGCCTTGGGAAACATCAATATTTACTATTAAATGACAGGCATCAAGCTGAAACTCAAATCGTTCTGCAAAAGCACTCAGGTGGTTTGTGTTTTCACTGTTCTGTGTCAGTTTTCTGACCTTTCCCACTACAATTCCACACCACCACCATGGCAGAAAGACTGCTTAAGACTTTTGAAAAGAAAGATAAATGGAACGAGCCACTTTTATGGTGTGGTACAACTAGAAGAAGCACAAGTACTTCAGTGGCCAAGTTTCATTTCTCCCAGTTTCCTGCCTTCGAGTAACAGGTGATGCTAAACACACTTGGGGGCATCAACACCCAAGGCAGAAAGCAGAGATATATACTTGAGGGCTGCTCATAAAAAAATGCGGAAGGAGTAGTCAATAACCGTAAGATATGCTATCGGCTTAAACTATGCGAACTGGGGGAAATGTGCTTTGGATAGGCTGAAGACCACAAAAGCCTGTGTGATGCCCAAGAGTACCTAAGACGACATATGAGTACTTCCAAATATCAAAGTAAATGCTGACACATTATTAGTACTTATTGTGATGACATTCTACCCGCCAGGGACAAGAAGCCTCGACACTTTAAATTTTTGACAGGTCAGATCGGAACGTGCTTGTTTACATACTGCCAAGGAAACATCTGTATTGGCTCCGCTGCAAAATCAATTCAGTTTTTTCTCTTGTGCTGTCACACACCAGCCCAGTTCGGAGAAATGTATATTGACTTAATTCACTAAGGTATGCACGAGCCTTGTGTGCACATGATCTGACCTTGAAGTGCCCCTTTTTCGGCCCATCATGAAAGAATACTTCCAAGCTTAATTGACCGTAGCTCCCCATTATGTCTGAGCTGAAAAACTACAGTTACCGCAGCCAGAACTGGTCAGGACCTTAAAAGCAACTTCCAACTGTGTTTTAAGATTCCCCGATTCAGAAGCAACCTGGAACTATGGCAGATTGATCCAGGAAATGAATCGCAGTGCATCCAAAAGGAAGGACCAATACAAGGGCAGAGCACATGGGCAGAAGGCTTGTACATATCTTGGCATGTTAAGCTCGGAAAGGTAGGCATGTCTGAATTTGTAATTCACAGTTGTAATTCAGGATGTCAGTTTTAAACCTTGGATGAGAAACACCACCTTATAACATGGATGAAGAGCAGAGCTGGAGGCCTACAGGCCTTTAAACTGGGCCTTTATTTTTGTGCAAATTTCTCCTTTATTTGCTTTCTTTAGGTCCCTGCAGAATATCACCCGCTGATCAAGTGAAGTATGTTTCGGCTGGTAATGCATTCACTCAGTCTAATCAACACCGTCCCATCAACCCCTTGCTTACAATAAACACATCCATAGGGCATTCAGGTGCAAAACACAATATAAAGCTGCACAAAATTTACACATATATACACAAACCACAAGGAAGTTGCCCAGCACTTGTGCTTTTTTTTTGCTTTTTTTTTTTAATCAAATTAGCAAAAGTCAAAGTAGTCAAGAATGAGCAGTTATGTTTGCTGCAGCTGAAACTGTCCGACATGCAAAAAGCAGTTAACATCATGGATGGTTAAGTTAAGCAGAAGCACTGGGACCATGCTTGAAGGATTTTAGTTATTTTATACAGCAGAGCGGGGAGTAGACTTGGGATTCTGAACATTGATCGTCATGCTTGCAACCTCTCCCCCACCCGCCCGAGCCCCCCAATAAGAACTATTTATGTTTTTAAAATGCATGCTGCGTTTGGGTCTGCAAACACAGAGCGAAGCTAAGGGCTGTGTGGGAGACAGGAAGGCACGAATGTGCGCTGCCACTACTGCGCTCTCAGTCCACACCACTGTCCATGCCTCTTGCCCCTTTCTCTCTCTCATTGCTGGTTAGCTGGCCTTCAGCATGCATAAAAGTGGGGAAGGAGCTGCTCCTCCTACTCTACCTAATTTTGCTCAGCTGACTCGGAGCCCTGGACAATGGCTGCAGTGCGATGCATTCCTCGCTTAAAGCAACTCTGCTGGAGTACATCTACAGGTGGACAAAGAAGGGATGGAACACACAGGTCAGTGAGAAGCAGTCACCTTTATATATATATATATAAAAAAGACAGACACAGGACAGGATCTTTAAAGGCAAAGATCTTTTTTCAAAATGCAGGGACTAATCTCGTGGGCAGAGCACATAAGCGCAGGGACACTGGTTTCCGAATGGTTAACATGCGTCACCTAGCCCAATATGGGCTGTACATAATGGTTTGATAAAGGAAGAGAAAAAGCTTATATTTGCAGTAAATTAAGAATGCACTGCGCTGAATTAACACACGGCTGTGTCAGTTACGGGCAACATAGGCTCAAACTGCACAGCGTGGCTTCCCTGGCTGCATTTGTCTTTTTAACTTGTTGCAAACCAGTGTTCCTCCACATAGGGGATTTAATACAAGCAGGTCAATTTCTAACACCATCCATGTCATTTGGCCTTTGCCATCCCATTTTCAGCTTCCCGTCATGTGGCTGGTGGGTGGGGTGTGCAAAATAGGGATAGGCGAACCAAAAACCTGACTTACATCCCATTGTTTGTACCAATATTTTTAATTAAGATGTTTCCTCCGTGGGTCATTTCTTCCCACAAAGTTTTACATAAGCTCTGGTACAAAAGCCAAGAGAAGGAGGTTGCACAGCAACCATGGACTGGTTTGCACATCATGGTAAGCCAGAATACAGTTTACTGTGACCACACAAATGCACTCTCTCTCTCTCTCTCTCCTGGAGAGGAGTTTGAATCCAGTTTGCTCCTCCTTGGGGATTTTTCCGCAAGTGTGGGATGGCAGCTAAGCAAAGGTTTGACTCAGCATGTCATCCAAACAAAGGATCATGGTTAAGGCCCCCCGTCTCCTTGACCATGATTTGTAATCAAAGGGCAAACCTTGGCTACTGAACATGGTTAAGGAGGAGTGACTTTAAGCACAATCTTAGGTTCGGACAACATGTTAAGTCAAACTATGGCTTAGCTACGAGGTCAAGAAAGCCAGGGAAGGAGCCATTAGGCTCATGCTAAGCCACAGTTTGGCTTAATGACACCTGCAAACTTAGCCGCTGTGAACTGAAGCTGCGACTTTGAGCCAAAAAGGAACATTTTACAGGCACACAAAACAGGAAACAGAAAAAAGCACACCCTTAGCAGACTCCCCACGAACTATTCTTCATTAATAGGAACTGGAGCACATAATTTTAATTTAAGGCTTTTTCAAATGCCATTTTTGGTGAGTGCTTCTATTAGTACGTTAACAATGCACGCTGTAAGTGAGGGGACCTGTCTCTACAGAGGATGGATTTGAAGCCATTTATGATTAATGGAGCTACTATTTATTTCATATTTTCATCAGTTATTGGCATCGCTCACGCACAGCAAATCAACACTAAACACATTTAATGCTTTATTACTTAAGCATGAATGCAAGCTATAAAAATCGTTAGGGGGTGTGTGGTTCAAGCACTCTTGTTGTGGCACAAGACTAATTGTATAGTTAAATCACACAAGCAGCTGAACAGTAAACATTCACTTCAGCTGTTTTAATGTCACTTCGGAACAGCTAGATGTCCGCCTTCAACTCTGACTCCCTAGCCATAAACTGACATGAAATTCATTATTATTATTTTTGAAAAAGACACAATGTGGGTCTCATTGCATTCTCCTTTATAGCTAAATGCTCAGTGTTCAGTTCCAAATATATTTTTTCTCCTTTTCTGAGCTGAAAATAGCATCTTAAATGCCAACTTTAGTCAGGTAAAATAAATCTAGCTTAACAACTGATGAACTTAAACAGGAATTTCAGCTAATGCATTAAAGTGGTGTGAATATCAGCAGAGAATTCTCTAATCTGCTCTCAAATGCAGGACTAGTTGTCACTTGAGTTATCAACTGTGCCTGGGCTATACCAATTCAGAAAACAGGTGGGGGCTGAGGTGATGTATATGCAAGATATTTATATGGAAGACGGCTCAGACTAGCACATCAAACGGGAGGATTCTAGCCTAGCTGTCTTCTCCCTGATGTGTCAAGTTTTCTAGGAATAGGGGTAAACCCCAGTCTAATGTGGTGTAGTTCAGATACAGGATTGTTGCCTCTGCGAGAGTCCCACCATTGTCCACAATCATAGAATCATAGAATCATAGAGTTGGAAGAGACCACAAGGGCCATCGAGTCCAACCCCCTGCCAAGCAGGAAACACCATCAGAGCACTCCTGTTTGGATACTTTTTGTAGAAAGGTCGTTAGAAAATTTAACAATAAAGTTCAATAAAAACAATAAAGATCAATTAAACTGAGATGTAACGAGTCACTTGCATGATGAGTTAAGTGGGGCCATAAAGTATGGCAGGCGTAAGACTGCTAGGAGAAACAGAAGTACTGCCCTAAAGTGACCATGTTTGATTTTCACCTCCTGAAAAAGTATTTTGTATTAGAGGGTTGCCTGCAAAAAAGTAGTTAGAGATACAATCCAAATGCATGGAATGAATTTTGCATCCCTTGCACTTAACTAAACTCACATTTATAACTGTTTTAAACATGTCTTAAGGCATGACTCAGTATGGTTGGGAAGGATGAGACTGATTTCAATAGGCTGTATGCAAACAACAAGGAAATATGACTGGTGTTTTCAGATGCAGCTCAAATGAGACATTCCATTATTGCACAAAATACAGATCACATTTTATTAACTGCACATCACAAATTGCTGGAGGACCATTCAAGGTCTTGAAAGACCACTGATAATTATATGCAGATATTAGCTGCTGTGTTGGCAGTCATGTTTAAGAAATACCTAGAACTGGACTTTCCTAGCATCACAGGTGGTTAATGGACCGCCTACCAAGTTTAAGCTGAGGAAAATAAACATCTAAATGGAACTGAATTCCTAAAGCATAAAACAATGATTCACACACCCTGGGCTGGATCCAGGCTCCCTGTCAACTGAGTTCTGCTTATAGGGAATACCTGGAGAAAAGCAATTTTCGCCAATTCTTCTTTCCTCCTGTAGCCCTGTGTCCTATGAAAAGCGGCCCCAGAGGGTTGGGAACTTCCCCACAAACAACATGGAAGATGGTGCAGAGAGCTGCAGAGTGAACTGGGGTCTCCCTGCATTTCCTACACTGGGAGCCCCTACAGCAGTATTTCCCGAATGTGGGTCTCCAGCTGTTTGGGGACTACAATTCCCATCGTCCCTGATTACTGGTCTTGCTAGTTAGGGGTGATGGGATATGTAGTTGGAGACCCACGTTTGGGAAACACTGCTCTACAGGATCCAAGCCAATGATCCCCCCCCCCCCCGCTACTTGCATATGGAGTCTACTTCCAAGACAAATAAGAAATCAATTACAGATATTGGGAGTGCTGAAGGAGGCTTCCTGCGGCTTACAGACCTACAATTCAAAGCAATAAACAAGTCACTCTGATTGGACAGAGTGTTATTCTGTGCCAGTCTTCAGGAAGGCATTGTTTATAATGGGCTGTATTGTGGAAGACAGAGTTGTTAAGTACAGGTTCTGAATAGCCACTGGCGCAGTTTGAGACTTTGTGGCATCCTGAATGTAAGGAGGGGATTGTTCTGCTTATCAAATAATCACACACACAAAAAAACCAGGGATGGGGAAATACTAGCAGGAGACCAACCTTCACAAGCCTCACCCTAATACGAATCACCATGATGCTTCTCCATGCGTCATGTCTAGCAGGAATAGTTTGTAAGAGGCCCAGGCAGGGCTCAAGGAGACTGCCCAGAGTATTACAGCAGGAGATAAACTGCCTGCGCAAGGAGGAAGAAGCTACTGGGAAGGGGTTCTCTCATGTAACTCACTAAAAGACAGGACCTTCTACTGTTTGGCGGCACACAGAGGAAGCACTGCCTCTACGTCATCTTCTTATACTTGGCTCTGCTTGTCTGGGAAAGGAAGAATCTACTGTGAATTCAGCTGCCATCCGCTGAATGCGGAATACTGCATCTGTATAGTTAACGGGCAATATTAGCACACATGTGTGCGTGTGTATATAGAAAGGGCACATTTGTTGCCTAAATGGCTCCGGCCAAAAAGTTCCCTGAGCTTGAACCGAGACTCAGAATGAATGCTTAGGATGCACATTTATAAGACATGCTACCATGTCAGCAATGGCTGATCTCCCACTATGACTTAAATCTGTGGAACATGAACCAGGAATTAGTGGCTACCAACAACACTGAAACACAGCCCCAAAACAACAGGAGCACTAGAGCAGGAGGCCGTTACAGAGTACTTTGGGCTGCCAAGGGTCAAGAGGAAACCTGGTGTAGTATCTGGTGATCTGACAAATGCAGAGGGTTGGGTTCACAAACCAAATTTTAGACATTTTCCTATCTCCCCAGATCCACTGCAGATTATAGAGCCCAGGCTTCCCGGGGTCTGGCCTCATCCAAAACAGATCCATAATTGCCTCAGCTCTGCCATGGCGTTACTTGAGGAATTACAATCACATACACATGCCTTTTCTGGACAATGTCCTAGGGGCAAGGGGAAAATAATGGGGGCAGATCCAGGAACTATGATCCAAGGTGCTGTGCAAGCAAGAGGAGCTGAGAATTGTGGGGAAAGTAGTTCCCCTGATGCTGTAATCATGTGGATTATCAAATCATCCTCAGTGAGGAGTTGCAGTGATCGACTTATGACTAAAAGTAAAGTGAGCTAGACTGTACCTGGAAGAATTCCTAAGACCTTAAGCAAGAATATATATCACTGAAAATTCCCATCCCTGGCAATAATCACACTTTCACTCCCATTCTAGTCAAGAGACTAACAAAAGAAAAAAAGCCATTTACAATCTTCCATGTAGAAGGAGATTTCTATTTTACGCACAGCAGCATCACAGTAATTCATCCAAGAACTGCAGGAAAGGTTTCATATGCAGAGAAAAGTTCATCAGACTTGCAGGGGATCTCCCTGGTAAAGCCTCCTCTTTTAATGTTAGAAAAACCACATGTAGGTGCAAGTTACCTGGGCTTTTTCTGTACTTGTGGGCTGCAGGTGTCTGTACAGTACTTTTTTCACAATATCGAAAAACAAACAAGAGACAACTATGATGATTATGGCAAACCAAGCAGAGCCACTGGAGAGCAACTGGACAAATACGAAGTACATGTCTTGGGTGTGCAAAAATGGCCTGGAATAGTAAGAACAAGTTACAGGAAAACAGATGAATGAACAAGAACAAATCAATTTTTACCACTGGCTAAAACAGAAAAGCATGCACAATCCCACACCCCACACCCCAGCTGCCCAGCAAGGCACCAGTAGCGGAAGACTCACATTTTATACTATTTTCTAGGGGTAGCTTAAAATTTCTGGTTACAGTCATACTCCTTTTTTTGTCTTTTGAGCAGATTTTGGGAATGGCTACCTAACACACTGTTGGGATGTATGCGTGTTCATTGACTCAAGTCCTGGGATGCTCCTTGCTTCTAGAGCTTCTAGATCAGTGGTTCTCAACCTGTGGGTCCCCAGATGTTGTTGGACTACAACTCCCATCATCCCTGAGCTCTGGCCTTGCTAGCTAGGGGTGATGGGAGTTGTAGTTCAACAACACCTGGGGACCTACAGGTTGAGAAAGGCTGATCTAGATGATATACCACTGAAATACTACCCACCATTTTTTTAATCCATGGGGCTGTGACTTGCCTGCTCAGGGGAGTACTTGAAAGAGCCAATAACAGCAATCCAAGTTTCTTGGGCACATGCATATGTACGGTGACCTTGCATTCTGCTCACTGACCTTTTAAAACCTGTCGCTTAACTTATTCCCATCAATCTACTTCACTGCATTCATGGCAAACATTCCCCTCCCACCCCCTGCACAGACTACAAGATACTGACTCTTCTGTTGGCATGCAAACACACACACTTACCAGATAATTCCCCCATAGAACAAGGAGAATACAAAGTAAAAGACAATGGAACCCCAGGTAACAAAATGGTTTATCCAGGTCCAGAAATGAGTCTCTAAAGCCATCTAAAGCAAAAGAACACAACAAAGTTGGCAAAAAAATCACCAAACAGAAAATACATTTAATTAGTATAAAAGTGGTCCCCACTCTTTAAAGGCTGCGCAGTTGTTGGAAAAAAGCAATGCTGGGATTCTTTCCCAAGTTGACACCTTTTGGCTTAGGCTGGTGGCAGAACAAGTTCCCTTTAAAGAAGTCTTCCAGTGCTTCCCCTTAGGGTTCACTGGGAACTACACCATTTTTCCAGCTGGTGTATTCTTTTAAAGTTTGCCTGAGAACTCCAAAGCCAAGGAGATCCCTTTGAAACAACCCAAATCCAAAAATGTATTTGACACAGGATGCCTACTTTCTCGGCCTCACTGAAAGGTGAAATTTTCAACGTGAAAATGAAAAATGGTGAAAAGTTACATGACTAATTCAGTTCAGCCCTAGTTTACATCTAAAACTGGTTGTTCTTGAACATTCAAGAAAAAGCTAGAAAAGTAGCGTGAAAGCCTCGCCTTCTAAACCGTTAGGGAAATCTAAGACAATTAAATGTGCATAGCAAAGTCACAACTGTGTTACTATACCTTCATTGTCACTGTTATAACCATAACCGTGAAAACCAGAGTACCAAATGTCCAGTTTCCAAACATCTGTGAAAGGAGAAAGAACAAGATCCAGTGTGTTTAAAGCAGATGAAAGTTACTTTAACTCCCCCCCCCGCCCCCGTCAATGCAGCTACAAGTGATGCAACTACACTGGTCAAACTAATTCTACTGAAAGCACAGAAATGCAAAACGCTAACTATTCGGTAAGGCAAGAGGGGAAAGTGCAAAGCAAAACAGGGAAGAGGAGTATGAGTTACAACATTCAGATCCCCACCAGACAGCCAATTATACGTAAACACCCGGCTACTGAAAAATTCTACAGCAGTGGGAAAGCAAGTAGCCTTGAATTACTGGGGTTGAGATATTTTCCTTTCAATGCAGCATCACATTTAGATTTTGCAAACCAGAGCCTGCAAAACTCAAAAATAATGGTGGGCACTTATTTCAAGGATCAACTGTACAACAATTTAGAGCAAGGCTGTGCAGACTTTTCTGAAAGAAACAGTGTGAACTAAGAGAATTCAGGCACATGTCCATCAGTTGTGGTACTTGTATCCCTGCTACAATAAATGCAATCACTCCAAGTATGTAATCATTCACATCCTCCCATCTTAAATCTGAACCAGCTAGCTTTGTTGTTGTTTTGGGATATACTCCCTGGACTCTGCTATCAAAATCTGACCACATATTTTTAACTGCTACCCTAAATGACCACGAAGTCTTAAAATATTGCTGTGTAGATTAGATGAAGGTGTGAGAAGATGCATTTCATCTCACGGGTCATTCCAAGGATTACCAGAATGGAGACATGAAAGACTCTAGCCAGAAATGTACAAGGAAGGAAAGAATATTCTACTAAATTGTATTCAATGGAAACCTATAGAGAAGCAAGGGATCTTTACTTCACCCCTTTGCCACACACTGGAGGAAACCAAGTACATGGAAGTTGCTGGCTGGGCATCTTCAGCCCCAACACAATAGCTGCTTTAAAGAAAAGAACTCATGGCAACTATGAGGCCTATTTGTTGAGACACTCAATATGAAGACACCATAGTCTTCTAAAGAGGAAATTTACCCCACACCCCATTTCTTGGCTTGCCCTTCCAATTTCTCCCTAAAAACTGTACAGCAAACCCTCTTGAGAGCTACCAAAAACTGAAAACCAGGAGCACTGCTGGGCTCTATTAAAATAGCGGCCTGTGTCCTGCCCCCACCCAAAAACCACTTACTTAATGGACGACTTGTCCACAAAGACTCCCCCTAGCAAGCAAGCAGGAGGCACTTCTGACCAACAGCTTGTGGCTACGGTGATACTATTCCACAGAGGAGTGATAGATGACGGTAAACATCCGAAATCAGCAACAATTTTTTTGGAGGGTGGGGGGATGAAGGGAAGCAGCCCACACTTGCGCAGCAGTTATGCTCATCTGCTCTGTGCTCAGCATTGTAAGAAATACACTGTCAGTCTGTTTACACAGACAGTCCCTTTAATACTGGGTTTAGTACAAGGGTTTCTTCATCTATTCCAGGATTATAATATAGAAGTACTTCTAGAGTAAAATCACACTTAACACATAAAGTGTCTATCCATCACACGGTGCCACTGTCACCTGAAGTGAGACACAGACAATCTCTTGCCACCATATATTTTTGAATGTATTCACGGAGGATACATGCTGCATTCTTCACCACAGATACAAAGACACTGTATCTGCTGGTTTTTGTAGTGCTCTTCCTACAACACAGACTCTTACCATTTGCCTGTTAGATTTCAATATCTGATGACATGCACAGCGTGAAAAAAGGGGGGGAAAGAAAACTAAAAGATCAAATTGAAGTACAGTATGACAGAGTAAGGCTATGAATTAGAAAGAGAGACAGAGGAGATAGATAGGAGAGAGAGCAAGAGAGAGGCAGAGACATTCACAGAAAAACATTCTCTCTTAGCTTCAACCCTGCCAAAATTCTTGGTTGAAACCACTGTGTCCCATTTTACCGCAGATTTCAGGTTGGTTAAAAGGATCTCATGGGGAGGGAAAAGAAACTCTGCCTGCAGTGCAACTATGACCCCTAACAAATAAGCATTTAGTCACAGCTGATGCATGGCCAAACTCCTCCTTATCGCTTGACAGGGTGAAGCCAAGCTGTACCCTGGAGTGATTTTTATTGTGGCAGACGTGGACCATCAAAACCCTCAGTCTCACTTTCAATGTGGACAGGCTAGGAACGGCCTTGGAAGCAACCGAAAAAGGAGTGCCTGGAGGTTCAAACTGACTACTGAATTAGTTCAGCTATGGTACCAAGGTTGCTGGCAACTGCCAGCAATAGGTGAATTTTGCTGCAGTGACATGGATAGCACAGAACCAAGTTTCTGAATTCTGTTGTGGGACGCCACCACTAATTGCCACTCCCTGATCCTATGCATGCACAGACAAGGAGGAAAGCAGACACAATCCTCCTTCACATCTAAATGGAATAACGTATTTTTCGCCCTATAGGACACACTTTTCCCCCTCCAAAAATGAAGGGGAAATCTGGGTGCGTCCTATGGGGCGAATGCAGGCTTTCGCTGAAGCTTGGAGAGCGAGAGGGATCGGTGTGCACCGACCCCTCTCACTCTCCAGGCTTCAGAACACATCCGCAGCCTAGGCAGCCCTGCGGGAGGTCCCGCAGGGCTGTCTATGCTGCGGATAGCAGCCTGCTTCCCGGAGTGTCGTCCGGTGCTTCGGGAACACATCCGCAGCCTAGGCAGCCCTGCGGGAGGTCCTGCAGGGCTGTCTATGCTGCGGATAGCAGCCTGTTTCCCGGAGTGTCGCCCGGTACTTCGGGAACACATCCGCAGCCTAGGCAGCCCTGCGGGAGGTCCTGCAGGGCTGTCTATGCTGCAGATAGTAGCCTGCTTCCCGGAGCATCGGGGGCCCGAAAGCAGAGCGCCCGGCGCTTCGGGAACACATCCGCAGCCTAGGCAGCCCTGCGGGAGGTCCCACAGGGCTCCCTACGCTGCGGATAGTAGCCTGCCGCCTGGCGCGAGGGGAACCCTGAAGTAGAGCGCCCCGCCCGCGGGACAGACATCGGCTAGCCCCACAAGCTCGGGGGACAGCAAGGAGGTGCAGCGCCGCCATCCCGCTGTTCCTCGACCTGGTTCGGTTTCCCCGACCTGGTTTTGGGGGGGAAATAAAGGAATTTTTTTCCCCTTTATTTCCCCCCCCCCAAAAAAACTAGGTGCGTCCTATGGGATGGAGCGTCCTATGGGACGAAAAATACGGTAAATGTTGTGACTAAGTTATAAACTCATAAGTCCTTGTTCCGATGGCACTTCCCTCATAAACTTTCCAGGTAGCCTTAATGTAATTCTAAACCTCTCAACCTGCCTACATCCAATTTGCAATACAGGAAAGAGTAATGCAATCACCCCGTAGGGATTAGAGAGAATATATGTCAGCCCAATTAACACAGTTAAGTGCTCTGTAAAAGTATTTTGAGTTATTCGCCACCATATCAAGGCACTGAGTGCATTGACATGGTGATCCTCAAGTTGGGCAAGCCAACAGCATTTTTAACATTTCCAAACCACTGGAATTAAGAGCCACATGATAAACACAAAGCCCATTATGCTCTGCTATGATCTGGGCAGCCCAAGAACAAGATCTCTGTGTTATCCACGTGGAGGTACCCTCACATTATTCTTGTTTAGAAGACCACCATATGCTTTTGCACACTTCCAACAATGGTTGATTTAGCCCCGGCTGCATGAGAGGTCAAAGCCTACAGAAAATCTTATTTAAATAGTTTAAGACACCCATGGTTTAAGTATGCCTAACAAGTGATTTTGTAGTCGATGGAATATAAACTTCCCAGAAACGTTACAGGTGATTGTGATTTCTCTATCGTAAGTGTGCATTCTACCTTACCTGGCCATTTCCCAGCAATGAAGTGTCTTCTCCCATCAGAATATATGAGCCAAAGAAGAAAACAAAAGCATGAACGAATCCCAGGAAGGTCCAGTAAAGGAAAGGCTTAAAGCCCAAGTGGGCATTTTTACTGATGTCTCTGTAAAGGGAAAAGGATACAAGGCCTTTACTGCTACTTTCCAATTAACAGAAAGCCCATTTTAATTCTGTATGCACTTGAGATACAATCACCATTGCATCAGAGAGCACCTCTTCTGCTAAAACCATAAAAACGTTCTCTAGCCACCTGAGATGCAATAGGGTAAACATCTGATAGTGTCGCTGCAAAATTAAATGATGTACTGACCTTGCGGCTTCCAGGAACATTCCCCAATGAGCCAGTTTCCCCCATTTGTCAAAATACAATTGGCTTGATTGATGAATTTATGGGAGCCAGGACTTACAGATAAAATGACCTTTTAACAGATCAAGCAGTACATTTCAAGCTTTGAAACCAGAGGGCTTCACAGGTTCTTAGCTTTTGCAGCTCTGTGGTGATGTGGTTCAGCCCAGTCTCTCAAAAAAAATATCTTGTGGCATTCTTTAGCAAAATTCCTTAATTAACAAAACCTAGGATTCAAATGTTAAGGGTAGCATCTCCTTAGTTTTCAGAGCGGAAGGGAAACATCTGTGACTGACCTCCCTCAACAAATGAAGGCAGCCAGCTATCCATCCTGACATTTGATTTTGAAGTTTTACTCCGTACCCGATTTGAAGAATGAAAAGTACCATGGCAGGTTCAATAGTTTTCCAAGCAAAGAAAACTATTTTGCGTATTCTGAGTGTCATTCTGTCAAACAGATGAGAAGATGTTCTATCATACTATCAGAGAACGGAAAGGAAAGGACAGCTTTTTGGTGTTCCCTGCACCGACACAAACGTTCCTGAACGTTATTAAAAACTGACCTCATGAACATGTGGTTGCCTTATAGCAGCAGGTGGGGAACCTGTGGCTTTTCCGGATGTTGCTGAAACTACAACTCCCATCATCTCTCGCGTTTGGGACCATGCTGAGGCGGATGGGAGTTGCAGTCCAGCAACATCTGGAGGGCCAGGGGCTCCCTAGTCTCAGAGTTACAGCCTGACCCTTGGACTCATTTAGCCTAGCGTTGCCTCCCTTTCTTTGCAACAGTCTCAGCCCAGTCCTGCCGTCATAAACAGGATATGGCTAGACTGAGCAAGGAATCTTCCATGTGCAAACTATATACAGTGGTACCTCTGGTTACAAACAATTTGTTCAGAAGGTCCGTTCTTAAGCTGAAACCATTCTTATCCTGAGGCGCACTTTTGCTAATGGGGCCTCTAGCACGTGATTTCCGTTCACATCCTGGGGCAAAGTTCACAACCAGGAGCAGCTACTTCCGGGTTAGCGGGTCTCATAACCTGAAGCGTTCGTAACCAGAGGTAACACTGTATTTGCCTTGATGACTGACTATGGCTCATCCACTTTTCACTTATTCAGTGTTCACAAGAAGAATATCTGCCAGTTACATGGAAACAAGCAGGCTGGGACCATCTAGCGCTTGTGCTTTTAACAGCTTCTGGTGCCGCTGTTTTTCTACCACTTGAGGTGGGGCGGGGGGGAGTGCCCCATTACTCATTTATTAAGCACAGCCTCCTGCCCCCCAGGAGAGCATGCTTACCGATACAGCGTTGGCTTGCTGTGTAATACATGGGGATGCACGTGCTGTTCAAAAAGACTGTACATGAGGACTGGCAGGGAGGTGAAACAAATGTTGTATAAAGTCAGGTACACACTGTCGTACAGAGTCTGAAAAGCAGGAAAGGAGGGGAATTAGTGGTTCTGAAATGCAGAAACAGAAGACAGGACTTACGAGTCAAAAGTGCTCAGTTGCGAGCAATTCAAAAGCCAGGTTTTATTTCTATAAAACCCAAAGGCATCCAGTTCTATAACGTCAAAGATACACCACAAAACCAATATGCCCGCATTCCCTCACTGCAGCTTACTTACAGTGATGCTTCAAACCACAAGAACTAGTGAATGTTACGAGTTCATCATGCTCTAAATGTGTTTTTAGCTTCCTAGCACAAGTCTACCTCTTTTGAAGTTTCTTGTAGACCCTAACACCTCAGGGAAAGGAAAAAGATTGGCACCCAACCAACTGGTACAAAAATGGGTATCACTTCACTTTGTGCATCTCAAATTCTGTAGGGCAAAGTCTTTAATGACCCTTGAGGCTATTTTCACATTGAACATAAAAATCTTCCCCAAAGACACAGAAGCGTTCTTGTATATTTCTATGACTTTACAAATGATAATTTTAAAGGTAGATAGACAAAAAAAGGTAGGGGGGATAGAGAAGAGATGTGATACCAAGATGTTAAAGGTAAAGGACCCCGACAGTTAAGTCCACTCGTGAACGATTCTGGGGTTGCGGTGCTCATCTCGCTTTACTGGCTGAGGGAGCCAGTGTTTGTCTGCAGACAGTTTTTCCGGGTCATGCGGCCAGCATGACTAAGCCGCTTCTGGCAAAACCAGAGCAGCGCACAGAAACGCCATTTACCTTCCCACCAGAGCGGTATCTATTTATCTACTTGCACTTTGACGTGCTTTCGAACTGCTAGGTTGGCAGGAGCTGGGACTGAGCAACAAGAGCTCACCCTGTCAGGGACCAAGATGATACTTAAGGGTTATTTGGCTGTAGGAACAGTCATTCTGTTTTAGCTATCGTATAATATAAAATATTCTATTTTTCTTTCTCTCACTTCTCTATATCCACCCATAAATGCATTGGGGTGGGGTGAGGAACTGGAAGAAATATTCAAATGAATACTTACTTGTTGTGAAAACAAGCAAAAGAATTGATATAAAAACTGTGGTGTAATAAAGCACACATTCTGGAAAACAAAAAGTGAAGCAGAACCAGTTAAGTGACATCAAGCAAGTACAGTATATCACGGATATTGAAACGGGTCTAAGTTTATATAGGCCACTAGCCATAATGTTTAATTAGGAATCCTAGGAGGAACAGAGCAAATCCCAACCTTACACAGATGTTTAATCCTGGACACTATCGAATTCAGGATCAGGGTACAGTGGTGCCCCGCAAGACGAACGCCTCGCAAGACGGAAAACCCGCTAGACGAAAGGGTTTTCCGTTTTGGAGGCGCTTCGCAAGACGAATTTCCCTATGGGCTTGCTTCGCAAGACGACAGCCCATAGGGAAATCTCCGGGACAGTGGGGAAGCGCAGCTCGTCTTCCCCGCTGTCCTCGGACCTCCTCCGAAGCCTGGCGGCGGGGCGGGGACACCTCCTCCCGCCACCCGGCTTCGGAAGGATGTCCCGAAGCCGAGCGGCGGGGCGGGAAAGTCTCCCCCCGCCGCCCGGCATCGGAACGATGTCCCGAAGCCGAGCGGCGGGGCGGGAAAGTCTCCCCCCGCCGCCCGGCATCGGAATGATGTCCCGAAGCCGAGCGGCGGGGCGGGAAAGTCTCCCCCTGCCGCCCGGCATCGGAACAATGTCCCGAAGCCGAGCGGCGGGGCGGGAACGCCTCCCCCCGCCGCCCGGCTTCGGGGCGGGAAAGCCTCCCCCCGCCGCCCGGCTTCGGGGCGGGAAAGCCTCCCCCCGCCGCCCGGCTTCGGGGCATCGTCCCGATGCCGGGCGGCGGGGCGAGAAAGCCTCCCCCCGCCGCCTGGCATCGGAACGATGTCCCGAAGCCGGGTGGCGGAGCCGCGAAGCCTGGGCGCGCTGGCAACTCTCCGCAAGGAGCGCTCCCGCTGCTTGCGGAGAGGTCCGCGAAGCCTGTCCTGGACCTCTTCTGAAGGCAGGCGGGGGGCAAAAGTCTTTGTCCCCCCTGCTTGCCTTCCCAGGGGCTTTTAAATCGCCCGGACAGCGGAGAAGTCCTCCGCTGTCCCGGGCAATTTTAAAATGCCGCCCGCCAGAAGAGGTCAGGGGAAGGCGGTTTCCATAGGAACGCATTAATTGATTTTCAATGCATTCCTATGGAAAACCGTGCATCGCAAGACGAAAAACTCGCAAGACGAAGAGACTTGCGGAACGAATTAATTTCGTCTTGCGAGGCACCACTGTAATAAGATACAGCTAGCTAGGACACACTGGTTGGACTAAAAAGGAAAGTTCTAATGTGGGTAATATTTATGATACACTAAAATGCTCTCCTGTATCTCAGATACCATCGTTTCCATTACCAAATAAAGAATCTCAGGTCCTAAGTCTACACTAGAGTGAAGACTTAACAGCTCTGGCAATTATGGTTTACAAATGGAGAGCATGTGGACCCTGCGCCCCCCCCCCCCGGAGGGATCCCTCCTTCCTTGTCTATTGACCATGGTTTTTCATTATGTGTCCATCACATGGAGGCCACAGTTGCCTTATAAAACTAGGTAAAGTATGATCACATCTTGTGCACGATGAACTTGCACAATTTCAACCTTGTGTGGTTGAAAGCTGGCCAGCTCAAATCCTAAAAATTAATTGCACATAAGGCAGAGAGCTAAAAAGCTACTTTTGCACTGGGTTTTCCCGGCGTGGAAAGAGATGTTAAGCTCTCATACTTACACTTCCTGGGCTCCGGGATGCTCTTGTGAGATTTCACAGGAACTCGGATGGCCCTGCGAGATCTCGTGAGAGCATCCCAGAGCCTGGAAAGCAAGCTGGCAAGCTGGAAAGCTCTTTGCCTTGCTTGGAAGGTAAGGTTCACCATATGGGGGTGGTTCAAGTATATACATATTTTTTTGCGGTAGATGTGCCATCCCTGGAATGTAACCCCCGACCCATGACAAGATACTACTGTACTGAAACTACCTGGTTTGCAAACTATGCCGTTTAAATGACAATCATTTTCAGCTTGAATCCCAAGTTAAGGGAAGGGAAGTTACCATACTCTTATCCCATCTGCAAACCCCAAAAGGCTTATCTGGAAGACCAGAGGGCATTCTTGAACAATGCACGATGGAGCAAAAGAAGAAGAAGAAACAGGAAAATTTCCTTCTCTAACATAAAGTTCCAGACTGAGTCAGTTAAAGGTATCTCAGCTCGGCTAATAAATGTTAAGAATGCAAAGTACCATACTGAAGACAATTCCATATTGTAGCTTTGAATGATGTGTGTGGCAATTCAGAGTCCTTAAAAGACCAGCAGTGGATAACTTCTGAAGTTATGTGTTTGGTTAGCAGAGGTCCTGTTTAGGTGTTTCTGAATGTTCTTCCACCTGGTGCAGTTAACCTTAAGGAAGTACCATCAGAACAAAATGTTTCTAGCAATGGAAAGATGCAGTCATGATCTGCAGGAACTTACCTTGTAAAAAAAGTACTGTACAAGGGTTGCTATTCTAATATAATAAAGGTGGCCGTGGACCAAAAGTAATTTGGAAAGAAATTTAAATCTTGCAATTGCATAGTCACTGTTTCTTACAGCTTGTCTTCCTTCTTTACCCATAATACCTGTAATATATGGAGAAGAAAAGAAAAATTAAGGTGCCTTTATCACCTGCCCCCGAGGCATGCAAAAATCAAAGGCAGTGGCCTGAAACACAGTAAAACTAACACAAGCAACTGGAAAAAATGACTAGAAGAGAGGTCTTGCACGTGTAAGGTTGTGTTGTTGTTGCTGTTGCTGTTGCTGTTACCTAGTCTGGGGCTTTTAATAACAACAAGCCCATTAATGCTCAGTTCCTTACTGCAAGAATGAACTCAATTTATGTAGCACAAGTTTCTAAAAAACCACTTGCCTGTTGGTTTGGATTAGAAATAAAAAGGCCACATGTAATTAGCATCACTGTGTGAGAGCAAGTAGGTGAATAAAAATGAAGGCTTCTAATTTTTGCAAGAAAATACTGGTGTAGTATTTTCTCTGTGTAAATGGTCTTCTAGAACAGATTCTGCCCAACTCTATGCACTGTCTTACAGATGCTGTAGTGCTACAGAAAAGGGCTGGTGCTTAGACCTCCTTCTGGCATTGTGAATTGTTGCAAGTGTGTACTGAATTGTATTAATTCATCAATGGGGTTTTTTTTTGTATGCTACTGCATTTTTGATACTATTATAGCGATTGTGATGTTTGCTAATTTTCAGTGTCATTGCCATTATTGTGAGCTGCTTTGAGCACAATACAAAGGTTAAATCAATGGAGTGGAAAGCAAGCCAAGCATCTACAAAGTAAGGACACACAAACTGAAGTCCCACGTATGTTCTCCCCCCCCCCCTTCTTTACATAGGTATTTCCCCTATTTTCTTTTTGGTGCCAGGAACTTGAAGGTCAATGGAAGGGCTGCTTCTGCAGACTGGCATTTTCACCATCTGCTAGCCCCTTCCGTCACTTCCCCCTGGGAGAACCTGGACTGCCTCTCCCCCCCCCCCAAGCATATCACCCAAAATCAGCCTTCCTCAACTGGGTGCCCTCTGGATGTTTTGTGCTACAACTCCCATCAGCACAAGCCAGGCACCAGGCTGAGGAAGGCTGCTCTAAACTATATCATACCTTTGCTTTAAAAATTGTAAGCCTCTTTAGAAGAAAACCTTGGCTAAAAGGGAGCTATAAATACATTTTTATATGTCATCCGTGTGCAGACAGGGCCTCTTGTTTATCCCCCAGGTCTTTCGTGCACAAAGCAGATACGTATCATAACTCCATTTATTGAATGCAAGGAGACTCTGAAGACTCCAAAACAAAAAACCTAGATAGAACTGCACAATGAGAAGGCTCTTACCTATCCCAACATGAGCTTCCTGTATCATGCTCACATCGTTAGCTCCATCTCCTATAGCTAATGTGATAGGCTTCTCTGGAGAGGTTTTCAACAGCCGCACAACCTGTACAGAAAAACAGGGTTTTAAAAAATGGAACCCCAGGTACTGCCTTTTGGGGGTTTTTGTGGAGCTGCTCAAATAACAAAATGCCATTAGCAAAGTCAGTAGGCAGGACAGTAATTAAGAATCCACCAAACCTTGCATACATTAAAAAAATATACACTTTAAGCTCCTTGGGGTAAGGACCTACCACCTCCGGACACAGATTAAGGGAGTAATGTATTATTGGATGGTAGCTGGAAGTCTAATTTTTGATGCCTAGAGTAAGAATGTGGGCTGTTTTCACATGTTTCAGGCTTGCTCTATAACCACTCAAGTGCGGGAGACTACGTCAGTATAGAGTACTTGAATGGGAGATAGGGAGGGAGTGGCTATGTTGCTGTTTGGCTCTCAACCAGTCCATTAGCAAGGGATTAAATAAATAACAGAGGATGCTACAAGTGTTGAGGGCGCCTCCACAGCAGATCGTGGCTGCCAGATGACCCTGCAACCTGAGCAAATTACCTTTGCTTTCTGCAGAGGCGCCATGCGACAGCACAGGACGGCAGAGCAATTTCTGCAGACTTCCATGAAGAGCTTCTCATGCTGCCTGAGTGCGAGGGAGAGGCTGGTCCCGTCCACCACCAGCCCATGCTGGATTACATGGTCCTCCTCTATTCTAACAAGGGAAGGAGGAAATGTTACTGTTTGCAATCCATTCCTCCCACCCCTTTTGCTGAAGACCAAATCCTCAAAAGAACCCGAAGGACAAAGATTCCCTCTCCCTTCCCAAAGCAACTGGCTTGTTAGCATCAGGTGAAGAGTCATGCAGCAAAGATGGGAGATGCAAAGCGACTGGCTTATTTATGTATCAAGAGAGTTCTGCATTAAGAGCTGTTAACGTTATCCACCCAGACACAGCACAGCATTTTACCTTCTGGCTAGCTGCCTCAGCTGCTCTGCACATGTACTGTCTGATTTGTGTTGCACAAGTTCCAGGATGTTCATGGTTCTATGGAAGTGTCCGCAGGATAAACTGACACTGACAGCGGTTTCGTGCTTGTCGCCAGTGAGCACCCACACTTTAATACCTGCCAGTCGGAGGGCTTCTATGGTTTCCTGGACTTTGTCTTGGAGTCTGAAAGTAAAACAAGCCATTCTCATCAACAATGCTACAACTGATTTTATGATTATGTGTCTCACTGTGCTTGATTTAGTCTGGTTTCGCTAAACAAGCCCCGTTCTCAAGCCACCGGAAGAGTTATTCTAGAAATGCTCTGGTTTCTGGGATTATCCTATCTGCAGTCCGCACACTCTCAAGCATACCTTTTCCAACCACAAATGTTTAAAAACCCTCCACAAATTCTCATTACGCTGAATTCCAGTTTTAATACCAAGTTCAGTGCTATGTTTCAGGCTCCAGTAGAGTGCAGGTGGCGCTGTGGTATAAACAACTGAGCCTTGGGCTTGCTGATTGGAAGGTTGGTGGTTCGAATCCCCATGAAGGGGTGAGCTCCCGTTGCTTGGCCCCAGCTCCTAGCAACCTAGCAGTTCGAAAGCACGTCAAAGTGCATGTAGATAAATAGGTACCACTCCAGCGGGAAGGTAAACGGCGTTTCCATGCACTGCTCTGGTTCGCCAGAAGCGGCTTAGTCACGCTGGCCACATGACCCGGAAAAACTGTCTGCGGACAAACGCCGGCTCCCTCGGCCAGTAAAGCGAGATGAGCGCCGCAACCCCAGAGTCATTCACGACTGGACTTAACTGCCAGAGGTCCTTTACCTTTACCTTTTACCAGTAGAGCTTATAATGCACATTATATATGTATATTATGTATATAATACCTGCACTAGCTTCAAGAGGCACTCGTTTTCTTAGGCTTCTACACAAAGCCTTTACACACCTCACTTTTAAACATTTGTATTTGGTAACATACTTCACCAAATTCAATGAATGCTCATGCCTGCTACTGAAGTGGTCAGAGGATAATCCCAAGGAGGACTATTGCCAGGCATTTTTTCTAGTGTCAGGCTGGCTGGCACAAGGTATATAGCACAGCCACATGGTACAATTTTCCAGCCACTGAACACCCAAGGTTTTGATGCCAAGAGCATTGATTTCAGCCCGATATGTAGAAACTGCATGCTGCCTATTCACATCCCATGATAGTATGGAGTTCAGAGCGAAATTACTGCACTTGCAACTACAGGTGCAATGGCCCTGACTGTACTCTCTTGCATTCTGAGAGGGTGAGAAGCATCACAGACTCTGGCTACATGCACACAGCTTACCATGGCACAATATGTGATTGAGGGGTGGGATATATGCTCAGATCACCCCCACAAGAAGGGAACCAATCCCCAATTTGCATGGAAAGCATTAATTTGCAAGCTGCCCTGCAGTGGGTGGGCACAAGTCCCACATCCGAATAATTAGTTCAGGTAGTACATACTTGTCTTCCACTCCTGTAGCTCCAAGCAGTTCCAGGTCATTTTCTATAAAGTTATACACCTCCGACAATCGCTCTTCCCGCTGTTGCAAAGCGGTTTTTGCCTCAAAAAGGCGTTTTTCGACTTCCTGATACTCCTTAGCGGTGAATTTTCTGTAAGCTACACACAGAGTTCTTAATCCTTTCTGTGAAAAGCAAAAAGGGTTACTTCAGCATTAGATAGGCCCAGCTGACATCCATCAGATTTCTAAATGATTTACTGTTTTTTACAAGCTGGGTGGTGACCCATTCTGTACTTTACTCTCTTTCATGTATTTTGCTTTGGTTTTGTTTGTCATGTGGTGTTAAATGAGATCTTGTACATGGCATATATTTTATATGTGTTTGCGGTACAGAAATAAATAAATCATTGACACCCAGAGGCCTGTTGTTGCTGCCCCATATCTTGCAATAAACAAAATGAAGAGAAAGGATAGGAAGAGCATCTGAAGGACAAAATTAATACCAAAACCAATTCCACGATACAACTGGTTGACCATAATCTGCAAGTACTCTGGAAAAGGCAGCTTTCATTCTATTATTATTCAGATTTAAAAATTGGATAGCCTCCATGTCACTGCTCTGGCCTCTTGCAAGGGAGTGGCACTTTTTCAAAGCGTTCACATCACGGGAATGACAGTGGCCATAGAAGCCTATCAGCAGAGAGTAGTTGACACAAATTCAACTTTTACACAACTCTGCCTGCGTGTCTGAGCTCACAAGCCCCTGAAGGAGACAGCAAGGGGCGGGGAATCCCCCATGTATGAATCAGTTCTTAGTCCCACATTGAACAGTCATCAATCTTCTGTATCCATAAGTCATCTGTGTCAACCACAGCACTAACTGGTTCTCAAGTTTAGCAGAAGTTTTACCTAGATATCTACTAACAAATTTTAAAGAAAAGCAAAAAACACTTGTACATACCAAAGCAAATTCATCCACATGAATTCTGGTTTTTTCTACCTCTCCCCTTGTACTGCGAGGAAGAATAACGGATTCTGCACCTTTGGTGAATAAGAGCTTCTCACCTGCAAAGGATTTAAGTGTAAATCATGTTTACAGTTCATAGTAACCTGTTTAGCATCCAGAAGAGTCCCCAACAAGGAAACTGAGCAGGAATTTTTGGTTTTAAGAAGCAAGGTAAGGAGCAATAAATATGCATGATGTTTCTTACCTGATGGGCTTTCTACAATTACGCTCATTCTTCTGCGATTTGCATCAAACTCCAAAACATGTAGTAATTTGTACCTTCAAAAGGGAAAGAACATGTTTACAATATGTATTAAAAAACTGAAGGCAAAAATATCAATACAGGATTACTTGTTAAACCTAACAAAGAGTCTTGTAGCACCTTAAAGACTTAAGAAATCTATTATGGCACAAGTTTTTACGGACCGTACCATAATAAGTTTGTTAGTTACTTAAGGTACTCAAGACTCTTGCTGTTTGCTGCCCAAAACTAAGGCAGCTACTCCTCTAGAAATTGTTGAATCTAAAGAACCACAAGAGCTACAGAAAACTACATGTCTGCTGCTGCACTGATGAGGCTGGAGAAAAGCAGCAGCATTCTCCCAGCTCAGACACTGGGTGGATGCAGGAACAGGGAGCAGCTTTTAACCCTCAAACATGGATGAGGTGCCGAGACTCAAGGGGCATCTGAGACTCAAGACGCAGGCGTAGAGAAAGAATATGTGTACAGAAACAAGTATGTTTCTAGATATAATCCTTCTACCAAATCTCTTCCATTTATTTAGTCTACGTTCCTTGTGTTTTCAGAATTCCTTTCCTTCGGAGGAACTCAATTTAGGACCACACACTTCTCTTCATTGTATATTAGAATATACACTTTGAAAAAAACAGAATGCTCGCTACATATTTATCCGAACGTGTTTTAAAACACTGGAATGTTTTAAAGCTGTAACCTGTCAAGCAACAGTTAAAAGCAACAAGCTTCTCATTCGTGGCTTATGAAGAGCCACTGCCAATCAGACAAGAATGTATCTGTGACCGACATACAGCTATCATATTTTCAAGCAAACATATTATATAATTGGCATTTCCCCTCCCCACCTCATGCAGTTGCAATGTATCATAGATAATGACTAAATAAGCTAACTATGGTGTAGATATTGCAATCAAATCTGCCTTCAGGACTGCCTCCATTTGTCATTTATGAATAATATGACATAACTGGATGAATTGATCAATAGGCATAATAAGTCCAACCAATGGCCCATTCTAACTAAGTCTTGTTTAACCTCCACCCTAATATATCTCTCAAGCATCTCTCAAGGCAAATTTTTTAAAAATGTAGTATAAACATTGACAACTGGGAAACACTGGCCTGCAAGCTCTCCAACTGGAGAACAGCCTTTACCAAAGGTGTCATGGGCTTTGAAGATGCTCAAACTCAGGAAAGGGAGAAACGTGCTAAGAGGAAGGCATGCTTGGCAAACCCTCACCGTGATCAACTCCCACCTGGAAACCTATGTCCCCACTGTGGAAGGATGTGTGGATCCAGAACTGGCCTCCACAGTCACTTACGGACTCACTGTTAAAACTGTGTTTATGGAAGTAAATCTTACTCAGCTTCAAGTGATTGCCAAAGAGAGTTCTCCCCTGAGATTAAAGGCAAGCCAGTTAAACTGCTTTTTGCTAAGAGGGCATAATGCAGATTGGTTTGATGTATCAACACTGATTGAGACACCTTACAGAATCTTAGCAGTCTGAGAAACATTATTACTACTTAATTACTAACCTTTCTGGCTTTCCACAGCTTTTAAGCTCCATACTTTCTGCGCTTGCTCCAGTAAACACAACACCAACCCTTAAAAATTTGGAAGAAAGAAGTCAGTTTAAAAAAGTGTTCCCATGAAAACAATTTGCTTGGATAATACCAAAAAGCATTATACTGCCCTGCTCCAGCAGGAAGAATTATCTTAGAAATAAAACAATATTTTAAAGAAGAATTAAAGTCTTTGTACAAGCAATCGTGATTCCAGACATAGAACTAATTAGTAATACTTCTTAATTTCCCCTGCTGTGTCACTAGCCACGAATTGAGCTCAGAGATCATTGAGCTGTTTTGGGGTTGGTATTCTTTTTCTAACATTTCCCCCGCAAATCTTTTGGTTCCTCTAAATATCATGGTACGTCTATTTCATCACCCAGGAGCTACATTTTGACTAAAAGCTGTAAGCTGCAAATTTTTTTGTATGGGAAAATTATTGTTTTATTAAGTTTTATATTAGTTGAATACAGTCCTTTGTCCTATCAATGAAATAGTCCGTGTAATAAATTTAAGACATCTAACAATACCCCCCTCTGTATATATTTGTGTATACATCATACAAAAACAGTACCAGCGGCTGACATTCCAGCTGACCTTATCTCCAAAGCACCTTTTCATTAAAGGAAAGTTACCAATGAGGAAGGGATGTAGCTTGAAGAGGAAAGGAAGGGGCTAAAAGTCACTGCTACCCTTCTGCCAGAGATCTGGCCTTGTGCAAAGTTCCTCTGGATGATGACCTTGAGTCACTACTTCATTATGCATAGCTGCTCCAGGAGCCCCATGAGATGTTAAAGAAAGTCATACTCTCTACCATGACCGACTGGTACTCCAACAGCTATGCTTGCTTTATGAGCTAAATCAAGGAAAGGCGAAAAGCTTGTTTCATCACTCTCCTTGCTCTTCCGGGCTCAACGGGACAAACGATGCAAGTTTCAACTTCTCCGGCGTTGCCATTTTTGCCTGCTAAATAATGCACAGAACCTTGGCTTCTAATCCTCACCTGCGGGCAGCTTCGACTAAAGCCTTTTCATCTGGGGAGGAGGCATAGTACTCCAGCTGAGAGGATATGCCATTGCTACGCCAAGGACTGTCACAAATGCCATCAGTTTGGTCATTATTAATTTGTACCGTGTGACAGAGACAAACAGCTTTCAGGAAGATTTCCTCCTCTTCTGTCTGTTTTTAAAACATGAAGGCAAAACATGGTATTAATACAGGTTAACATAAAATTGACAAGCAATTCTTTTTATTCTTCTCTAAAGTTACTAAAACCTGCAGAACTTTCAGACCAAAAGGGAAGAGAGGCAACTTCTCAGCAAACAACATAATCACTTTCTTTTCTTGAACCCTGAGACTGTGACACTTGTCTACTGCCAAACCTTGGAAATATCCAACCTGGCATCATAAAATATCCTAAATGCTGCAGGGTTATAGTGGATCCACATCTTACAGCAAACATGGCGCTACCAATCCTTTGCAGAAGTGGTATTGTGAGCTCGGGCAATACACAAGGCAACATTTCACAAAATCCAGAAGTCTCTCTCACACAAAAATGAGACAAGCGGATGCACAACGTATATGGTCGTTCTTGCTAAAGGTTGCACTCCTATGCAGCACTCGCTTGGGGTAAAGCCCCACTGCAAGAAATCAGATTTGCTTCCAAGCAAGAACATGGATAGGCTCAAGATGCATGACTGCAATCCTATGAACGTTAACTTGGAAAATGCCCCATGGAACACTGTTCGAAGTAAGTGTGCACATCACCTAGCTGTTCTCTCCATATAAACAATTCATTGTCCCTCAAAAAAACAAAAAACCACCTAAACCTCTACTCAACGATCATTCAATTTTCCTGTTGAACACTTCAATAAGTCCCTTTTGGAATCCAATCTTGAGGAGTGTTAAGCTACTTAACCGGAATACTACATGAGACATTAATCAATTGAAACTGGGAGAAAATCTTACCAGTCTAGGCTGTATTCCATCTGGAACATCCTCAATCAGCCCTTCTGGAACCAGTTTGCCATTGATCTCTTGGTACTTTATACCATTAATAGAACATTCCCGAAACTGCATCACATTTTCAGTTAATGTACCAGTTTTATCTGTAAACACATACTCCACCTATGGTAAGTTGAGAAGAGACATAAGAAAAATAGGTTTAGGAGCAGTGAAACCATGTTTGTCTGTTCCCCCACCTGCACACAAAATGTTGATGTGATCTGTAGGACACAAGGCTGAACTGGGAGTGGTACTCAAATCCCATTACATAGCAGAACACTGGGGAAAAGCCACTCTCTCACCTTTAGTGCATAAAAGTACCGTATTTTTCACTCTATAAGACGCACCCGACCATAAGACGCACCCAGTTTTTGGAGGAGGAAAACAAGGAAAAATAATATTCGGAATCTCAGAAGCCAGAACAGCAAGAGGGATCGCTGCGCAGCAATCCCTCTTGCTGTTCTGGCTTCTGGGATAGCTGTGCAGCCTGTATTCGCTCCATAAGATGCACACACTTCCCCTTACTTTTTGGGAGGGAAAAAGTAAGTCTCATGGAGCAAAAAATACGGTACTTTCTCTTGTTTATCATGAATTGCTCACCACTGTTGACCTAACACACAAACACGCATCAAGATAACACAATTCTCTGGTTTCTGCAACCTGCATTATGGAAAGTTAGCATAAGTTTTGAATGTACAAAACTGTTTTAAGCAGAGCCAGGCCACTGGTCCACTGTCCAGTTGGAAGAACTCTCTAATGTCTCCTTTCCTTTTCATTTGAAGTACTGGAATTTTGAAACTGGGGTCTTCAGGAGGCAACTATGTGCTATGCAATTTGTTCTACCGTCTAGGTAATAAAAAGGATCGAGGCACTGTTGCATTGCACTGAAGCCCCAACCCACAGCAACTAAAAAGCCCATTGAATTCTCTCTGGTCTCAGAGATTTCTACACATTTTCTAAGGGGTAGGAAACGGTTTTTTAAAACTAAAGTTCTCAAGATAATGAATGTCAGTTCAAAATTCTGCACCTTTCCCATGCTTGTGTGAATTGTGCATCACTCTGCTTATAGGTAATGCAAGGTAAGTACAGTGGTACCTAGGGTTACATACACTTCAAGTTACACACTCCACTAAGCCAGAAATAGTGCTTCAGGTTAAGAACTTTGCTTCAGGATAAGAACAGAAATCAGGCTTCGGCGGTGCAGCGGCAACAGGAGGCCCCATTAGCTAAAGTTGTGCTTCAGGTTAAGAACAGTTTCAGGTTAAGTACAGACCTCCGGAACAAATTAAGTACTTAACCCGAGGTACCACTGTACACAAAATCACTGATCAATAATCGATAACAACTTTAGAATAAATTCAGCAGATACTGGAATTATAGACTGTTCTGAACCTGGGTGGGGGAAATAATATTGAAACATCCATTCTATACCTGTCCCAGCTCTTCATTGAGGTCTGAAGTATTCACTTGGGCCTTCTCATTTGTTTCTTCATGATAGAGGTCAAGATCCCAACCAATAAAAAAAGATCCTAGAAATTTCTGCATCTCAACAGTCACGTACAGTGAAATGGGAATAATGAAGTTGTAAAGGACCAGGAAAGCAAGGAAATCTGAAATAAATCTCAGAATCTGAATGAGAAAGAAAGAGAAATATTATTCACCAAACTGAAAGTGAAACATATTTATTTAAGAAGAAATAATAATCATTGCAAAATGCCCTGCTGTCCTTTAGTCACTTGTTATCAACTGGACACACCAACATCTCCTTCGAAAAGCTAACCTTTCTATTTGGGTTTATATGAAAGCTTTGAACTGGGATGATTATTTTGTTTTTATTTTATTTAGGTTATAGTTGCATCTCACCTTCAGATAGCTTTGAGCGGCATCCATGGTTGCTCTACCCCCCCCCCCCGCCATATTTTATCCACAAAGCAACCCTGTGAGGTCAGTTAGTCTGAGAGATAGCGACAGAACCAAGATGACCCAGTAGGCTTTGTTGTTTGTCAGTCGGAAACAGAACTCAATTCTCTGCAATGTAAGCCTAATCACCGTGCCACATCTTAAAATACACCTTTGCTATAAAATACTGGACCCTTTGCAAGCTTGGATGCACTGCACCATTTTCCTACGAAATCATTTTGCAGTACTACCTTCATAGGCTAATATGCCTCTGTAGACTTGGCTAGTGCATGCAGTTACTCAATGTGCAAAATGGCTTGTAACAATGGGATGTCTCTCAAACTTGGGAAACTTACATTCTGGCACTGCTCCCTAGAAGTGAAGAGAAGGAATCCCTGAGCAAGTAACTGTCTAAGCAGCATGACTACATCCCTCTAGTACTAGGCAAGGCAGCATGGGGAGAGGGGGAATCACCTAGAATGTGCACATAATTTTACACTGTACCTTGCTGCTGTTTCTTTCATGATCAGTTTGCTGGTTATACCAAGGCTCATGCCACTTTTCTTCAGACTGCCAGGCATATTTCAATATAGTACTCAAGATTGCTTCAAAGAGGAGGATTATTAGATAGATAATCAAAAAGGAATTCATAGACCTAAGGAAACAAAATTGGTGGGTGCCGATTTAATGCACAAATATCCACAGGATGGCAATAACCCTGTGAAAAAAGCTTCATTAGCAAGCATGGAAGACTGGGCACAATTCAAACACAACCATACATTGCTGCAAAAACACATCCTCATGCATATTTGTGGGTGGAGATAAAAGCAACTCCAGTTAAAAAATAAGAGGGTGATTCGGTCTTTGCGTGAATATGACCTTCTAGTTTGTAGCCAGAGGTCAAAATTGCCCACAGTAGTGGATTATCTTGCTCGGGACAGAAGGAAGGAAGAACTGTTCAGTCTTATGTTCCCCTCCTGTTTCTAACCATCTCTGGTTGCGCAAGAAGAACACTGCTCTCCCCTATGAGGAACAGGGGATGCAAAGTCAGGAGGAGAAATCCTCTGTTCCCAGCCTAGGGAGGAAAGGGACTGGAAAGACAATATGGCAATGGGGGAGTTTGGAAGGACAGGCTCATTAAGCAGAAAGTGCAGCAAAGCAAATCCTTGGAGAGTGAAGGGCAAGTAGACACGGCTCATCAGTCTTAGAATACTCTGGACTACGTCAAATATTGTTGTTGTTTAGTCACGTCCGACTCTTCGTGACCCCATGGACCAGAGCAGGCCAGGCGCTCCTGTCTTCACATCAAATATAGAAGGCCCAATTCTCATGTCATTTTCTAGCACGACACCTCAGTTCTCTTCAGAAACTTAAGAGATTACAATAGGATTCTTTTTCCATTCCCCCGAAAATTAGCACTTAAAACTTCCAGTTTTGCAGCTTGCAATACCCTATGAGAACTTTTAAAGCATTACAGTTTTCCAGTCAGTGAAAATCTGCAGGACACATACTTTTCTACTGCTGATCGTTTCTGTGATTTACTCTTGTAATTTAATGCCATCTTCGTCTCCATTCCTGTATACACTGCAACACCTACAACAAAAAAAATCAATGTTTAGACTTGATATCTGCATGAGCTGATTTTTTTTTTTAAAAAAAGAGCAGAGTGCTATTTTTATCGTTGTGACTGCAAAGCCATACAACAAACATTAGATTTGTAGCAATACTCTGTTATGAGAAACTGTGGGCTTGCTCAGATACAAAGATAAATCCCAGCTTAGCGTCATGAGAGGCTAGCTGCAGTGCACACTCCCTGCTACCAACGCTGCCTCCCCAACACCGGCAACAGCTGTAAGGAGGCCTCTGAGAGTTGTTGCTTCTGTTTTAATTTAACTGCAGCTTGTTTTGCCATCCCACACTATGGACTAACTGTCGCTCACTATGGTAAGGGAAAAACCAACTGCTAACCATTGTTTATGAAGCTATTTTATTTCAACTAATTGTTGTATTAAAGGTAAAGGTAAAGGTACCCCTGCCCGTACGGACCAGTCGTGTCCGACTCTGGGGTTGTGCGCCCATCTCACTCTAGAGGCCGGGAGCCAGCGCTGTCCGAAGACATTTCCGGGTCACGTGGCCAGCATGACAAGCTGCATCTGGCAAGCCAGCGCAGCACACGGAAACGCCGTTTACCTTCCCGCTAGTAAGCGGTCCCTATTTATCTACTTGCACCCGGGGGTGCTTTCGAACTGCTAGGTTGGCAGGCACTGGGACCGAACGACGCGGGGATTCAAACCGCCGCAGGGATTCATCCCCGCCGCGGGGATTCAAACCGCCGACCTGACGGTCGGCAAGTCCTAGGCACTGAGGTTTTACCCACAGCGCCACCCGCGTCACAATTGTTGTATTAACCATTGCTTATGCTGAACTGTGATACAAAAATGGAAGAAGCAGCCTCTGCTCTTCTCATGGTCATGCTAGAAGGGGAAAACAGGCCTGCCTGATACAAAGTTATGTCCAAACACAGCCAATTTAAGTCCTATTGTGAGCTTTTTCTGAAGTCTGTGCTAATATCCATTATACAAGGGGTATGTGAAACCCGTTAACCATAATGTTTCAGTTGTGGAATTTCCTCCCCGAAGAGTTGTGTCTAGCATTTTCATTAAGCAGTTTGCGTTGTACACTGAAGATGCACTTCTTTACTCAGGCTTTTGACCCCAAAGAGAGAGATTTTTAGGACCCAGCCTACTCTTGTGACTGCCATTTGTTTTCAACTGTTTTTAATATTGTATTTTAAATTGCTGCAACCCACCCCAAGACCTTATGGTAAAGGGCAGGCAATACATCAAAGTATTAATTATCATTATTATTACATTTCATCTAATGTACTGCAGTTGCACATGAAATTTGCTTTGAAAGTAATAGCCACCTAAGTCAAACGCTCCACAAAACTGCATCAGCTTTTTCACTCTTTGAAACATGCTTGGGAAACAGCTGGTCAAGCATATAACCACCAGGGTATTAATTAAGGCATTCCAAATGGAGATATGCTGGTTTTGCAACATCTTCATTGACTTTCAGTTGGTTTCAGAGTCCAATTCAAAGTGCTGCTTTTGCCCTTTAAAAGCCCTATATTGTTTGTGCCCAGAATGCGTCAAACTCTATCTTTTCCTAAGGGGCTCTGCTCTGTGTTCACCCAGAGTCAAAGTATGGTTGGCAGAACGGTGGTACCTGGGACAAGGCCATCTCTGGAATGGCAGAAAGTCTGTGAAACTCCTTTCCCAAGGGACCAACTCCAACCTTTCTGTTAGTTTTTAGAAGCCAGACAGACATTTTATTCTAAAAGAAGGCTTCACGGGGCTGGTAACTGCATTTCTGGTTGATGGGTCTGCTGGGTTTCTGCAGCACATTTAGTCTGTGACTATTTAGCAGTCTGCAGAAACTGTTCATTAATAATTATGGGTGTGGGCCCTTAAGCCACCCTGATTACTCAGGCTATGCTGGTGAATAGCAACGCCAGTGGCCTAGTCAAAGGGAGAGTGGGAAGATGATTCAAGGTACACCAAAGTGTTCCCTTCTGACTGACGCTCAAAAGATAACTACCGTACATTCTGGGGAACCTGCCTCAAGAATCTTTGAGCAATTTGTGAAATACTTATGTGGTTACAAACCAAAAATTTCTTTGGTGTTTTTCAATCTTGCTCCACGAAGTAAGAGACTTTCGGGTCCAAGAGGTCTGAAAAAGAGGTCAATTTTTATGTTGACAGAACACAATGTATCAACAGGCATTTGCTTAGATGTCCACTCCACCAATTCCAAAATGCAACTTGCACCAAATGAGAATAAGCAACAGGGATAAAGCTATGGTTCATTCAAGGTGAAGAAAGCTATGCGTGACATTTCATCCAAACAGAACAGGTAACATTCCTATTTTGCCTAAAGTAACTGAAAACAGAAGATGAAATGGGGAGGGAGGGGAAGGAGGTATACACTGCAGTTAACATAGCTTGTTCATAAAAGGGGCTAGGACAAGTTAATGGAAGACTGCCCTTGATAGACGTCTTAACACTATATGGACTCTCTCTGGTGTGGAGGCTACTAAATACCAGCTGATGGGGGTGGCGGTCCCCTACTGCTGTTGATCCTCAAATCTAGTTTCTGAGCATCCTGCAGGCATCTGACTGGCCACTGGAGGAAACAAATGCTAAACTAAAACAGACTTATAGCATGATCCCGAAGGACTTTTAATTCTACTGTGTACGTCTAAGAACTAAAGAACGTTTGGTTTCAATAAATTCACGCAACATTAATTATCTGCACATTTCAAAAATTCCTGCAGTAACTCCAGGATTATTTGTACCTGTAGCAAGTGTAGCATCTGCGTGTAATGCTCACACCACTAAACAGTGGCTGTATTAGCTTGTGTTTCTTTTAGAACGTCATTATTATCCTACCATTTAACAAGATGCAAACCTTGGGCAACTCACAATTTCATTTCCCTTTGCAAACAAGAGGTTGAACTTGTAAAATTACAGTTCTGTGTTATTTTTTACTGCAAGGACAAGAGTAACAACTCCAACTCCTGCAGTTACTCTTAACAGATACCCCTGGGGTGCTTGAAACTCCTGCTGTTCCAGTAGCTGCTGTACCAGCATTTAAGGACTCTCCAGGAGAGTCAAATCAGTAAATGGAGGCCCTCGGTCAAATAAGGCCGCTACCCAGATGAGTGCTGTCAGTCTCTTTCCCACAGCTATAACCCCAGAGAGGAAAGATATGGGGAAATGTTACGGGGAAACGTTGGTGTAAGGACTTGTTTGTAAGCTACTTTAGGGGAGAAGCATGGTGCACGCCAGAAACTTCTCTGATTGACTGTCTACAGAAACCAAGTCGTTTAGGCATAAATGGGGGAACAATCATCAATTGCATTAGATCACATTTCATCTGGTGGTGGGGCAGTCTACTTAGGGAAAAACAGTTTCTATAAGACATCTGTAACTTCAGGATTAGTATATATGTGAGATACATCTTCTTAAAGGATTGACATGATTAATGGATCTTATCAGCAAGAAATAAAAACTGGCTTTGCAAGTTAGTTCACTCCAAACTGGTCAAGCTGGGATACAGCAGTTCATGGCATTGCTAAGTGCAGGAAGAAGTCACAACCTGTAGCCACCTCTTCACAGTTTCTGCTACAAAGAAAGCCTAATTGCACTGGAACTGAAGTTGGCACACTCCCTACAAGCATTTATGTGCTAGCAAAACAAGCTCTGGAATAAGGAAGCAAATTCTTTACTAACTACCTGAACGTTCTCTGCTACACAATAAATATGGTCATTTTCTCATAAAAATGCTATCAAAATATTGAGGAAGTAGGGTGCTAGACTAAAATAGACCTACGGCCTGATCCAGCAGAGTTTTTGTGGGTTTTAATTCTGTTATGAATACCTGTCAAATAAGATTGGTGGTTTCAATAAATACACCAAATTTTTCAAGTAGCACAAAAGAAGGAAATTAGGGGGCAATCCTAAATGTGGAAAGCCAGCATAAGTTACAGTGGGTTAAATAATGCTAGCGTAAAGTATGCCAGAGCCAATCTCCATTCAGGAGTCTGGCCTAAGCCTGGAAGAGGAAAAACGAGTCTTTAAAACAAGAGTTGCAACACACTTTTTGCAAGCATAACTTACATGAGATTGCCAGGTCATGTAACCAAACTGAATGGGCTTAGCATAAATTAGAGGGTTTTTTTAATTATTTAACTCAACTCAGTTAAGGAACTGCAGCTCATGCCTCCATGATCCAGCAGCCACACCTATGTCTGATCTGGGCAGTCCCAGGCAGGCAGTAAAAACACAAAATTGTCCTATACAGAGCCAGGTCCTTGGCTCATTTTGCGCAGTATTTTGTACTGGCGGCACTTCACCAAGGCCTCAGGAAGATGCCTTTACAAAGCATTTCTATGAACTGGAGATGCGAGGCACTGAATCTGGAAAGTCTTATGTGCAAATTATGTGCTCTATCACTGAGATTCAAGCCATTTACTGAATCCCTGGTGGCTGAAGGATTGCCCCCAGCTTGGTGGTTCACAAGCTGTGGAGCCCTGCTGTAAACACATGCTGTTTGAATTCAAGGGAAATCACATGACCTTTACCAACGCTTGGCTTACCGTACTATTTCCTCAATTTGTTGACTTATTGTTATTCGTCCAACGAATCTGCGAAAGAGATTAATGTGTCAGAAAGACATATTTCTTCTATTCCAGCTCTGCGAGTTAGCAACAACTATGCAATAGAAGGAAGAGGATGTTTACTTATTTATAAAAATTTGTCTACCACCCTTCATCCGAAGATCATAGGGCAGCTGACCAAAAAAGAAAATAAATGCGAAACGAAAACACAAAATACATAATAAAACAAAACCAAAACAAACCAATAACCGCCCCACCCACCCCCGTGATCTGACAAAGAAATCCTCCTGGTTTGTGAAGGATTCCAGAATGTTGCAGAGATCTGTTCCAAATGCTGAAGATGTTACCACTATAGGGCAGTGCAAAAGTAACTGATTTAAAAAAGAAACTACACAGATCTCCAGAGCTTTTGAAAATTATGGGACAGTTGTTCTCATTCTACAGCTGCGCAGAGTGATGCAGATGAATGTTCAAATCTACTGACCCATTAAGTCAGGCATTGTCAACCTGGCCCCTACTGCCCACTAGTGGGCGTTTCAGGATTCTAGGTGGGCAGCAGGGGGTTCTACGGCACAAGCTGAATCCTCCTTCCATCGAGCACTGGTGGGAAAATTTTACCATCTAGAAAGATGCATTAGTGGGCAGTAGGTATAAAAAGGTTGACTACCCCACATTAACTTATCTGGTCCTTGCCAGGCCTTGCAACCAGGTTTATCATTTAAGAAGTGGATGTTTCAGTCAGGAGTGTTATGTATGCACAGTCACTGCAAGGTTCTCTGCTAGTACTTACAGATTTAAGTAGCTCATGCATTCACATAAAGATGAGAATTTCTAGAAGAGTTTCCTGCAAAATCATCTAATCCTTAGAACACTATAAACATTGCTTTCCAAATCCGCTTTGGGGGAAAAAATTATATTATAAAAAATGGCACCTGTATAGATCTGCTTCTGGTTGCTGACATTCTATAACAGCTACAAGTTTGTCCAGATTGGCAACTGACTGCAATACTGCTGTTTCGGGGACTGCAACATGCGTCTGAAATAAAAAGAAATAATCACTCAGGTTCCATTAGGTAACAATAAGCAGCATATTGTGCAAATGCTATAAAGACATAGGCTTGCAACTTACACAAAACATATACACACACATTAAACAGAGCTGTCTGGTTAAGATACCAACTAAGCCTCCAAACCGCATCTTAAATTTTCCAGTACATTATCAGCTCCCAAAGCAACACTGAGTGCACATAAACGATGATTTGTCAAGTGCTAACTTGCCAAAACGTGCATATTACCTTTTGAAAAATCAGTCAGCTGTACTGTGCTGCATCTGTTCTGTTCAGAAATCCAAAGTGTTTAGATTTCTCATCATTTAGCAGAGCAATGCAGATGACAGGCTTATCAGGTGATTTACATGCACACCACTTGATAAAACTGTTGCAGGCTTCTGACTGATGAGCAAACACGGAAGATCAATCTTGGGTGGGGCAGCCATCCCCTCAAGTTACTGACCCCTATGCGTACAGAATGCACACATCATCACATGCACATAAGCCCTGCATCTCTGGTACGCCAGTAGTACACACACATACTTTTCTTACAGATTCTTCTATCTATAGAGAGTTATAAAATTATTTTCAAGGGCAGACGGTAGTAACTATTTCAGAATCAGAATACCGTAAACACATACATCAACTGCAGTTCTGTCACTTGCTATTTTAAATGTGTACAGGTATAACTGAAATTAGGTTCATTTTTCTCCAGGTCATGTCACTACTGATGCAGACCTTGGTTTGAACAACATGCTTTGTGATTCTGATATTCTGAGGTGCACCCAGGGGAATTCAACATTCTCCTTTTCTGTAAGAGGGATTTGGAATATATCAATCTTGGTTATCAGGAAACAAAACCTAAATCTGTTTCTAACTTAAGGTATACAAAAGGTGATGAATACAGACCTTAAGATTAGTTTCTCCATCCAAGCTTGCAGTAGTAACGTAGCAAGAGCCATCTGCTCTGTCAGATGACAGAAGTACGAGATCAACAGGGAAAGTTTCATCTTTGGCTACTCTGACAATATCTCCCACCTGAGAAGACAGGCAAAAATATCTGTTCAAATACACCTTCACAAAAATATTTTTGTAACTTTCATTAACACACGCTATGTAAAGCAATGGCCCTTTAAATTGCCTTTTTAATTTGCATGTATATACACACAAAAACACACACACATATATAAACATACACGCACACTTTTGAAATGTTCAAAATCATTTTGCACCACTCACACACATACCCGAATGTTCTTTGATCTTGTTTTTACAAGGCCACCACTGCGAACAACATACACTGGAGCTCCATTCACTTCATTGTCTGCTTTATGGCGTAACCAATCTTCATAGCCCTGGAAAAGATGCACAAAAGCATTTTTGGGGGGAGGGGAAAGCCAACAATACACATAACTGCCTAAGCAAAAGACCTATGCAATCAATTTGCTGATAACTACAGGCAACTCCCAATTTATGCACATTCTATTTGCTCGCAACCGTGCACACGAGCAGTGCTGGGGAACTGGAAATGGGGAGCATCCTGGAGAGTCTGCCTGGCTCACAAACAGACCCTTCCCAGAGGATGTCCTCTCTGGGCTCCAGGCAGGTTATCCTTACAAGCTGGAGAGGCAGCAAGGCTTTATTGAGCTGCTCAGCCTAAGAGCTGACATCTAGGGTAGCGCAGCAACAGCTGTGGCTTTCCTGTGTGTCAGCTGAGAAGTCCCGCTGCGCATCCAAGCTCACGTGGAGGCTGTCACCAGAGCCCGAAGAGGAGCTCCTCTTCAGACTCTGGGGAGTGAGCCTGAGGCTTGTTGAGGTTGCTCAGCTGATGTGCACAGGAAAGTTTCTTTCCTGCGCATCAGCTAGGCTGGTTGACAAAGCTCTGCTGTCCCTCTGGCTCACGTGAGATGAACTGTGGCGCTTGTTTGTGAAATATGGAGGGGCAGCAGTGCTTGGTTGACCAGTCCAGCTAACACATGGCGAAGGTTCCTGCACATCAGCTGAGTCAGCCGGGGTGGGGAAGCAGGGCTTCCTCAGCTGACACGCAGGAAAGCTGCTGCTGCTGCTGCTGCTATTGCACCACCCTGCACATCAGCTGTAAGGCAGGGAGGCTGAGCAGTTCAACAAAGCTCCAATGCGCCTCCTTGAAGACTCTTCCGGGGGTGCTCCCCATTTTACGCAATTTTATGCACATAAGAGTCCAGACTGTAACCCCCACATAAATGGGGAGTCACCTGTATAACATTATTAAGTCAAGAACAAGGATCAGCAACTGGCAGCCCAGTTGGCTCTAGGTAGGGTGCTGCTTCCACTTTAAATTGTGTTCTGTGACCAGAAATGTAACTTTTTAGCTGGCTTTGTGATAGTTGGGCTGAGAAAAAAGTGACTTAGGATAGAAGAAGAAGGGGAAAATAAGCAGTATTTTGTATTGTTGATATGCAACTCAAATTCACTTGGGAAGAGGTGACACAGATAGCCTCAGAAACTTATTAGAATTTCCATCACAGCACCTGCCTGCAGACATGCTATGACACATGTCCTCTACAAATGGGACAGGTCACGTCCACTAATGGGATAATCTGCTAGGTGTTGCAGTTCAGCTCATGTGGAATCTCTCACTACATTGTCAAATACAGTTAATGCCGCCTTCAAGACACACTCAAGTGATTTTGCCATATTTCTGGCCAGCATGTGTATTACAGAAATGTTCCAAAAGAAGACAGAGCTGGTGTGAGAACTCCTGTAGGCATGCCTGGAGAAGGGTCATGAGAGTCTAGAGGAAGCCACAGATGTCTGGTCTTCCCTTAGTTACCACTAACTTGACTGAATGCAAGGCAGTGACAGGCTGTGACAAGGCAATTACAATAGGCCTGGAGACTGGGAAGAACAAAAACAAAAACAAGATGTATACAGCTTTCAAATACAGCATAGCCTCTCTCAGTACATAAGCTATTGTTATGCAAGAACTTACTCCTCTGGGTAAGTGTGAGGCTGCTGGAAATAAGAATTTATGATGCATACTGACATACAAAGTCCTCGCACAAAAACTGAGGGTGAGTCTGTCACTGCCCACTTAGGGGTGTTGCTATGAGTCACTGACTGCATGGCAGCGAGACAAAAATAACCCTAGGCTGACCTGCTTGATTGGCAACATAAAACATATTTACTTGTCTTCAGCTAGAAGCTAGAGTCTAGTAGAATGCTGCGCAAATCTCATGAAGGTCCAAACAGATGCAACAGCAGCAGACGTGCCCAGAACTTGGCTGGCCGAGCTCCATTGCACACAAACCATCTCCCATTCTATCTCAGATGAACTGACAAATCCATAGAACATGTACGACAAACTCATATCTGGACTCTGCTCCACAACTGTCCATTTCCGCCCAAGATTCTCCACTCAATGGTGTATAGAAATGATGAATTTGACATGTTTCAGGTCAGAATTGTAGGTCACATAAGCCATTCTTGTAGCAAGTTTATCCTCTGCAACATACAGGATTGCACAGGGAGGCATCATGACATCATGTTAAGCACTGCTTTGCAGTGTGATGATGCCAAAACGCAAGGGAAGCAGCCCTACACATTCTGGAAGACAGGGAAGTAATCTGAACATAGGGAAGTTCTGTTCTGTATTACACAAAGCATGTCCATCTGCCCTAAGCGAGTACCTTCTAAAGCACCTGTGTTTCCTTACCTGCTTTATGGCAGTCACAGTTATTACAAAAAACAATGGCAATCCACTGGTTATTGGACTTGTAGGTGTATCTATCATAAGCTGGAGAGGAAAACAAAGATGAAGACAGCGTCAGCACATGCCACAATAGTACACTGAACAGAGGGCTCTACAAGTCTTAGAATCATAGAATCATAGAGTTGGAAGAGACCACAAGGGCCATCGAGTCCAACCCCCTGCCAAGCAGGAGTAGTTGGGCTTGGTAGCTAGCCAATGTTTGTGGCTGGCATTGACTTTGCCCCATCCCCAACTCTTCTCCTCTACCACATGAACTTTTGGGAATGGTATGCTGGTTTCAAGTGGCTGCAAAGCCTGGTCGAATGTTAGGCATCTATCATTCAAAGTGCAGGGCTCATCCCTGATGTCATGTTGGGCTTTAGAAGCATTTAGGACAACAGCAAGTGGGAATGAAGAAAACATGGTGTCCATCAGTCTAGGCTGAGCACAAGGAGTGGACACAGGTCTGAAAAGTGGCTCCCTAGATTTCCACTCTCAGCACAGAGAGGACTGCTCACAGAGCTGCTGGGAGAAGGGCACATGTGAAACAAGATTTCAGCATGACTGAGACTGAAGTTGCACAATGCCTAGCAATGTACCTTAATCCTAACTAACAGGTTCCCTTTGCTCTTATTGCATAATAGGCAATCACAATTTGCCCTATTACCACTGTTGCGCTAACTGCAGCAGAAAATATCAACAAACTCTGCTTTTATTGCTTTCATGCTGGAAAGAAAACGCCATCTTGCAGGATATGCTGCATGTGTTCAGGAAAATAAATGAACGGAACAGCAATTATTCAGAAACTAACATTAATCCAAGAGACTTCCTACCTCTAAGGAGGATTTAACACATCTCTAGGAAGCTAGAATAAGAGATTTTATGCAAACATTCATGAAGGAATTTCAAGGATTAGCATCCTATATAGCCAATCTTTATTGAAAAACAGTTTAGGGCAACATAGTGACATATCATCCACTTTGAACACTTAAGTTTCACTTAAAGGAGCCAATATGCGGGACCGCCTCTCCTGGTATGTCCCACAGAGGAACTTACGATCTTCAAACAAAAACATCTTGGAGGTCCCAGGCCACAGAGAGGTTAGGCTGGCCTCAACCAGAGCCAGAGCCTTTTCGGCTGTGGCTCCGATCTGGTGGAACGCTCTGCCACAGGAGATTAGGGCCCTGCAGGACTTGACATCTTTCCGCAGGGCCTGCAAGACAGAGCTGTTCCGCCAAGCCTTTGGCCAGGGCACAGCCTGACTCCCTCCTTTGGCAATCTTCACAGAACTCTACCCAATGGTTGCCATCAACCATTTGATTTGAAGCAACTTTTTAATGAAATGATTTAGAAATGTTGTCTTATTGTTGTTAGCCGCCCTGAGCCCGGCTTCGGCTGGGGAGGGCGGGATATAAATAAAAAAATATTAGTAGTAGTAGTAGTAGTAGTCCAAATTGCTTTGTTTGTAGAGAACTAGTTTTAAGGCTTGCCTACTTATTAGGTATCAGTTTGCAGCTAAGTACCACTTGGTATTTGTTTTGACAACAAGCTTAGTCACACTTTCATGCAGCGGCATGGGAGGTGCTGCCTTGTGGTCAATCTAAACCATCTGGAAGACTGTGTGGTGCATGCAGCAGCTAACGTGAGTAAGTGAGCGAAGTAACCACACAGTGGCACCAGTCAAGTTCTTTCCCACCCACTCACTGAGGCAAATGGCACCGACCAATTCAAGCATACAGCTAAGGAGTATGGCACTGAGCAAGAGGTGAGCAAAACCCTGTGTAGGAGAGAATACCGTGAACACAGAAACAGGGCTCACACAGCACAGATTTGACTAATGGCTTATAGCTTCTTACAATCCCAGATGCTGACGCTAACCACCATAAGAACAGCACCACAAACATGTGGGAAAGGATATCTTTGAAACTGTTGGCTAGCAATGCATTTATCAGGACATGTTGTTTCCAACTCTACACCAAGAGTCCTAGATTCTGCGCTCCTGAGTTACAAGTTCATTTACATCCATTTTGCATGCTCCAAAGGCACCTTTTCCAGCATCCTTTATGTTCTGCAAGGACTTGTATTTTTTTAAATTTGTAAGTAGCATTTGACATCAAAAGGCATCTCTAATGAAAACAAAGGCTATACCAACAGCCAGGTTGAAAGAGCCTGGGCTGCAGATTCCACTGTGCATGGTAAGCCATGAAACCTGTATGCTATCTACAGAGCTCTAAAGCTCTACAAAGAGTGAAATGTTTCCAGTTCTCATAAACTGCAGCCGGTATGTCCAGTAATCAGGGATGGGAGCTGTAGTCCTGCAACATGTGGAAAGCCACACAGTCTGCGTTTTCCAAGTTTAGCATCATGCATGAATGTGGCTTATGGGACTTCACTTTTGCAACCATGAAGTCAGTCAGTAGTCTACTGGAATGAGGTACAATCGTTTGAAGAGCATTTAGGTCGGTCTTTTGTTTCCGGGGTTTTGTTTGTTAACTGTATGCTAGATGGCTTCTTGCTTTGTTTTGTGTTTTCATTGTAAATCCAGCCTGAGCTCCTTTGTGGAAGAGGTATAAAAAAATGAAATATGCTAGTTTAATCCAATTTCATTGGGGGGGGGGGTGAGGAGTGTGTGTGTGTGTGTGTGTGTGTGTGTGTGTGTGTATGCATGCACTGAAATCCGTTAATATTATCCCAGTACTGATTCTAACCTTATTTGCAAACAGAACAAGTGTTGCAAATTAAATTGCATTTTTCAATTTGTCTCCCTGACAGAAATTGAAAGCATTCAAGTACCAACTAGGAAATACACCGGTACCGGAAAGTGAGACAAATGAGCCAAAGTAGTTCATATTGTCAATGCAGTTCAAAAGAACTCGCTGCTCAAACATTAACATTTGTGTGTTTTCTTATGAACCAGCTTTTCCTGGATGTCAGGATTCCTTTCTTTCTCAGATCTATTTTTAGAGGGGAAAAGGCTTCAACAGAACTTGTGAAATAAGCTGTAAAAAGTGTAAAGGAAAGCCTGTTCCCAATGACTCACAACTAGATGACATCACTATATGCCAACCTGCACAGACTACTCAGAAGAGAGAAAAGAACCTTTATACACGTTTATTGGGAACCTGATTTTCCAGGTGCTTTTAGAGGTTTCATGGTTTCCCGCCCTCTTTGCCCTCACTTTTAAAAAATTTATTAAATGGCTACAATTGGATTTTTAATGTACTATTTTTATGCAGAAATCCCAGCGAATATTCTGAAATCACCCAGTATAGAACTGACCAATGATACAAAATGAAACAAACAAATGAAACCAAACCAAGCCCAGTTTGCAAAGGGAGTGTGCATGTGCACAATATGGAACTGAAGGTTGTGTCAACACTTGTGTCCTGTTGTCAGGGGCCAGTTACTGCTACCACACAGCTCACGCTGCACTGAATCCAACAGGCTGGTCCTAGTTGTTCTTGGTCGTGACACATCAAGGGGACTTGTTTAGTGCCAGGCTGAAGCTTATGAGCCCATGCCAGGAGGCAGTACTTTTGTTAAGACCCTCCTACCACAGCTGGGGGCAAGGAAGCATGTCTAATACCTTTAGAAAGGGTTGCCTTGTCATGGACTGCAAAGTTCTGTCATGACCCAATATTACAACTGGAGGAAAGTTGCATTAGACCAAAGGTAGAAGGGGTGGGTTGAGGTTTAAACTGCACATTTATTATCTATCACTGAGAGACATCAAGGTTGTGAAGGAACACTTCAGTAATGCTCTCTTAGGGAATTATGCTCTCTCATATACATTTCTAGAAGGGTGCTTTATGACTTTGCAGTCTAAAGTGCGTTTTGAAATTACTTAGCAGTTTTGGACAATATTCAAACTTTAGGTTGCCTGATAGGTATTGCACCTGTTATTACAAAGCAATTTAGAGGCATTTTAATACTCTGATACAGCACTGCAGCAAAACAGCCAATATAACTCCAAGCACAGCCAGCCCAAAGGCCAGCTCAACTGAGTAAGAGGGCTGATCAGGTCGCCAGGGAGAAATCTACCCTGGCATCTGACTGGTTATTAAATAAATAGCAGAGGAGAAAGAGATGATTTAACTCTCAAGCTCTCCTTCATATGTTATAGGGGATGCTCCTTATTGACACGAGTTTGAGAAACTCCCTATCAGATTACCAAAACAAGCAAAAAGGATGTCCTTTCTTATTTTGACAGTGATGGAATACATGTCACCATGCATTTATGCTCCAAAGCCGATGCCTGAGAATTCTAACTTTCCTGAATTCTTTTCTATTCATGGTAGGTGGGTAGTGAGAATATGCAAAGTGTATCACATCAAGGAAGTTACCTGGTCATTTTCTGGCTTAGCAAGAAATGAATAGAGATGACCTCTCCCACTCCCACTTCAGAGCAAATCCATTACTATTGACTATCTCGCTCTTACCAGCAACATTTGACTATAAATTTATTTCAGAGTTTTAACTCTTCCTTCTAAATTATTCAGGTAGGTAGCCGTGTTGGTCCTACGCAGTTGGTCTAAGGTACTACTGGACAATTTTTTTAATTCTAAATTATTGTATTAAAAATCAAATTCACTGGAAACCAACCCCTCATATTTGCTAAATGTCAAGGCTTAATTCTATGCATTAAGAGTCACTAAACCAAACCCTCATACACTAGCATCCTTATATTCAATAATAAACAACCATAACAATCAATTCCCATATGCAAGAGTACACATCTGTTATATATCCTAAAGCAATGCTAGATTACCCAATCACTTAGAAGCCTATAAATCACTTAAAGCTTATTTGGTATTAAGCGGAATATAAATGACTTACCTGAACCAAAAATATAATAAGAAAATAAAAGTTGGCTACCCTTCTGAACTGCTCAAATAAATTTTTGGGAACAAAATTCCATACAGTATACTGTAAGAGAAAAAAAATATCAACAGTTACAAGCAGCATCACAAGCCACACTGCAGAAGAGAAAACAATTTTCAGCTTTAAATATTAAGGAGTTTCCCCAAGAAATTTATTAAATGGATCTAAAATAAGATAACCCTCTTCCCAAAATATCATTTCAAAAAAATTGTTACCATTAGTTTAACACCACACCAAGGAAAAGACTTTAGAGAAAGCAATAAGCGACTGAAAAACTTGTTTTCCAAGTTCAGCTTTTGACCACCTAAAATCTGGCAGAGGGATGGCAACCTCCAGTCCAGAGACCTAATTTGGCCTGGTTTGGATTCTACTTTGGACCATAAAATCATTTCCCCCAAAATCACAGTCACCTCCCCCACACTTGACATCACATGTGATGCGTCTTATACATGGAAAAATACGTTGGATTATACCTAATAAAGGATTTACATTTTCCTGAACTTACACCAATGCATTATAAATGCACTTTTCCCCACAAAATGGCCATAAAATTATTTGACCTCTCTGACTTTGAATACATTAGTCACTTTGATTGTTTATATGTTTAACGAAGTCAAACTGGACTGGATAAAATGTCTTTCCTTTCTTTTTTTTACAATCCTCTATAGAATCGAACTTTTGGGGTTAGCTTTTAAGACATGGCCAGCTACCAGACTTTGTCATACCAAGTTTACATTGTGGCTTTTCCCTAATATTTCCAAATGCATGTGATGGACAGTCTTGCTGTAATCTGTAAATAACCAGTTAATTCTCTCCCCCCCCCCTTACAAAACACATATACACAATATAATACACAGAGTGGGAACTGGAGATACTACATCTCCAGTACTTCGGAGAAAATGATGGTGGGGTGGAAGACAATTTAATAGGCATAAGGTGCCAACAGAAAATGTTTTTAAGCATTGCTTGCTTTCCTTGCATTGACACAGAATGCATTGACTTCTTACTCCATAATTTTGTCCATGCAGCATTGCCTATTGTAACTATTGCCTATTGCAAAGCATAAGGTCCCATTTCCCAACATTCTTTTAGCCTTTGCAGGGTTCTCATTTCTAAAAAGTTATCTAAAGGAATAAACTGACAGCGAGTTTTAGAAACCTGCCCTGTAGAATCTACGGTTGCCGCCAGACCATTCATTCAAATTCACTCAGATTTATCACCAGCCAAGTTTCACCAAAATATTGTTCTAATAGTCATTCATACTCTGCTATTCTTTTTCAGCATCCACTGTCATGACATCTGGCCAGCACTGGGGGGAGTTTAACTTCTTATTCTTTTATGGAATACAGACACGGTCCCTAACAAATTCTCTTTTAAGCAGTGAGCAGAAAATCAGTGTACTGACCAAGAATAGGCAGTTTGGGGAATATACTGGACTTTGGTTTAATGGATTAATTGGAAAGGTCAATAATACATTAAGTATTAATTTTAAAGAAGCCCCGATCTCTATGTGAGTCACGGGATTGCTTTGTAAACATTTCCTACTTAACGAAATCATCCTCACACCCTAGATGTGCTGGTGCATGTCAAACCATGCCCCAAAACTCAGAATTAGGACCAACCCAATGATTTTCTTGTACATGTTGCAAATGGAGACGTCAATACATATCCAGCAGGTAGATGAACGGTTTTGCATTATTTGATAATGCTGTAACAGCAGTTGTTTTAGACTTTACAGGAAAACAAGGCATTCAGAAGTTAAGTGTGCTACAATCAATGTGAAAATACACTAATATGTAGGTACATACTATTGCTGGTATGAAATCTGAGCTTTTGGACATATGTTTTTTAGTTTGGCTGCTGGTTGGTTATTTTTTTGTATTCTGACATGATCTGAATAGACAAAATCAAAACCTACCTTTATCCAGCATGCTGGACAAAGCAAAAATTCAGGTAGGTAAAGGTTCCCCTTACCTTAGAGGAGATTATTCTGTTTTCTGCAAACTTCTGAGGAACATAATGACCATGCTGAGGAAAACGATTGGCTATATAAATAGTTCGGTTATCACTCTGATGTGGTGGGTCAAAACCCTGAAAGAAGAAGAGTGATTCTACTTATATCCACAAATAATTTCTACAGTGTTTACAATATGTGATATCAAGTAAGTCTTGATTTTATCCTCAGAAGATAGTGGGTGGTACTCAGCTAAGTTTTACTCAGAGTAGATCCATTGAAATTAATGATCCTAACTATGTTATGGCACTATCTTCAGTAGAGCTACTCTAATACCACCAAATAACTCCTTGCCCAAGGGCAACCAGTAGACCTCAGTGATAAGCATGCACTGAAACTAGCATTCAACATCTAACCCAAAGATTATGTTTACTGCTATAGAAATCCCCAACAGTTTAAACAATTAATTTCCACAATTAAAAAACTGCTGAATTCAACATATGGTAGAAAGAAGGAACATCTGCTATTCATTCCTGAAATGCTCTTTAATATAATTTAAATACATTGATTAATGGTATTATTTTAACCTTTGTAGTGTTTCCCAAGAGTTTTGGACAAGAGCCATGAAAACAAGTATGAATTTAGGCAGTTGTCAAAAAGTATACAAGTTTCAGAAGAAATTAGCACCTGCGGGCAGTGCAAGTTAAGGAAAAATTACTGGTTTTCTGCCAGAGCACATAAAAAGCAGGAACTGGGGTGATGGTGCAGAATGAATACAACAAAGCGAAGTGGAAACAGATACCAAAAGGCAGAAGACAGTAGAAAGTGAGGTTGTAGATCCTAAAAGTAGCAAGTGAGGTGGCAAAAGGTTTGATACAGAGCAAAACCCACAAGAGTTAGTCACCAGATACGAGACCCACACATCCGTTGCCCGGATTTCGCACCGTGAGAAGTGGGGGAAGGAAGGAGGGAGGGAGGGAGAGATAGAGAAAGAAAGACGGCAGGAGAAGAAAAGCACCGCACCCTTTGCCTGTCCCAGCCATTGTTCACGAACGCAAAACTAAGCACGTATCTCCTCACCCTACAGAGAGGAAGGAAATACAGGCACTTGGCCAGCTAACTTCCACTGCCTCCTCAAAATGACCATGCGGTAGAACTAGCTACTGACCAAGGGTGTGAAGACTACCTCCTCCTCTTCCCCAACTCCTCTGACTTGTACAGAGAAACCTGTGGTACTGGCATCTCATTTAGCTGGAATACACTCTCAAGTGGCAAGAGTCAGAGAATTTAGGGCAGGCACAGGCAAACTCGGCCCTCCAGATGTTTTGGGACTACAATTCCCATCATCCCTGACCACTGGTCCTGTTAGCATCTGGCCATTAAACAAAATTTCCTCTAATGGTTCATTCCATTCCCTAGTAAGCATTATAAAGCCAAAACGCCAAAATAGAGCAAGAAAACTCATCAATACAGAGAATAGAAAAAAACTACTTGCAATCAAAATGACGTATAAAGAACAAGAAGTAGAGCAACATGTGCAACTGAAGGTCAATAGAGAATTAAAACCATCTGACCCAAAAGATAAATATGTGTGGTGCCAAACTATGGTCAGGGTCCAAAAAGTGATTTTGTGGCATGACCAATGAATTGACTGTGACCAGTAGCTTTCTTTTTAACAAAATTCTGAGATTTTTATATATTAAAAGCAGTTTAAAGCCTTTATAAACAATAAACACTCTTTTAAAACTCCCCTGGGTTTCAAAGATGTTTGTTATGGGGCAAAATGAACTGAGGATCCCTTGGGCCTATGGTATTATGAGCCAGATTTGGGAATTAGAAGATTTTATACCTTTCTGAGTATCCTATACAACTCGTCAGTGTTGCAACTATAATTTATTTTATAACTACTAAGTTATTAGGCAGGGCGGACCTGAAAAAAGTTGGAAACTATCTTTTCAGTCAAAATTACTTAAGATGCAAAATTCTTTGCCAATGTTCCACACAGCACTGGCAAAACACCATGTTATTTTCTTAACTGGAAGGGGCAAGTCCATTACTAGCTGTTTTATTATGTAAGAATGAGTCAGTGGCAATGAGTTTGAGATTTTTTTAAAAATTGCCGGTGCACGAGAATTTTGCACTTTTCCTGCTATATTTTCCTCTCCAAATGCACTAATTCAACGGCTGGTATTTGGTCCTGTGTAGATAAAATGTTTGTTGTCAAATTCTTCAACTGAAGGCCATGGCCAACTACTCCTAGATAGAAAGACTTGGAACTGGACTTTCCTGGTGTGGGAAATTGCTACGAAGAGCCTTCAACTGTTCAGTTTCAATCAGCCTTCTCCAAAGCATTTGGAGAGCACAATTTCCATCGTTCCTACCTACACATTGGCCATGTGGCGGAGGCTGATGGTTGCTGCAGTCCAAAATAATAAATAATAATAATAATAATAAATTTTATTTATATCCCGCCCTCCCCAGCCGAAGCGGAGCTCAGGGTGGCTAACAATAAAATAATAATAATAGTAGAGAACACCAAGTACATGAAGGCCAGTTTAGAAAGGTTCTTACACTCAGAAGCAATTATTGTCCCCTGAACTGTTCATTATTAAGGTAATTTCTTCCTTATCTTACATCAGCTCACACATGCTGTGACCTAGTAGAACAGGCATAGGCAAACTCGGCCCTCCAGATGTTTTGGGACTACAACTCCCATCATCCCTAGCTAACAGGACCAGTGATCATGAATCATGGGAATTGTGTCCCAAAACATCTGGAGGGCTGAGTTTGCCTATGCTTGTAGTAGATGAAACTAGAACACATGATCAGCTAAGAGGAAGTAAGACAACCTCAAAGGTAAATCAAGTTATGAAGAAGCAATATAAGTTGTCTCTGAAGAGGTTTGTTCAAGATCACGGAATGCCATTTTCTTCTCTCAGCTGCTGTATCTTCCAAAAGCAAAAGCAAAACACCTCCCTCTCTCTTGTTAATAAACAGTAGCTATAAATAAATGGTATTATTAAAAGAAAACTGTGTACATCTCATTCACTAGTACAAAGACAAGGATGCTTGTCATCCATAGGTAGATCAGGTTATAGCCAAGTACGCTCCCCACTGAAATCAATGTACTTAAATTATTCACCCACTGATTTTAATAGGTCTACTCTAAGTAGCTCAATTGGCTACAACTAATCGTAACCAAACCCTTTCCCTGATGTGTTTTGCATGTTAATTACATGACAGAGACTAATTGTTGGGAGCTTGTCATCTGGCTCTTATCTAACAGAGGCATATTTCTGAACATTACTTATTAAATTCAGCTCTCTTATAGGCAGTGTAGATGGTGCTCCTCAATTTATCCTCATAGCCACCCTGAGAGGTAGGTGAGGCTGAGTCACAGTTACACTCTGCTATACCAACACTGGCTCCCAGAACGCAAGTTTTTCCATTCTTTTAAGCAGGTCAGTTCACTGCTGCCTACTCTGCAGCAATGCTTCTGCATAAAAACTGCAGTGTTTAATATTTCAGTTTCCAAGCCATAAAGTAAACGAGAGCCGTTCCCAGTTTCCTAAGTTTCAGCATGAAAACGTTGCCACTGATGGCACATAAATCCTCCTCAGAGCCCCTGAATTCTGTAATATAGAAAGTTCTGTAATATAGTTCTATAATAAAGTTCTATAACCTAGAAAGCTCTCGCTGAATTGCTGCATTTCAAAAATCTGACAAGGCTGTGGGTTTTAATTAGGTTTAGACTGGGATTCATGCTTCCATTCCTTTTTCAAGCATAAACGCATTTCATTTACTAAATTGTTTCTCTCCAAAATCTTTTCACAGGGAAGGAGACATTTACATAAAATAGAGCTTAGCTGCAATCGTGCCACCTGCATTCTGCCAGGCAGAGATGACCTTGTGTTTCAGGAAGTGCTTTGTCAGATCAAATCCAGCTACTGATATTTGCTGGCTCTCAAAACTTTCATGCAAGCAATTAAAAGGCTCTTGTGCTTTTTTTCCCCTAAAAGGCATGGCTATAGGAGGAGGGTTAGAAGGAGTTGTGAGTGCTGGGCCATAAGCTACAGGGGACCATTGAAAATCAGGTCAACGAAGTAACTACTGAACGCTACAGACAAGATGCTATGCTTTTAAATGAACTTTTTTTTTTTTTTTTAAGGCAATTCTATTCCTCCTCCAGGCTTCTGGGGTCAGAATCCTTCTCCCAGCCAAAACAGAGATAAAAGGTTAGCAAACACAATTTCTAACTGCAAGCACAATCAAGGAGTGGAACAAAGGATGTTTTATTGTTAACTTACTAGAAACCTTCCAAAGCACTTTTCAGCAACATTCAGTTTCTTGCTAAGAGCTCTCACATCCTCTGGTTTCATTTTAATTATAGTCCTAACCCTTATTGATTGAAGAGATGTGTTCGTAAACAGGACAGTAAAGCTGCAGAACTGCTAATAAGAATAGAACCAGGCGTGCTTCCACTACTTGAGAGAACTAGATAAAATCAATATTGTAGCATGTGAAAAGTGTGTTGTTTATGATTATTTATTGCATTTATATACCGCTTTTCTGCCAAAGCTCCCAAGGTGGTTTGCAATTTTAAATATTATTACAATCCCCTTAAAGAGAGACGTAGTTCACGTTCAACAAAGATTTGGTACATAGAATTGTAGAGATGGAAGTGACCCCAAGTCCAATCCTCAGCAATGTAGCAATCACAGCTAAATACAGTGGTGCCTCGCAAGACGAAATTAATCCGTTCCGCGATTCTCTTCGTCTAGCGGTTTTTTCGTCTTGCGAAGCAAGCCCATTGACAGCTTAGCGGATTAGCGGTATTAGCGGTCTAGCGGCTTTTAGCGATCAGCTGAGAAGCGGCTTATCAGCGGAACAGCTGATAAGCGGCTTAGCGCTTAGGGAAAGGGCGGAAAAAAGCGGGGGGGGGGAAACGCGGGAACTCGCAATATTTTTTCGTCTTGTGAAGCAACCCCATAGAGAAATTCGTTTAGCGAAGCGCCTCCAAAAACGGAAAACCCTTTCGTCTAGCGGGTTTTTCGTCTTGCGGGGCACCACTGTAATCCCCGACGGATGTCTACATGGAAATTCATCAAGGAACAGTGTACAAGCTGCTCAGTGCGCAAGGACAGTGTATGTCCACTGAGAATAGTGTACAAGCAGAAGCACAGAAGTGTCAGAAACTGGGATAGAAAAGCTAGGAGTCAAATGGCTTCTGGGACCTGGTCTCAGGTGCCAAAACAGAATGTCTAGTTGCCATTAGACAACACTTTTTATTTCTTATTTTGATAAGCATGAATTAATACACAATTTACATAAGTGACACATTGTTAATATCACATTTTTAGCAGAAATTGTTAATACATGTTTAATTTGGTGTTTACAATAAAAATATTGCTACCATATTTGCTTTCAAAACTCTCTATTTGCTTTCTACTCTTTATTGTTAAACTCCTTAACATATTATCTATCCTTAACATATACTTTGAAGCTTCAAAGTGCATGCATTTCAGTAATCCTTGAGTGTCAGCCAGGCAAGAAAAATGGCACCTGGACTTTTTGAAGTGCTCGCAAATGGAGAATCTTTAGATGCAAAATGCGCCTGGTGCCCTGCTAATTTTGAGCCCTGAGAAGCAGGTGCATATAGTTCCCCTAAACAATATTGTCAGCTTTTATTACAAATTTTTATCTTGTGAAGAGGGGAAAGTAAACCCCACCCACAGAGAACAAGTTTACTGAATTTAGTATGTCCTGGAAGAGGGCGGGGAGAGAGGGAGTTGGGATTTTGTTTTAGTATTCTTTTTTATCTTTTTTGTAATTGTTATATATTGGAAATCTATCTATCTATCTATCTATTATCTATCTATCTATCTATCTATCTATCTATCTATCTGAACTTTGCATGCCTATAGCAAAATGATCCACCAAGCGGATACGCAAAACTATTGGTCTGCCATCCACACTAAGGGAGCCCCATTAGTGCAAACATTCCTGGATCAGAGCCACCACCACTCCATAGTTAACAGTGATACAAAAGAAAACAATTCCATAACTAACAAAGATAAGCACTGATCTTTAAGCTTTGCTCCACCTTAAACAGAGTTATGATTCCATAATATTCACTCACACCCTGACCTTACAAACGTGTTGGGCATTGTTTAGAAAGACACATGGGGGGGAAGGGGAGTTTAAGCAGTAATTGTCTGCGGCCCACAAGACTCTTTGATTGCACACTGCTTGAGGTGAACACTTTGTCCTTCAATTTGATTGATAAAAAATGTAAACTGTGCACTTGGCAAGATGTGCTGGCATATCACCTCACACACAAGCATACAGATGGGGCAGGGTGGGCAGCACAGGATCTTGGAAATTACTCTTATGCAGACGTTCCTGAGAAATATTCCCGCACTCCCAAGTGTCTAGCATTGGACAGCACTGGCTGACAGTATTCATATTGCAGGTGGAAGATCTATGCACGTGGAAGTTTCCAAAAGGTTCAGGAGACACTTTCACAGATTCTAGATGGAATAGTTAAGTCCCATGGAGAGAACTGGGCCTACTCAATAGTTCATTTGCAAAGTTGCGTTCATATAGTGAAAGATTCAAAATACCATTGTAAATAATCTAGGCTACAGAAACTGGACAGGTATCAAATCAAATATCTTTATAGCGGTCCATAGACCCACAAAACAGTTTCAAAACAAGATACAGTGGTACCTTGGGTTACATACGCTTCAAGTTACAGACTCCGCTAACCCAGAAATAGTACCTTGGGTAAAGAACTTTGCTTCAGGATGAGAACAGAAATCGCACGGCGGCGGCGGCACAGCAGCAGCGGGAGGCCGCATTAGCTAAAGTGGTACCTCAGGTTAAGAACAGTTTCAGGTTAAGAACAGACCTCCAGAACGAATTAAGTACGTAACCAGAGGTACCAATGTACAGTTAAAACAACCAAACGACAGGCGAAAGAGACCAAGGTAGTCATTTTGTTATGTCTAGAGCATGATGGTCTTTTGTTTATTGCAACCTCCGAAAGAAACTTTGCCACGGTCAGTGTATTATCATTTAACCTAAAGGTATTTAATATGGGAGACTTCAGATTTTCCTGGCAAATTTGCTAGTAAGGGTATCTCTGAAAGCCTTCCTATTTGCCCAGACATTTCAGAACGTAGATGATTCTCCTTGGAATTGTTTTATATTGTTCTTAGCTTTTGATCTTGTCTGGTTGCATTTTTATTTGTTAAGTTTTAAACTGTTTATATATGTTGTGTTGAATCTTTGAATGAAAAACAGCTAAGACTTTTTTAAAAACATACAAGATGAATAAATCATCACCAATGGGGCAATTTTGCAGGTACCATACATAGACGTTGTGAAAATCCCTTTCAAATGTAGCACTCTCAGTCAAACTAATTTTCATGAAGATGTGGGATAAACAAGTTGATATTTGTATTGATTTTTAAGTTATTTTCACATTTGTGTGTGTGTGTGCGCGCACACAGTGTTTTTCATACTGGTTATATATGAACTGCATTTAAACATGCAGGTGTTTTAGCTGCTTTCATATATTTAAGTGTGTTCTCTCTCTCTCTCTCTCTCTCTCTCTCTCTGTGTGTGTGTGTGTGTGTGTGTGTGTGTATAAAATAAAAGGTATCTGAAGAAGTGTGCATGCACACGAAAGCTCATACCAAGAACAAACTTAGTTGGTCTCTAAGGTGCTACTGGACAATTTTTGTTATCATTTATATCTATATTTCTACTGCGTCAGACCAACACGGCTACCTACCTATATGTGTTTACTTCAAGATGCCTCATGGGGAACAATTTATTCATTAAATAATTAATAAAAGTAACTTTTTAAGGAACATTTGAAGTAATCTCTGCATATCCATACGCACTGCCAACTCACCCCTGCAAAGAGGATGCTGCCCAGTTGTTTGTGCCAGCATGGCGAAAGATACAAATAACAAGTTGGCTATATTGAAAATTGGCACACAAAAGAGGTTTGAGTGCAGAAAAGCAGCTGGCTGACAAATAATACTTGGAAAATTCTCAGCTGTATCTGTTCCCAGATGCAGCCTAAGTGATGCTTATTTTATAAATTTATTTTCCAAATGTATGCCTAGTCTTGTGGAACAAGCAGGAATATCTGACCTGCACATTGCTACTGTGTGGCAGGAAGGTAAACAGTGTTTCCGTGTGCTCTGGCTTCTATCACAGTGTTCCATTGCGCCAGAAGCGGCATAGTCATGCTGACCACATGACCCGGAAAGCTTTCTGTGGACAAATGCCGGCTCCCTTGGCCTGAAGCGAGATGAGCGCTGCAACCCCATAGTCACCTTTGACTGGACTTAACCATCCAGGGTTCCTTTACCTTTTACCTTACTGCTTTTTTAAAGGGGAGTTTTTACATTAAACAGGAAGCCAACGAAAGGCAAGCTAAATGTTTCAAGAACAGAGTGTCCGCTTCAGGGAGAAAGACAACAGCAGTAGCTGGGACCAATAACAAAAGGACAAGTAAAATGAGAAGAGATTTATGAATGGAACATCTGTAAAATGACTACAGCAAAGGCAATGCTTGTGCACAATATCAGAGGGGAAAAACAGCTTCTCCATCCTTCATGACACAAATGAAGACACTTGTTCTTATACACACAGAGTCAACTCAGTACAGGATGAGTGTGAAGTACGGCAATACGTTTCAGGTATTGTTATAAACCAGACTGATTCTCAAATGACTCTAGCTTTATGTGATGCTCCAATTACATGTTATTGTGAAGCTCAAGGGACCACAAACCACTGAGAATTCATGGAGCCAAGCCAGGGATATCCTTTATTCAGCCACTGTCGCCGCCAGAACCCTCACCATCTGTTCCACATAAATGATGTAACAATGCCAGAATCCCCAACAGAAAGGCTGACCTATTAGGATTACTGCACATCATCAGGAACTAGCTAGTTGTTTCAAAAGGAAGCTCAATAGCAGTTTAAAAATCCACCCTTCTTTCAGACTCAGAGATGCCTTCGGTTAGGTTAAGTTAAATCAAGCTTCAGGGGATGCTCAGACGTAAGTGCTTCTAAATGCTTTCCCTTGCAAGTGCTGCAAGTTCTGTCTCTTTCAGGCTACTTTTAACAGCTGCAACCTGTGATCTCTGTGTTTAATTCAGTTCAACACCTGGCTCAGGGCTCATCTGCACTTACCTTTTGCCTTGTGCTTTCTAAGCCCAGATCTGCACTCTCCTGGTCAGTGTCCAAGCACTTTCAGCTTTGATTTTTTTGCCCCACTGCTTACCACTTTCCACTCAAAAACCCACTCTTTACCGCTGAATTGGAGCAAAAGTCAATTCAGGTTTTCTGCAGATTGCTGTTTGCTCCGATTCAGTGGTAAAGAATGGGTTTTCGTGGGGAAAGAGCCAGTAGAAACCACCACCACCAGACCTGGACCTGGAAAGCTAAGACGTGTGCCTAGAAATGCAGAGAAAAGGGAAGTGTGGATGAGCCCTCAGCTTTCCCCATGCTCCAGGCTGCATGGAGGCAGCTATTTTCCCAGCTTTGCCTTAAGCTTAAGGAAAGCTGGAGAATAAAAGCAGATGCCAAATCAACAGCCAGGGATGAGCCAGGCTCTCTCCACCCGGGGTCAAATAAAGTTCATTTTTAAAATAATAATAATAATAGTAATATGAGATTTCAACAAGGCTAAGCCTTACTTAAACCACATTAAGACTAAATCCTTAGAACACGAAAACCCTCTCTTCCTCATACACTTATTTAAAATTAAAGGCTGCTTTTCTATGGAAACACCCATAAAGAAACAGACATGAAGTACTCTTGAATGACACAATGAATTGCAGGTTATTTTATACCGGGGTTCCTAATGAACTTGTTGAATAGCAAGTGAGCACAGGTGATTTCACCAGGATCATACAGAGCAGGTGTCATCAAGCTCTTCAGACCCAGGACAAACATTCCTTTGGGTACCAATACTTTAAACTTTTACCATATAATGGCATGGACCAGGCCACAACCCACTAGTGGGTCCTAAGCTCCTGGCCCACCAGCTGAAGACTAGTGTTCTAGAGAACTTCTAGAGATGAAATTTTGTACTCATTCCATGTCCTTCCAAACACCTCTGCAATCTATTCAGTTCTCAAATTTGTGGATATTTACGCCGCTTCCAAACACGCTCTTGGATTATACAAATGCTCAATTTAGCTCCTAACCAATATGCTTTTTGTTATAGCAACTAGTTAATATGCATGCCTGCTCAAGAAATATAAGAATTTCAAAATGGGTAAAACTTGGTTGCCTTGAGGAATCCACCCTTTCTCCTCCACTTTGCTTCAAACGTCCTGCACAACCCTGCAGGACCTTATCCAGGGCTCATGCTTCAAAACCAATGTCTATTAACACAGTATTTATTACTGAATCAGTGCAGCTGGCTTGCTAATTGCTTCTTTCCAATTTGGCTGGGCTTTTCTGCACAAATAGCTGCACCTAGCATGTTATGCAACTTTCCACAAATTCACTCAGGCTAGAGAAGGTTACTGGCTCCTTCACTGCCGATAAGCAGCACTGAATTTCATTTACATAGCACTCCTTATCTCTTCGTACTCCTCACAATAGTCCAGTTAAATCACTATTATTCCTACTGGGAAAAGGTGAACTATGGCCGAGACTTTCTTATCTGCATTCACCGCAAAGGAAGCATGTGAAACCAAGAACCTGAATCCCATGCCTAGCATTCCATTTGCTGCATCCATATCAGCTTTCGGAAAGGTTTCTCCCAGTGACAGTTTTTACAATATCCAAAATCTTTTTTACCACAAGGTCTGTTTGCAATACAAGAATAACCCAGCTGGCTCACTCCTAGCCATTCTACTAATGCTTCAGTGCTAGAAATGGGACTTGAAATGACTCCAACAACTGCTGTAGGATCTTGAACTTCTGGAATTCTTATTTATTTATTTCCTTATTTTCCTTATATTCTTTATATTTCCTTATATTCCTTATATTCTTATTTATTTATTTATTTCCTCCTTTCCTTATTCTAGTACCAGCTCTGTATCTCCATTACAATATTAGATTTTTAAAATTCCATTACGTTGCTCTTATGTACCGCGTTATTTTTTGGTAAACTGCCGCACAATCAATTTCAATGAAAAGTAATACAAAAATATTTTGAAAAAGTAATGCCTACAGATACTTCTGCTTTTTGATTATTAGAATTATAGAGCAAAGATTAATCCTGGCGAAAAGTAGATTTAGACTCATATAGTGACAAATTTGTTTGTATTCTGATGTTGTCTCTCAAATTTCTACACATATCATGAGGATGTGAAAAGTTGTCTCAGTGTATAACTGAATAATGCCATTTTGGACCAGACAGATTTGGTGGTGGTGGGGACTTAATCCAAATGAGATGGAGGTACTGTTGACTGGGAAATTTGATGATCCCTGGAGTGTTCAACTTGTCCTGAATGGGGTTACATTTCCTCTAAAGTAAGAGATTTGCCATTTCAGAGTACTCCTAGATACTCAGGTGGGGTTAGAATTGTCTCTAACCAGGTTGATCTGGAAAGACAGCTGTATGCTTCTGAGTAGGCACCAGACTTAGTTTAGTCATTCATTCATACTCTAGTCTCCTCCAAGTTGGACTACTGTAACATGCTCCCCATGGGGTTCCCAGGGTTTGGGAAGGGACTATGAGACCAGAGCATATTACTCCAATCCTTTACTAACTCCGCTGACAGCCAATTTGTTCCTGGACTGGATTTAAGGCACTGGCTTTGACTTTTAAATCAACTAACTGTCTGAGGCCAGGGCATCCCTGAATCGCCTCCTTGCATATGAACAAGCCTGAGAACTCTGCCCCTCTTTGGAGACTGTCCTCTGTGTGCCCTTGCCATCTGAGATGTTATAGATAGGCAGAAAGGAGGGGCCTTCCCAGTTGTGGCAGCCATGTACACTTGGCCCCTGTCACTGCATGCCACAGTGATATATTATCATTTTGCTATACCAGTCCTTTTTTCTATGGTGAGATGCCTCATGTACACTTGGAGAAAGGCAGGATATACAGTAAACATATGTAAGGAACACATAGAATCAAAAAAACATAGACACAAGATTAAACTGTGTATATAGAAACTGTAGTGCTCATTGCCATATAGAAGTGCTAGATGTAGGCGTTTAACAGCTGTACAATAAATTGTGATTATCATTCTCCTTTATTATATAAATTAGGAGGTGTAAAAGAACACTGTAAAGAAAAACTCCTACTTCCTAACTGAACTCTATAGCAAAGCATTTGCAGATCTTGGTGCCTGTTTGCAAAGCTGTGCAATTGTTATTCTGTTTGGACATTCTGACAGCACAGTCGTACATGTTTATGCATTATAATGAAAGCAAACAACTCTTTCAATTATTATTTCAGAGAACAGTGAGACACTAGAATTGGCTTCTTTGCAAGAGAGTAAATGCTAAAAGCCAGTGGTACATGATATAACACTATGGCAAAAATCAGTGACCATTTTCCTTAGAAAATAAAATAATTATGGGATTCTATATCCTTCCAAGTAGCTTGGGAAGGTGCTTTTGACCCCTGATTTTCCTCACCCCAATCATAAGTGTTCTGTAGCTGGAATCTCATTAATAATAATACAAGTGGGACCTGCAACAAATGTTAGGAGTTCTGTTGTTCAGAACCCCACCTGCTTTTCAATTCCCCTCCTCCCCCCCCCAACAAACATACAATATGCTTATTACACAGTATTTTGCTGGGCATGCTCAGTCCTCATTGGGCTCTTAAGGTGGGAATGGGTTTTTAAATATATTTTTAATAACTATCAGGTTTCCCACAAGAATGCAGATTTTTTCCCTTCTGGCTTCTCAGTGACCCCATTTTGGCTCCATTTTTATGGTATTCATCACCAGAGTTCAGAATTTAAAGGGAGCAATAGGAAAGAACCACCATCCCATTTCTCAAGGAATGAAAATGCAAATAGGTAAATGGTATTATCTGGATGCTACAAAAACAATCCGGTTAAATAAATGAAATAATTAAGTTATCAAACCTTCCTCTTTGCTATGGTTGCTCAAAATTTTATTCATGCTCTCATCACTGAATTTGACCTAACTTCTACACTCTTGGCAACTGCATTAAGCCTTGGATTTTAATCCAATTTCAGAACAATCGACTGTGCCGACTCTTCTACTTTGCACTGCAGATAGCCAATCTTTGGCAAGTGCACACACACAAGCTCCCTATATAGCCATTGCAAGTGCTATTGTGACAAGCTGGAGGAGTGGAACAGCTATTGGTTTCAATGGGGCACACTGATCTTACAATTCAAGACCCTATGCCATGAAGTATCCCATCCATCACATTAAATTGTTCACCATGTGGGGTCTAGTCTGGACCCCAGGGATGTCTGAAGTTCGATGAGGCGAAAGGATCTAATTGCCTTTAACTTTAAATTCCCTGCCTCATTGTACTGAAACACTAATTTTAATAAATTTTAATAAATCCTCCTTATGAATTGCTGCTTCCAACACACAAATTCAACTTTTGCTCAGCTTACATTTTTTTTCAAATCCAAAAAAATTGTGTTTTCAACAAGTATGCTACCCACACCTTGTCTCTACTGACAGGTATCTCTTCCCTATTCAAGGAACATTCATCTCCACACCTTGATGAGTTATTCTTCTTCCCTGCTATTCAGGAAGTGTTATGTACCTTGCTGCAGCTGCTGCAGCAGCAGCAGCAACCCACAACAACAACAAAAACAGAGGAAGAGAACAACCTGGCTTTGAAGGAATAGCCATGTGGGATATCACAGGTAATAAGCGCTGCAATTTGAAAGCTAAGAAAATTGACTATCCCAACAAAAGGAGCTCTCCCATGAGGGTAGATGTCTGCAAAAAAACAAGTCTATCAAACATGCATTTATTACATGCAAAAACCCCAGCTTTTGAGCTTGCAGATAAAGCATTCTCTCAGCACCACATTTAGCTTATTATACAGTGGTACCTCGGGTTACAGACGCTTCAGGTTACAGACTCTGCTAACCCAGAAATATTACCTCGGGTTAAGAACTTTGCTTCAGGATGAGAACAGAAATCGTGCTCCGGCAGCGCAGCGGCAGCTGGAGGCCCCATTAGCTAAAGTGGTGCTTCAGGTTAAGAATGGACCTCCATAACGAATTAAGTACCGTGTTTTTCGCTCTATAAGACGCACCAGACCACAAGACGCACCTAGTTTTTGGAGGAGGAAAACAAGAAAAAAAATATTCTGAATCTCAGAAGCCAGAACAGCAAGAGGGATCGCTGCGCAGTGAAAGCAGCAATCCCTCTTGCTGTTCTGGCTTCTGGGATAGCTGCGCAGCCTGCATTCGCTCCATAAGACGCACACACATTTCCCCTTACTTTTTAGGAGGGAAAAAGTGAGTCTTATAGAGCAAAAAATACGGTACTTAACCCGAGGTACCACTGTAGTATCTGGTAATATCGTAATAATGAATGAATAAAGTTAGCCCCATGTAAAGATTACTCATTGTAATGTTAAAAGGAAAAGATATCTGGTTGTTCATATGCAAGTGACCAAAATACACAACCAAATTTTTTTTCATTTTTTTTAAAAAGGCAAAAGTTAAAAACCAAGTTCCCTCCACCAAACACACATAAAACTTTGGTCATAAAATTGACATAGTACAGTTAAATATAATGGCCAGGGGGCCAAAATGTGAACTATTAGAATGCAACTAAAAATAATTATCTTTCTCTGCTCCCTGTTTAGAGCAGGGTTCCCACTGCTGAGATGTACAACTTTATGCCTGCCTTTCCACAGAGAGTGCCCAGTGTAGCTAATATTATTTAAAACTCAGGGTTTGCTTTTCTGAATTAAAATGAGAGACACACTTCACTCAGATGCAAAAAAGCTTAAACTGAGTTACACTAGAGGAGTCTACCACATATTTTTTTCTAAGAGAGTCACTGTTCTGAGCATGACAGCTGACTTGGAAGAAGGAAAAGCCAGAGGAGTGAACTGTACAGTACAGAGAAGCATCTAGTTGAGTGCTTTCGACTCACATGAGTCTTTAAGCTATTTCTCACAGCCCATTAGCAGATCTATCATAGCATGCTAGTGCCACCCTACACACATACAATAGTTTCAAGATTGTTGTGTTAGGAAGCTATTAGTTAGTTGAACCCATAAATAAAAACAGATATATGTAAGTGCAAGTGAAGACCAAGTATCAGTCATATCTGAAATATTAAGGCAGCCAAATATTAAGGCAGCCAAGATAAACCAAAGAATCTGAAAAACCTTTCCCAACAGCTGTAGTGTAATAAAAAAGAATCCATCCTAGATAACAGATTAGCAAACTGCACAGGGACAAAAATAACCCTTTCATAAAGAATTGTTCCTAGTATCATCCCAATGCGATAAAGTATCATTGGACTGACAACCAATATAAACTGAAGCTCCAACTGAAAATGCATCACTATATGGGCAGTTTGCAAAAAGCTGCCTCTCTCAAATTCTTTTAGAACAATTATAAAGATTCCTAGGATATTTATAAATAAACCACCACATGCTACTTTAACCATGGTATAAAAGCTAAACCATGCAGTAAATGCAAATATAATCAATTGCAAAACAAAGAGGATCTAAGAAAATGTACTTGAAACGTTTTTATTCATTTAGTATAGCGTTCTATAAATTTAAGTACATTGTTGTGGTTTACTTCCTAGATGACTTATATGAGCAGACAGCTGATATCAATAATTGTTTCTTCCCTTGTAAACAAGCTGCAAATTTACTATCTGTTACCATATCACGTCACTGTTGTGTAGGCATGTAATGCATTAGGACGCAACTCCCCTTAAGTCATTACTATCAATTCAACACTTTGTTCCCAAAAGCAGGAAGTTGTTGCATTTTGAATTACATTAATTACTTTACTTATTTTGTTGTAACAGTTTTCAAGAGCCTGAGTATTGAGAAATGAAGCTGAAGTGGCTGTTAGAAGATAATCTTCTCTCTCTCTTGTTCTGAAGGCATCCCTGTCTAGGGAAGTTTTTAATGTTTGATGTTTTATTCTGTTTTTAATCTGTTGGGAGTCGCCCAGAGTGGATGGGGGAAACCAGCCAGGTGGGCGGGGTATAAATAATAAAATTCTTCTTCTAAGAGGGAAATAGGCAAGAGGCAACAGTCCTGACCCTCTGTACCAGAGCTTTCTAAAACTTTTTGAAGTTGGCTTGCAGCCTGTAGCAGCCAAAAGAATCTTATTCAAATACAGTATTTACAAACTTCCAATAGGCTTAAACTTTTGCCATTGCACAAAAGTGATCCTAATCCCTGGTCAAGCAATCAGAGAAGGCTCCAACAATGACTTCCCAGTCAAATATCACTGCCATCATAGTTGCATTCTTGGATCAGGTACAAATTATTTTGAATCGTAACATCTTGGTTAAAAAGCCAGAACTTGCTGGCAATTGCAAGCCGTTATCATCAGCCCAAGAACTGCAGACCTCATCCCATGATTCATTCAAGAAACAACGGGATCCTAAGTGTCTACTCTCTAGAAGGAATAATGGAAAATAAAATATTACATTCAGTATTGAATAAAGTTATAGGTCACGTTGTAGAGTAAAAATCTTGCCCCTACAAACACCTTCAGGCTTATGAGTACCCCCAGGCTACTTCCTTCTCCACCTGGCCCCCAACCTAACTTTCCCCATATCTGTTTCCCTAACCTACTGCTACTAAACTGACTCAACCAAAGTGCTTAAATTTGAAAGTAGGAAATCGCACCTGTGGGGAGACAACAGCGAGCAGAAAGAGAAAAAAGAAGAAGATTCAGCCGCCACAAACCACAAGGAAGCGTTTTTTTAACATACTAAGGCTGGGCAAACTCAGATTTGTCACCGAGCAGGAAGCTAGCTACAAGATGTCCCACATCTCCCCAGAGAGCACACATGCATGTGCAAACTGGCGCACCCTTAAGAAAAGCCATTTCAGGCTTAGTCCTAAAAACTTAAAGGGAACAGGGCACAAAAAGCTGGGTGAGGTGGGCAGAAAGAGGACCCACTTAGCAGGTGCTGAAGTTGAAAGCAGGCAGGATTAATTGGGGGGGTAGTTAGCCCCCCCTTTCACCACTGGAAAAGTAACAAGTGGGGCGGGGAGAGAAAGAAAGCAAGAAACTAATGTAGGCAAGAAGAAAGGAGGGGGGGAGAGAATACAGTATATTATTTGAGGAGAGGACACCCCCCCCCACACACAAAAAAGGACGGGAACAGGACCAGGTGTGACACCCGCCTCAGAAAAAGAGGGAGGGGGCGAAGTAAGAGAGAAGGGAAAGTTGAAGAGGAACCCCCACACACACACACTTTCCTCGGGGGGGGGGCAAAAGCGAGCCCCCTTTTCCTGAGGAGAGACCCCTCCCCACCCCAACGCCCCACCTACCAGCTGCTGCCGGATCCACCGCCACATCCCCTCGACGGGCCTCTTCGGTGGCTCCCAGCCCCCGCTTCTCCGCGGGCGAGGCTTCCCCTCCCGAAACCCCCCCCACCCCACCCGCTTAAAATACAAAAACGGAAGCCGCCGCCCCTCAGTCCGGCACTAGCGCTGCTGCTGCTGCTGCTGCTGCTGCTGCTGCTGCTACTGCTCGTGCTGCTGCTGCTGCGGTCGCCTCCTCCTCCTCCTCCGCCTCCGTCGTCTTTTTCTTCGTCTTCTTTCGCAACCGCCGCTCCCGCTCCCCATCAGCGCAGGGGCCGGGCGCTTCCCTTCAGCGGCAAGGCGGAAGCCCGGCGGCCGCCGCCGGCAGCAGCAGCAGCGGGGGCCCGGAGGAGGAGGAGGTGCGCGAGGCGCAGGTGCCGCTGCCGACGCCGCGGCCCCATCCCGGCCGCCATCTCGGAGCACCCGCTCGACGCCGCCTTGCGCCCGTCACCAAAAAGGGTCTCCCCGCCTTGCGCCGGGACCCGCCTCGCGGAAGTGACGGCGCGCCGGGGGGGGGGGAACGGGGCGGGGCCCGGCCGAGCGCGCGCGCGGCGGGGAGAGAGAGGCCCAGTCGGGAGAGAAGCGGCTGAGGTAAATTCCAGTCCCTTCCAAGCGCCGCCTTGCAAAACTCCTCGCAGGCCTGTTTTTAAAGTAAGGTTGAGGGCTTTCCTTACGCCCCGCCGTTTTGTTTTTCTGTAAAAAATGGTAATGATAATCATAGTTGCTGTTATTACTATTATTATTTTTAAATATATAATAGAAAAATAATACGTTTTGTTTTTCTGTAAAAATAATAAAGATAATTGTTATTTTAAAGATCTAATCTAATAAGTTTTTCTGTAAAAATGGTAATGATACTAAGTGTTACTATTTTAAAAAATCTAAAATAATAATGTCTTTTTCTGTAAAAATAATAATGATGATTATGAGCGTATAAGACGCTCCCACGTAAAAGACAGCCCCTATTTTGAGGGACTCCAAATTAAGAAAACACACCTCAGCACTACCCGGGTATAAGACAAGCCCCAATTTTAAACCTAATTTTTGGGTAAAAAAAACCCCTAGTCTTATGCACGGGAAAATACGGTAAGTGGTGTTGTTATTTTAAAAAATCTTGTGTGGTTATTATTATGTTTTATCTCCAAAAAGAGTTGGAAATGTTTTGTTGACTTTCAATTATTATTGAACAACACCATGATCAGTAGCCTCCAACCTTTCCTCTGATGAAAATAGGGACGTCCTACTCAATAATAATATTTTTACTATTTATACCCCACCCATCTGACTGGGTTGCCCCAGCCACTCTGGGCAGCTTCAAACACATATAAAAACATAATAAAATATCATAGAATCATAGAGTTGGAAGAGACCACAAGGGCCATCGAGTCCAACCCCCTGCCAAGCAGGAAACACCATCAGAGCACTCCTGACATATGGTTGTCAAGCCTCTGCATAAAGACCTCCAAAGAAGGAGACTCCACCACACTCCTTGGCAGCAAATTCCACTGTCGAACAGCTCTTACTGTCAGGAAGTTCTTCCTAATGTTTAGGTGAAATCTCCTTTCTTGTAGTTTGGAACCATTGCTCCGTGTCCGCTTCTCTGGAGCAGCAGAAAACAACCTTTCTCCCTCCTCTATGTGACATCCTTTTATATATTTGAACATGGCTATCATATCACCCCTTAACCTCCTCTTCTCCAGGCTAAACACGCCCAGCTCCCTTAGCCGTTCCTCATAAGGCATCGTTTCCAGGCCTTTGACTATTTTGGTTGCCCTCCTCTGGACACGTTCCAGTTTGTCAGTGTCCTTCTTGAACTGTGGTGCCCAGAACTGGACACAGTACTCCAGGTGAGGTCTGACCAGAGCAGAATACAGTGGCACTATTACTTCCCTTGATCTAGATGCAATACTCCTATTGATGCAGCCCAGAATTGCATTGGCTTTTTTAGCTGCCGCGTCACACTGTTGGCTCATGTCAAGTTTGTGGTCAACCAAGACTCCTAGATCCTTTTCACATGTACTGCTCTCAAGCCAGGTGTCACCCATCTTGTATTTGTGCCTCTCATTTTTTTTGCCCAAGTGCAATACTTTACATTTCTGCCTGTTAAAATTCATCTTGTTTGTTTTGGCCCAGTTCTCTAATCTGTCAAGGTCGTTTTGAAGTGTGATCCTGTCCTCTGGGGTGTTAGCCACCCCTCCCAGTTTGGTGTCATCTGCAAATTTGATCAGGATGCCCTTGAGTCCATCATCCAAGTCGTTGATAAAGATGTTGAATAAGACCGGGCCCAAGACAGAACCCTGTGGCACCCCACTAGTCACTCATATCAAACATTTAAAAGTTCCCCAAATAATAATAATAATTGCAAACCACTTTGAGGTGTGTATTTGCTTTTTTAATAGTCAAGGGGTGCACAATTTTTAATGAAACAGAGCAATGAATGAGACAAACAAGGTTTTGCCACTGAGTGGAAAGTCGCCTGGCTCACAAATACGTGGTAGAACTATTAGTATTATTGCACACAGAGTCTGCTCTCTGGACATAGTGTGTTCCCAGGAAATTGTTTGCTGGGCGATCGTTTGCATAATGAGTCTAGGTTTCCCATTGATTTCTATGGGGGAATTTCAAATGCGTTCCCAACCATGGGATTTTGAGACATACACCTCAGAATGATGAGAAAACCCAGGAAAACCCTTTGAAACCTTGCAAAAGGAAAACAAGGGAAAATTGCTCTTACTTGTCCGATCTCTCCCCTCCCACCCACCATGGATCCTGGCAAAATGGCTACAGCGGACTAGGAAAACACACAAAAAAGCAATGCTTTTTAAAGGTTGCTTACTTGTTTACAGTGCTACACTCAGGTCTGTGGAGTGTATAGTGAGGTTTGGGTACTAATTCATTGTGTTTGGATAAGTGAAATTTTCATTTAATGAGCTTTTGGATCATGGGATCTGCTTGTCTTATTCTTTATTGAGTTTGTTAGTCACTTCATCTTGCCCAGCGCAACCCACAGCAATTTATGACCAGACAAACAGACAGTAGAACCCAACCCAACACAGATACATTAAAACCAAGAGGAGAGAGAAATCCTGGCCACTTCTAAAGGTCTCAGATAGTTACGAGATTAAAGGCCTGGTTATAGAGGAATGTTTTTGCCAGGCACATAAAGATATTCAATAATGGCGCCAGCTGAGCCTTCCTGGGGTGAGCATTCCACAAATGAGGAACCACTGTGTTTTAGAAGAAGAAGAGTGTGTTTTACATACAGAAGGGGGGAGAGAAACTTATGGGCCCTCCAGAAGATGTCGTACTACAACTCCCATCAGGCCCCTGCCCCAGCTTGTAAGGCCAGTGCTGGAGGATGATAGGATTTGTAGTCCAACAACATCTGGAGGGCCACTGATTCCCCTTTCCTTCTGTATGTAGTATTTCAGGCAGCAGTTTAGGAGATGGTGTTGTATTTGAATGCCCCTACCTGCCAATGTGTAAAAAACAATTTTAAAATAACATCCTGCAAGTAAAATATTAAAATTTCAGAGCAAAAGCTCTACCCCACCCTGTTCTTTGCTAGTTTTCTGCCTATAGGGAGTTGTAGGTTTTGTTCTGTTTTACTTTGGGGAGCACTCAGCAATTAAGTTTCAACACTGGGAAAGATTTCTGACAGTTGTTGCGTTAGGAATCAGTGCAGCTTTGAAAGTTTTGGTCATTTGCTTTGGCATTTAATTGCAGCCAAAGCAAAACCTGCATCCTATGTCAGGAACCACCATACAATTTTTTGTGACAATATCTTAAGAAGCGCCCATACCAGTTCAGTTTTGAAAGGTTCAGTCTGCTCTCTTGAGTCAACATGTCTTTCAATTAGAACCAGTGAAGGCGGTGAAGGTCCTGTGTGAGTGCCTGGAGGCGGTTGGAGGTTGGATGGCGGCTAACAGATTGAGGTTGAATCCTGACAAGACAGAAGTACTGTTTTTGGGGGACAGGAGGCGGGCAGGTGTGGAGGATTCCCTGGTCCTGAATGGGGTAACTGTGCCCCTGAAGGACCAGGTGCGCAGCCTGGGAGTCATTTTGGACTCACAGCTGTCCATGGAGGTGCAGATTAACTCTGTGTCCAGGGCAGCTGTCTACCAGCTCCACCTGGTACGCAGGCTAAGACCCTACCTCCCCGCGGACTGTCTCGCCAGAGTGGTGCATGCTCTAGTTATCTCACGCTTGGACTACTGCAATGCGCTCTACGTGGGGCTACCTTTGAAGGTGACCCGGAAACTGCAATTAATCCAGAATGCGGCAGCTAGACTGGTGACTGGGAGTGGCCGCCGGGACCACATAACACCGGTTCTGAGAGATCTGCATTGGCTCCCAGTACGTTTCCGAGCACAATTCAAAGTGTTGGTGCTGACCTTTAAAGCCCTAAACGGCCTCGGTCCTGTATACCTGAAGGAGCGTCTCCACCCCCATCGTTCAGCCCGGACACTGAGATCCAGCGCCGAGGGCCTTCTGGCGGTTCCCTCATTGCGAGAAGTGAGGTTACAGGGAACCAGACAGAGGGCCTTCTCGGTAGTGGCGCCCGCCCTGTGGAACGCCCTCCCATCAGATGTCAAAGAGATAAAGAATTACCTGACGTTCAGAAGACATCTTAAGGCAGCCCTGTTCAGGGATGTTTTTAATATGTAATGCTGTATTGTTTTTAATACTGATTGGGAGCCGCCCAGAGTGGCTGGGGAAACTCAGCCAGATGGGCGGGGTATAAATAATAAATTATTATTATTATTATTATTATAATTATAGGAAAACATAAACTTACTTCTTGATCTCGGAAACCATAATGCAAAATTTGGTAAGAGGTGTCCAAATGCATGCAATTTGGAATGACTTAGGGCACCATACTGATTCCAAATGACATCCAGTGGTGTTCAAACGTAGTAAAAAAAACCCCTCAGTTTCAGGAACCATCATGTTTTATGAGGTGTCCAATGTATGGAGAACAGATGGAAAGCAAACAACTTTCCAAAATATAAATATAGTATATGTACTTGAAAATGCTTTCTTTATGCTACGGTTGCAGCAAGAATACTCATTGTGACAAATTGGAAAAGTGATAAAGTCCCTTCTAGATTAGAGTGGACTCAAAAAATGATTGAATACGCGGAATTAGATAATTTATCAGAAAGAATAAAAAATAAATAAAAGGAAGTATTTATCTCAAAATGGGAAGTTTCTAAACTTTATTTGAAAAACAGTAATGACAGTTTAAAGTCTGTAGCAGCATTTGAATAACTTCAGTAGGAGTTTTAAGCTTGTTTTATATTTCTTTTTTGTGATGTATTAAAGTGAAACAATTATAATAAAAAAAGAAAGAAAATGTTTCTGTGTCATGTCAATGAATCTATGCTTGTGAGACTTGGAGTGAGACAATCACTACGGACTTGCATTGAGTACATTTTCTATTTTTCAAAAATGTTGTTTTGAGCAGTATTTTGAACATTAGAGAAAAACACTTTATCTTTGTGTGACCTGGGTCATGCCTTAATCTCAGTTCAATTTATTTTATCATAGTCAAAGCATCAAACTGAGTAAACCCTAAATCCCTATGCAGATGACCTGTTCTAACAAATAGTAATTCCTGTTTAAAATCTACTTTCTAGGGACTTGTTTTGAAGCTTTGGGAGACCAGTGCCATTACAAACTTGAAGTTAGCATACTACTGTGATGAGTACCTTAATTTCAGAACAGAGGTGGTTTGTGGAGGAGAAAGTGTTTTAACTGCAGTGGGAGAAACATCTTAAAAACTATTGAGTTGTGTATGTAGAGAGGGGGGTAATTACAAGTTGTTCCTTTTTAAAATTTATATTCCAGTCCATTAAATTTATCTCTCCTGCTTAAGTTACATCCCCTGAAGTACACTCCTAATGCCATAGCTGTAATGCTACACTGATTTGGGTCCATTATCCTAAGGATATAGAGCATGACACAGCAGCCCACAAACCTGCACCAATTAGGCCTAGTTCACCCAACAGTACCTAGAAAATATTTAGAATATTTCTGGGCTGCACCACTTCGTTCTTCAGGTGTGGAAAATCACATGACCTAAATGCTTTTTCCTATTAACACATACAAAAATGTAGAAAAGTAGACACTGGGGATGTGAATTTCTAGCCTGTACTTCTAAACTGATATATGAACATTTGGGATTTAGCCATGCATTTCCAGAATTTACCACCTTTAAACAGGATCTTAGTTCCTTCAGAGTCCCATTACAGATAATGGAATTGGAGGATATTGGTGCTATGACTAACTTGAGACCCGCTGATTTGATTTTAGAGGGAGGGGCACTGTCCAATTGGACTTGGGCTGCAATCCCTTAGTGGGGCTTAAAGGTAAAGGTAGAGGGACCCCTGACCATTAGGTCCAGTCGCGGACAACTCTGGGGTTGCAGCGCTCATCTTGCTCTATTGGCCGAGGGAGCCGGCGTACAGCTTCCAGGTCATGTGGCCAGCATGACTAAGCCACTTCTGACGAATCAGAGTAGCGCACAGAAACACTGTTTACCTTCCCACCTATTTATCTACTTGCACTTTGACGTACTATCAAACTGCTAGTTTGGCTGCTGAGTAAATCATATCATAGGATCAGGCTGCACAGTTTCCAGACTAAGCAGACTTGCTAGTAGTAAATACAGGATGCTTCTAGACAGTTTTTATTGAGCATTCATCCTGCAGCAACTGATGTGAGGCAATAGTTGAGGAATCTGACAATAAATAGCAAACTGCTCTGACTCAGTGTAAAGTGGAGATGTAAAATTAGAAAGGGCACACAACATAAGCACGTGTGTGTGCTGGCCAGCACTGGATATCATTTTTAAATCAGCATAAAATAAGGGCTACCCAAACCTCAGTGTGATACCTTTCTCAGAATATATCATTAGCCAATAAGTAAGCATCCTTATATGGGTATTACTGTGTGAAAGCAAGCCTGTGGTTGCAATGTGTTTATCATAAAACATTGGACAACGAACCTGAAATAAAATGCACAAATTAAAATGCTCTATTTGGGAATTAAATAAGCTGTGCTGAGCCATTGTGGAATTTACTTGGGAGTTTACACAGCAAAGGTGGCCGGGCTGCTGTCAAGAAAGAAACACACGCCACACACCTGGCCAGGCCATCCATGTAGCCCAGTCTTATATATGCTTGACAGGCAGAGGCCCTCCTAAGTCTCAGGTAGAGGGTCTTTCCCCATCCTTTTTAATTGGAAGTGACCTTCTTTGAATTTTAGATCTATTGTGCCTTGGATATGAAGTGGGGTTGGGGGAGAAATTTGGTTTCATTCACATTTTAGTACAAACCTGCCTAATTTGCACTTCCCAAAGCAATATGTGAACCGAAATGCAGCAGTCCTTCAAAATCCATGCTTCTCCCTATTTTGTGATGTAGTTCTGCAGCCAAAGAATGTGTCTACTAAGAGGAAACTGTGCATGTATTTGTAGAAAGAACATAGTATCATTATAGTATGGGAAATTACTTGTGCAAATGTGCACTGAAATCGTGGGACATTTTCATAAGTACATCCCCCACCCCACCCCCCAGTGCAAGCTGATGTGGAAAGGTGGCTAACTGAACTTAAGACTGGAAAAACGAGAAAAACAAAAAAAAAAAGACATTTGTCTATCCCTAATGGAGAGTAGTAGTGGTAGTAGTGGTGGGTTTGGGGAGATGGGAAATCCAGATAATGACTTATGAGAAACCATCCAGTTTTGTGATTCAAAGGCATAAATATGAAAAAAGGCTTTGATTGAGATTTTATTTATTTAAGAATGTGGATCCTTTGTCCTAATAAATATTTACTGATATTTTTAATTAATTTTTTAAAGGATGCTTTTATTGCTTTTATTATATTGTGTATATACTGCCTGGATATACATTGCTTCAATATATTTTATGAAAATGTGGATTGTGGCTATTTCAATACATAAATAAATAATGAAACACTCAAGTAGGCCAACTCTAAGCTAAAAACAAACATTAACAGACTCGTTATTATTAAAAAACCAACACTATAGCAATTCATGGTTGTGTGGTGAACCAAATAAAGAGCACCTAAAAACTGCAAAGCAATTTCTGGAGAGAGCAAAATGCAAAGTTACGGCTGGTTAAGACAGAAGAGTGTACAAAAGGTTAACAAACAAGGGGGAAGGCAAGTCTGATTTCTAGGGCAGTGAGTCCCACATCCATGATATCAGTTATGCTCTCTCCTTTGTCCCCACGTGATGCTACTTCTGACAGTGGTGGGAAATGCGGCTGAGCCTTTCTAATCACAGTGGACAAGAAGGTTCATATGGGAGAGGTGGTCCTTTAGGGATTCTGGACCTTAGCCATGTAGAAAAGTCAGTGCAATTGGTGTGAAAGAGGAGTCACATACTGGCATTCAGCACCATCTAAGAATATTTCTGCAATACTAACAAAACACACCCACACATAATCCTGTCCCCCTCCAACCCCATATTTCACTACATGATGATGTGATGTGCCTTTTATCTTTGTGTTGCCTCCCTACCAGGATGTGATTTACGGTTGGGAGGGGCAGCAAAGAAATTTCAGTAGTCATGGCAAAGACTTTCACAAGGACCTTGCTTTAATACAGCAAAGGCTATATTAAAAGAGTTAAATAAAAATTCAGCATTCTGTTCTAAGAGCATTTGCTGTGATAACTTTTTATTCCTACCAGATTGCCTTATCTGGCAACTGTTTGAAATCTTTAGGATATGACCATTGATGGCCTAAGTGTGGGTCATGTGCGGGGCTGCAGCACAGTTCGTAGAAACTGTTGCAGAACATCCTTCTGGATCAATCATGGCAAATGCCACTAGAGCTGACAATCTAAAGCTATAAGGAAGAGGGTGAACCATTGGTAGGCATGTTTGATGTTTGTGCTTTGGGGAGCGGCAACGCTTCCTAGCACATTGCAAGATTTAATATGCTATTTGCCCAGGATTTCCGGCATGTTTTATGCCTGGCTTTAGTATTGCTTTATAGCTCTGCTGGATTTTATAGTTGATTTTTGGCTCCTCCCCCTCCTCCTTTTGATGTTTTTTAATGGCATTTCTATTCTATTTCTCATTTTTTAATTTGATAGTGCCCTATAAATTTGTCAGGGAATGAAAGGTCTTAGGCAAGCTGAACTGAAAAATAAAATTTAAGGAATATTACAAGACAGACCAGAAAGGTTTGTGGTTACAAACTGGAAAGTTAATAGATGCACATTTAATTAAATTATCATCATAACTGCTACTTAATTTTTATTAAGGGCCTGTACATAGAACAATGATGATACTGTTCCTGCTTTTACACTGGGATGGGAAACCTGTGCCCCTTCACCTTCTGTTGGGCTCTCATCATCCCTGACATTTTGCCATTCTGGCCAGGCCTGATGGGAGCTATAGTCTAAAGCAGGGATAGGGAACCTTTGAGCTTCTGGGTGTTGCTGGAATAGAACTATCATCATCTTTGGCCATTGGCAACACTAGCTGGAGCAGATGGGGGCTGGAGTCTAAACAACATTTGGAGGACTATGGGTTCCCTGCCCGTGGTCTGCAGGCATGAACGCTGAGGACAGTAAAGAAGGTAAGGAGATGGAAATGGGAGCTGGGAGGCTAAGCTAAAGTAGGGAGAAAAGGAGGATAGGCGGGTGGGGAAACTCAGCCAGATGGGCGGGGTATAAATAATAATTTATTATTATTAAAGGAAAGTCAAGTTTTAAAGATTTTGAATATTGTAAGCTGAAGTGTCCTTAGGAGCAATGGTTGAATTCTAATTTGGTTTGCAGTAGTGGCATTACATTGTCTTGTTTGTGCTTCTGGTATGGCTTTTTCACACACAGTACAGGATAAATCTGGCTATTCCACCGAGAATGCAGTAGACACAGAGCTGCAGCCAGTGTTGGCTTCATGATGATGTTTTCGTTCATGAATTTTAAAATGCCTTAAGTGTATACCTTAAAAAAACACAACCTAATATGGAAATCAGACAGACCTAAAAGTGGTCATGCAAGTATTAGCTGCCCTGGGCTTTACAGCCCTTGAAGATAAGTTTGGCTGATGCTTTAATTATTGAAGTTTAAGCAATATGAATTGAAGACTATACTAGGTACATACAGGGCATAACCCATCTGTTATTTATGTCAATAGCAAAGTCCTCCAGTCCAGTGCATCAGAATTACATCCACCATGTACATGTCTAGCAAAATGAAATAGTTTAAACATGCACATTTTATCTTTTTAAAAGAACTTTTACCTAAGCAAACAGTAATTGCCATCTTTGGGACAACATTTCATTTTGCTCACAACATGCTGCAGAGTTGAATTTCAGATGGTATTACAATCAGAACTATTGATCCTGGGAGATCAGTCAACTTCTAAAACATCAGAATGACTTCATAGCAGTGGCACTTTGCCCAGACACGCAACCTTTGGAAAAATTCCTGGCCAAAGATTTTAACCAATACAATCAGCATTCTTATGCTTTTGCCTTTCAGATACAATGGAATCTGAGGCAGAAGTCAGGCTCTCTCCCAATAGGACAACCATTGCTTCTTATACTTTGGCCATAAAAGCTGCATTCTGTCAGCCTGGCTAAAGAATTCTCCCTCCCACACCCATCTGCAGATGTTCGTTGTAATGTATTGTGAACAAAAGCACCTTATAAACATCAAAAATGAGATTTGCAAAACCATTTTTCAAGGTTTTATTTGGTAAGCAGTGCTAGGATCAAATAAAGTTAATGGCTTCATTGCAGGTTGAGGGCAGTGGCCAGGATAGTCCAGGAGTGCCCAAGGGCATGGACATGCTTAGTGGGTTTCCTGACTTTTTTATCTAAGCACCAATTCCATATGACAAACTGCTTAACTTGAAGTCACCTCCAGGATGGTTAAGTCCAGTCAAAGGCGACTGTGAGGTGCAGCGCTCATCTCACTTTTCAGGCCAAGGGAGCCTGTGTTTGTCCACAGACAGCTTTTCCGGGTCATGTGTCCGCATGACTAAACCGCTTCTGGCACAATAGAACACTGTGACAAATGCCAGAGTGCACGGATACGCCATTTACCTTCCTCACCACAGTGGTACCTATTTATCTACTTGCACTGGTGTGCTTTCAAACAGCTATGTTGGCAGAAGCTGGGACAGAGCAAAGGGAGCTAATTCAGTTGCACGGATTCGAACCTCCGACCTTCTGATCGGCAAGCCCAAACGGCTCAGTGGTTTAGACCACAGCTCCAGCTGTGTCCCTTCTGGAGGAATATGTTTTGCATAAGAGGATAACTGCTCAACACCCAAGGAATGGGCCCCTTCTAAGGGATCATTTCCCCCTTCCTCAGAGTGACCACCTCATTCCCTGCTGAAACCCCCATTCGCCATGACAGCAGGGAGTGGAACACACAGCTATATATATATATATATTAATAATATTTATTAAGTTTTTAACAAAAAAAGGATTACAAAACAGTAAACAAAAAACACACAAAGAAAATACAAAAACCGAAATTTAACGTAAAAATAAAAAATAAAAATCCCTCTTTCTAATATCTTACAATCATTTACTTATTTTCCTGACTTCCTCACACCTCCCTTTTTTGTATTCCATTTAAAAATTTGTTCAGCAAATTCATACCCTCTTAATTTACCCTTAATTGTTTGTCCTCACATATTCTAACTTCAAATTTTCATCTGATATCAGTCCCTTCTTGCATATTCTTATTTTGCCTTATTGCTAGAACCACTTCGTTTCATTCCAACGTCATTAACATTCAATAATTTTACAGTGTTTCTGTAGATAGATTTTAAATTTCTTCCAATCTTCTTCCACCGACTCTTCTCCCTGGTCTCGGATTCTGCCGGTCATTTCCGCCAATTCCATGTAGTCCATTACTTGCATCTGCTATTCTTCCAAGGTGGGTAGGTCTTGTGTCTTCCAATGCTTTGCAATGAGTATTCTTGCTGCTGCTGTAGCGTACATAAAGAAAGTTCTATCCTTCTTTGGCACCAATTGGCCGACAATGCCCAGGTGAAAGGCCTCTGGTTTCTTCAAGAAGGTATATTTAAATACCTTTTTCATTCCATTATAGATCATCTCCCAGAAAGCCTTAATCCTTGGACACGTCCACCAAAGGTGAAAGAATGTACCGTACCTTCAGTCTCTTTACATTTCCAACATTTATTATCGGGCAAATGATAGATTTTTGCAAGCTTGATTGGAGTCATGTACCACCTGTATATCATTTTCATATATTCTCTCTTAAGGCATTACATGCCGTAAATTTCATACCTGTGGTCCACAACTGTTCCCAGTCAGCAAACATAATGTCATGTCCGATATCTTGTGCCCATTTTATCATAGCAGATTTTACCGTTTCATCCTCAGTATTCCATTTCAACAGCAGGTTATACATTCTTGATAGTATCTTAGCTTTGGGTTCTAACAGTTCTGTTTCTAATTTTGATTTTTCCACCTGGAAGCCAATTTTTTTATCCAAATTATAGGCCTCCCTTATTTGAAAGTAATGAAGCCAATCTCGCACTTTATCCTTTAATTTCTCGAAACTCTGCAATTTCAATTTGTCACCCTCCTGTTCCAAAATCTCCCAATATTTTGGCCAGTTGGCCTCCATATTGAGTTTTTTCAGAGCCTTCGCTTCGATAGGTGATAGCCACCTTGGGGTTTTATTTTCAAGTAAGTCTTTATATCTTGTCCAGACATTAAACAATGCTCTTCTGGGAACACACATCTATAACATCCCTGAAGTCCTCATCCACCAACCACTCTGCCTCTCTTAGCTTCTCCAGGTAGACCACCATGGCTTCAATGGATCAATATTTCTGCTCAGGGCCAGAAGCTCATTATATCCAAGATACACCCACAACTTTTGTCCAGAAAGCAGATAGTTGTACGTGTGACAGACAGTGCAAAACACTGGAAAGCGCTTTCTACCTGCATAACTTTTTTTTTCTTTTCTTTTTTGAGTTTCATTATTGAGGAACTTTGGTTGTGTTTAGGCCAAAGAGCAAAGATGCTACCTTGCCTTGACTCTTTTAGCTGGGGTAGAGAGACACTTCATCAGCTGGGGCTCCCTGTAGCTCATGGAGCTGATTGCTGATGGGTTCCTGCTCCTTCTCAGGACTAGTGTGACATATAGCTACTTGAGACTATCAGCGTCTCAAATATCTGATTGGGATGATGCATCTTAACTCTGGTAGTGTACCTGTGGATAAAGCCATATGCATTAACACTAAGGCATTGTGTGTGTGTGTGTGTGTGTGTGTGTACGCGCGCGCGTATGCCTTTAAAATGGCTTTTTAATGAATGGAGACTCAGATGTATTTAGAGTAAATGCAGCAGCTGAAAAAGAGGCTCCAAGTACTGGTGGCAAAAAAACTCACAATTTTTTGTTGCAGGAAGAGAGACATCAGAAGCATGGTCTTCTCTTCCCCCATAAAATGATTGCTGTGTGTGTTTTCTATATGTCATATGATTTCAGAAAAAAGAAGAACTTGGTTGTCTTTGTGATAATCCAGAATATGATGCTCATGCGACCAGAGGGGAGATGTATGCAGTTATTGTCTTGCTGCAGTGGAAGCGTTTGTTGAATAGACATGCTTTTGTAAGGAATTAACTGAGAAAAAGGAACGCGGGTGGCGCTGTGGGTTAAACCACAGAGCCTAGGGCTTGCCGATCAGAAGGTCAGCGGTTCGAATCCCCGCGATGGGGTGAGCTCCCGTTGTTCGGTCCCAGCTCCTGCCCACCTAGCAGTTCGAAAGCATGCCAGTGCAAGTAGATAAATAGGTACTGCTCCGACAGGAAGGTAAACGGCGTTTCCGTGCACTGCTCTGGTTCGCCAGAAGCGGCTTAGTCATGCTGGCCACATGACCCGGAAGCTGTATGCCGGCTCCCTCGGCCAATAAAGCGAGATGAGCACCGCAACCCCAGAGTCGGTCACGACTGGACCTAATGGTCAGGGGTCCCTTTACCTTTACCTAACTGAGAAAAAGTTGAAAGATGGGTCTTATTTTTGAGGTTACTTTAAACTGCCTGTAGGTAGGTAACATAGGAACAGAGGAAGCTGACTTATACTGAGTCCAAATAGCTGAGTAATCTCTACACTGACTGGCAGCAGCTCTCCAGGAATCTTTCTCAGCCCTTTTTGGAGACACCAGGGATTGGACCTCTGGACTATTTGCATGTAAAGTTTGTGCCCCTCCACTGAATTATGGCCTTCTCCAAATGACCAAATGTCATCCAGTCTTCTTTACACAAGAAGTTACTTTCTTCAAATAATGAAATTCAAAGTGAATTACACAAAATTAGTAGTCTGTAGCTTTCCCAGACATAACATAAGCTAGCCTTCGTAATTGCCACCTGCATTAGACGACATGGATGATATAACTGTAACTTTATTCGTAATCATAATGAAAACTCTTGCTTTTTTTTAAAAAAAAAAAAGTCTGATATAAACCATTGTCTATAGCAGACCTGTAAGCGTATGACCTACGATGAGCATATTGTATAATTATAATAATAATAATAATAATAATAAAAATAAATAAATAAATAAATAAATAAGTAATTTAATATTTATACCCCACCCATCTGGCTGGGTTTCCCCAGCCACTCTGGGTGGCTTCCAAGAAAACACTAAAATACTATTAAACATTAAAAGCTTCCCTAAACAGGGCTGCCTTCAGATGTCTTCTAAAAGTCAGATAGTTGTTTTTCTCTTTGACATCTGGTGGGACGGCATTCCACAGGGCAGGTGCCACTACCGAGAAGGCCTTCTGCCTGGTTCCTTGTAACTTGGCTTCTCAAAGTGAGGGAACCGCCAAAAGGCCCTCGGCGCTGGACCTCAGTGTCCAGGTAGAACGATGGAGGTGGAGACGCTCCTTCAGGTATACTGGACCGAGGCCATTTAGGGCTTTAAAGGTCAGCACCAACACTTTGAATTGTGCTCGGAAACATACTGGGAGCCAGTGTAGGTCTTTCAAGACCGGTGTTATATGGTCTCAGCGGCCTCTCCCAGACACCAGTCTAGCTGCCACATTCTGGATTTGTTGTAGTTTCCAGATCACTTTCAAAGGTAGCCCCACATAGAGCGCATTGCAGTAGTCCAAACGAGAGATAACTAGAGCATGCACCATTCTGGCGAGACAGTCTGTGGGCAGGTAGGGTCTCAGCTTGCATACCAGATGGAGCTGATATATAAGAGATGCGGGTAATGACTGTTTTGCACTTGTTCAATATGTACACAACCGCGTACACGCACATTGCCACAACCTAGAAGTGGCTGGAAAAGGGGAGGCGGAGCAGGCTTATGTGCACTTTTCCAACGGGCCTGGGGGTCAGGAACGTAACCCCCACGCAAAACAGTTTTCTGTATAGAAAAATAGTGATGGTATTATGAGATATGCGTGAAAAAGTTCACCCAAGAGATGCAGACTTAATGCATTCTTGTTCCCCAGGCACCCAATTACTGAACAGGAGCATCAGTTACATGGAAAATAAGCAGCTGGTTTCCCATCACAAGACCCAGTGTTTACACAGGCCAGACCTGTCTAACTTGTGATCCACCAGTGCTTGCTCAACCCTCTAGCCATACATTCTGACTTTCCTAGGACTGAATGAACCTCCTGTTTGTACCATCTACCAGGAACTGTTCAAGAGGATCAGAATTGTACAGGTCTATTTATCTCATTTGGACAAAGGCGTGCGTGCAAGATTCTATGACCTTTGGCTAAACTTGGATCAGAACCAGGATACATATATGAGAAAATGGGTGCGAGAAGTGGGTGGCAGAAGCATACCTCCTGCTATATTTGAATGGATCGAGATAATTAGGTCCAGGGCTTTTTTAAAAGCCGATATTCACTGGAACTCAGTTCCAGCACCTCTCAGGTGGGCGCCATTGCCATTGTAAGAGAACGAGGGAGGCGACCAGGGTGAATTCTGGCACATCTTTTTCTAGAAAAAGAGTACTGATCGTAACTACGATTAAGCTTACTTATTATAAAGTAATATATATAAACCAGCTTAACGGGTTTATGGAAAAATATGTATTTCTTACAACATTTTAGAACAGCAAGTTCAGTGATAATGGACAGCCTTACACTGCTTTCAACCTGCTGTCACGGTATTTCTTTATGCTCTTTTTCTTTCATTTCTTTTGTTTATTAATAAAATAAATTTATTTGGGTTTTTTTTAAAAAAAATAGTACAGGTCTGAGTCAGATCGCCCAATTTCATTCTGTTTTGACAATCCTAGAACATCTTGTGGATGTTCAAAAATTTAGAGGTACTGGGAAGTATGACAGTCACAAAAGATAGATCTGTCAATCCATCCTTCCATCCACCCAGATATTCATAAAAAGTTAACTAGACAACCATTCTGATGTAAATATCAACATTCATGAAACTTTGGATATTCGCTATAGCAGTAACTCAGTGCCAGACTTTTAGTGTGTTTGCCCCTGTTCTGTGGAACTGTATTTCTGTTGAGATTCAACAAGTGCCCACTATCTACACTTCCCAGAAACAATTGAAAACATTTTTGTTCCAACAAGCTTTCCCAGTTGGAAGGTGAAATATACTCAGAGTCGCAAAGTGATGTCATGCTCTTTATTCAGCTCATAGTGGTGAGGAGGAATGAATGCATGTCCCCCCAAAGTATCTGCTTTATATACATTATTTACACAATGGGCTGCACATGATTGGCTAATTCCGGAATTCTACTGTAAGCCAATCAGGTTGTGGATTCACTTCTATCTGGAGCATGATTGGGTAGTTCCTGCCAACCAATCATACTGCTGCATTGTTCTAGGACCAATCAGACTGCTGCAGTTTGGATCCTATTCAACTCAGTACATAACAGAAGGTCTTCGCTGTGGGTGTCTACCTTGCAGTGTTTCAAAATTTATCTGCTGTTGATGGTTGTGTTGTTGGCAACTGTTTCTTTTAGCTTTATTGTATATGGTACATCACCATATAACAACTTCAGGCACCTCTACCTGAATAGAAGCTGTGTCACCAACACATAGCCACATAATGTACCTGAAGTTTTTATTTTAAAAAATAAGAAGAAAGGTTGTTACAGAAATTTTACAATATACACATAAGTACATGGAACAGAAGTTCAGTCATGTTCCATAAAGATCTGCAGTAGCTTTTTCCCTAAGTAACCAATAGTAGACCTAATCGCCCCCCCCCAAAAATGATACTGTTACAGGTTTTGAGTACCAGTCTGTCTGTGCATGTCACCCATAAATAATAAAAAATATAATTATTATTAACACCAAACCCTGGTTAAGTGCTAAGAACACTTAATAATTATTTATTATTATTATTATTATTATTATTATTATTATTATTATTATTATTATTATGAACCCTTGACTCTTGTGCACCACTAGGCAGAGACTAGGGTGGCCAGTAACATTGCATATACTGACTGGCACTTTCCTCCCCATGTGTACAGCAAGTCGTGAGACTCCTGGACCAGACTTGAGTCTACAGTGGGGACAGACCCACCCCATTGTCTGGATTCAGATGCACTCTGGTGCTTGCTTTTTACTATCTCAAAATGTTCAGGGGAATGCTGATTACATTAATGATGTTACATGAAAATTGGCGCACACAGCGAAGACTGGTATGCGCTGTGTACCCATTTAAAACATAGCATGGGAAGTATCCCTCGCAGCCACTCAAGCTAGCCCCATTCTGCTTTCATGGCTTCAGATCCCAGATAACAGAGCCCTAATGTTTTGTCCTCTTAAATCATTTTTGTTTATTGCAGGCAACATTGAACTAGACAAACTATTCTTCTTTTTAAGCACTTCACTCATTATCCCAGTTTACTTTTGCTTTTCCTCTGAAGACTGAAAGCTCTGAGTCATAATCAACATGTATATTTAGATACTGGGCCTTATGATGGGAAATCAGCTGTTGACTCTGTGTAACCGGTGTTCCCGCCTAGTAATTGAATATCTGGGGAATAAGAATGCCTTAAGTTAACTATTTATATCTTAAGCAAACATTCATTTATGGGTCTTGGCAGGCCAATCATTAGTTTCCTATAGATGAACAAACACAGAAAATATATTATCTTTTCCTTCTTTGGCGATCACTCATAGCCAAGATTGTCTTCCATGAATATGGTCTTAACAGTGTGTCTGTAAGTGACTGTGGAGGCCAATTTTGGATCCGCACATCCTTCCACAGTGGGGACATAGGTTTCTGGGCGGGAGTTGATCACAGTGAGGATTTGCCAAATGTGCCTTCCTCTTAGCTCCTTTCTTCCTTTCGTCCTGAGTTTGAGCGTCTTCAAAGTCCATGATGCCTTTGGTAAGGCTGTTCTCCAGTTGGAGCACTCACAGGCCAATCATTGCCTTGGCAGTCCAATCATTAGTTCCCTGTGGATGAACACAGCCACATGGAACCCTGGTTATCAGTAAAAAAATTCCCAAGGGATGAGTTGAACCATACCTCTACCAAAAATTATTTTTTTAAAATTGAGGGAACCAAAGAAGGAGGACTGCTTGAAGGAATGTGGTGCCCACAGATGCCACATTGGGGATCCCAACTTTGGACCATGTTCTGGGATCAAATCTTATCAGGAGTATCCATTGACTGACACCACCAATTCTATGCAGTTGAAAAATTCAATCTGTTTACCTACACACAAAGGAATAGTCGCTTGAGTGGAACAGACAAGGTAATGAAATATATGCTTCGCAGGAAGAGAGGCCATTCCTAGACGAGAGGGTAGTAAGCCGTACTCCAGTTCATTTGCTTCATTGCATGATGATCGCTTTGTGCGGCGCTTAATTAAAATACGTGCCATTTGTAGCTATTAAGATCGATTTTCCTCCTCTGTGATTGCAGCTCCATTGTGCTCATTGACCTGTTCGCTGAGTGGGTTGTTTGTGTTGTTTTTGTGAGCCAACCCAATGCCAATGCATTGCTGCTAATGTGCTGTTTAATTTCATCCTGCATCAATCATGCACATTGTCTCTTTTGTTTTTGACGTTTCAAAGCCAATAAAGAAAGCCAATACTGATTAATGGGGCCCAGAAATCTTGACAGCGGTTGTTTATTTGTTGAGGAGAAAGCATAGGCAAAAGATTTTCATGTAGAGGAAGTGGGATAGAGAAAAGTTTTTCTGCCTCTCTCTAGAACTCGAACTCAGGAGCATCCGATGAAGCTGGATGTTGCAAGATTCAATACAGACACAAACATCTTCTCCACTACTCTGCGCTACAAAGATATCTGCAAACGTGACATGAAGGCTGGCAACGTCCAACACCCATCCTTGCAGACGACTGCAGTGCCTGGAGACAGACGGTCAGGTCCTGCATGTATAGCAGAAACCAGAGGAGGAATGACTGCTTGGGACTCCAAAATTCAGCACCCCTCCACTTCTCATGCTCCTTTCTATTATGTAATCATTTTTATTGGTTTTACAAATACAAAGTACAAATAAACACAAGCGAGTAAAAACATATTGACAACATTTTGGAGGTTCCAAGTCACAAGGTGGTTAGGTTGGTCTTAACTAGGGCCAGGGCCTTTTCAGTACTGGCTCCAACTTGGTGGAACGCTCTGTCACAAGAGACTGGGGCCCTGTGGGACTTGACATCTTTCTGCAGGGCCTGCAAGACAGAGCTGTTCCACCTGGCCTTTAGTTTGGACTCAGTTTGACCCTTATGTTTCCCTCGCCTTTATGGTTTTGACTTTTAAAATGAGGCTGCATTTTAAATTGCATTTTAACTTGTATTCTAAATTATTCTTTTTCTTTTTTCTTATTATGTTTTTACTGAAATTTTATTGGTGTTAGCTGCCCTAAGCCCAGCTCTGGCTAGGGTATAAATAAAATTTACTATTATTATTACTGTTGTTGTTGTTGTAGTTATTTTTATTATTATTATTATTTCGGTATACGGAGATTCTCCGAATCTCAAGACATCCCCTCCACGGGGTCTCATTTTAAACATCTACAACTGCATATTCATCCTTACTCCATTTTTTATATGAAACCATATCGTCCATAATAATTTTTACACTACAAGTGAGTCAAAATCCTGCTCGTTTCCATCTGCTTAGCTTACAGTTTTTTCCCATTCTTTTATAAAGTTTTTATCCTCTTGGTTTTTGAGTCCTTTCTAAATCATAGTTGGGGCTTCCCTGAGGCTCTGTGCTCAGTGTAGCCGAAGCAGACTCACTCCTATAAATCTGCCTCTGCTGGGTGGAGAGCAGTGAGAAGAAACACCAGCAGGCGCTTCCAACAGTTTGACTTCATCCCCAAAAGGTGCAGCCCTCCATTGTCTCCCGAGACAGACGGATGTCAACCAACCGACCACACCACTTTAACAGTTGTGGCTTCCCCCCTCCCCCACCAAAATCCTGGGAACTGTAGGTCGTTAAGGGTTCTGAGAGTTGTCAGGAGACGCCCCACACAGAACTACAATTCCCAACATCCTTTGCAAACAACAGTTCCCAAGATTCTTGGGGGGGGGGAGGAGAGCCATGACTGTTAAAGAGTGCTTTAAATATGTGGTGTGACTCTTGTTATTTGTGGCATCGTACGCTGCAGAGTTTCACACACAGCTAGCAGTTGAAGTGCTAGCTGAACGGTGTGGCGTGGAGAAGTACATTTGAGCATCACTGAAATGTGGGTTGAACATTTAAGTTTTCTGCAACAGGTTCACCCGGAAGGAAGAGGTCTGCGTCTCGTGTCATGCAGCAGAACAGCTCCAAATGAAAGTGCCCTGCTCTCTTCCCTCCAACCCTGCCCCCAACCTCCGCGTGACATCTGTACAAGCTTTAAATGAACAAAGAGAGCATTAGCAGCAGTTACAAAAGCCAATTCTCGGCTAATTTTTAGCACTGACATAACTACTTTCCTCCCAGAAACACAAACGGACCTCTTGAGGGCGGGGCAGCGGAAGTATCTGATTTCTGCAAATATTGCCCTGCAGCAATTGCTGTGGCCGCACATGCTGGATAATGAATTGGTGTTGCTCGGAAGTCAAATTTAGGCCAAATATTACATAAGTGCATAAGCAATGCTAATCTTAATCCCTTTCCAGGCATCTCCCTTGCTCCATCTAGGCCTGCTGCTGCTGCTGCTCTTAAGCTAAAAAGCTCTTCTCCCATTTGTGAATTGCCCAGGGCACTTTCATTTTCATGGCCAGATTTGTTTCTTGGGGGCTGAGGGGGTGGGGGATTTGTGGGTGTTAGAGGGAGAAGCCACCAGGGTATTGCTAAAGACAGATAATTGCTAGATAAATGTCTGCAGTCAGGACGCGTGAGGCATGTGCAGAATGCAGAGGAGAAGGATCTGTATATTGCAGAGACCCTTGGATGGGGACCAATGGCACCGTGGGAAATTCTGGAGTGTAGGCACTCTTAATCTATTCATTATTAAATTTATATCCTGCCTTTCCTCCCAAAGGAGCCCAAGACAGCAAGACAGCAGCCTGCCCATCCCACCATGTACCCCACTACTGCCACCACATATTGTTTGGCTGAACTGTAATATTATTATTATTATTATTATTATTATTATTATTATTATTATTATTATTTATTTGTACCCCGCCCATCTGGCTGGGTTTCCCCAGCCACTCTGGGCGGCTTCCACAGAGACCAAAAATACACTAAAATGTCACACATTAAAAACTTTCCTGAACAGGGCTGCTTTAAGATATCTTCTGAATGTCAGGTAGTTGTTTATCGCTTTGACATCTGATGGGAGGGAGTTCCACAGGACGGGCCCCACTACTGTACTTCTTGAGACAATAATTTTTTTTTTTTTAATGCCAAGAAACAAACAAACCAGCCATATTCCTTCTCAGGCTATACAGCAAAATGATTTTTTATTATTATTTGACCCACACAGACCTGACGGCTTCAACACATTTCTTAAAATTGCTTTAATATTCAGTCTAAACCAGCCTGCTTGCTATTTGGTGACATTTTACTTGGTCATAATAGAGGATCCACCTGTGCTGGGCCCGGGGGTAACCCGTGAAACGCGGTCCAGGTCCAGTCCAGAATCCGAAGGTTCCACTGGGAGTCAGTCTGAGAGGGCCAAGGAAGGACATGAGGCAGGAAACCAGGCAAGGACAGGTACAGGATCTCAGGCAGGATCTAGCATACAGCAATGTTGCTCCCGCAACCTGGAGCGGGGTTCGACAGCCTTTTATCTTTGTTGGGGTAGTGGCCGGTCCTGATCCCCCAGAGACTCACCTCCCTGTTTTGCCTGAAGGCAAGCACTTCTCCTGCGAGTACTCAGGTCTCTCCTTCTCTCAGACCTTAGTCTTTGCAGCTCTGGAGACGTTGGTGGGTTACTAGACCCAAGGGCCGCGTCAGCCTCCCCTGACCAAGCCAGTAGTGGAGCAGCTGTAAGTGATGGCCCAGCTGGAGGCAATGAGGTAATCCCCACATCTGGAGCCAGGGCAGGCTCAGGCCCCTGACTTGGCCCAGCTGGTGTTTGTTGCAGGGGAACCTGTGCAGACTGGGACTCTTCAGGATCAGGCCCCAGACTTGGTTCAGATGATGCCTGAGGCAAAGGATCCAGTATGGACTGAGTCCTCTGGTTCAGAGTCCGAGCCCGAGGCCATCACCCCCCCCCCAAAATAATGGCAGCCATGCATACTACCCAATCCTTTGCTTAGCATATACAGTGTGTTCCCCTCTGAGAAAACTCATTAATTTGGCATGTGGAGGATTGACAAACTTCATCCCAAGAAATGACATCATTCGTCTTTCTGTGATCAGGGCTGTCTTTACCTGGGGGTGCAAGGGGTGCGGGCACCCGGGCGCCAAATTCTGGGGGGCACCAAATGTATACCTACTGTATACCGGTCCCTCTTGATTGGCGGCAGTGAAAAGCAATGGATCGAAAGTCCTCGCCTACCACCGTCGCTCTGTTACTCCGTAGCGTCAAATATTCCTACGGAGTCAGGAAACAAAAGCAGTTTTTTCTGCTGCGTCGTCATTACAGGTGAGCGATTCCCCCCCCCCACACACACAAAAAAGCTCAACAACTTTGGCTTCCCCCCTCCCCCCAAAAAGCTCAATAAAAGTTAATTCTGGGGCGGCTAAACTAAATTTGGGGGCGCTGGGCGGATCTTTGCACCCCAGCAGCACATATGCTAAAGACGGCCCTGTCTGTGATATAAGCATTCATGCTTTGTCCCTGGAGTGTTTCTGCTCCACTACACCACTGGAAGCGATGTGGTCATCCACTATGTTTCTGTTCAGAGTAGGAATGTGCCCATTTTGGTTCTCTCCATTTCCCAGTTCTCCGTCTTTTGCAGCAATTTATGGTGGTGTTTTTTAAAAAAATCCTCATGAAAACTCTGCAGCATGTTAGTGTGAACTTTTCCCAATGAGCACTTTTATACACAGCTTTGACTAATGTACACATTCTTGCAAATGACTCCCCCTTTTTACAATGCATTCTTATATGCCGTTTTCACTAATATCTTCACTCTTATGCTCCCTTTCCCCCCAACATTTGCATTTTTGTAAACATTGGTTGGAGAACTGCATTGCAAAATTTGGATAGATACGGATAGCTGTGTTTTGGTTTGCATAGTGTTTTGGAATGTGCAAATTTGATAAGATTCAGCTTTAAATGTGACCTGAATAGAGTTCCTCCTGCATCCCTAATGCAGAGACATGGTGCTGTTAGGCATGGAGCTCTTGCGTTGGAGGCTGGGTCACCAAGGGATCTCAGGAAGATCAAAGCTCGCCTGGATGACTTGTGTCTACTTCTGGATGCTGCAGTTTAAGGAGGATCTCAAGAAACAAATGCTTCCAGAGAAGTGTGATAATAATGACGAGGGGCCTGGAGTCAAAATCCTATGAGGAAAAGTTGAAGAAGTTGAGTATGTTTACTGTGGAGACAAGAGACAATTAAGATGCCATATGAGAGCTAACTTTGAATATTTGAAGGGCCGTCATACAGAAGATGTTTCTCCAGAGGGTAGGACCTGAACCAGCAAGGGTGTAGAGTATGGGTAGGCAAACTAAGGCCCAGGGCCTGGATTCGGCCCAATCGCCTTCTAAATCCGGCCCGCAGACGGTCCAGGAATCAGCATGTTTTTACATGAGTAGAACGTGTCCTTTTATTTAAAATGCATCTCTGGGTTATTGGGGGGGGCATGGGAATCCGTTCATTTCCCCCCCCCCCCAAAAATATAGTCCTGCCCCCAACAAGGACTGAGGGATAGTGGACCAGCCCCCCCGCTGAAAAAGTTGGCAGACCCCTGGTGTAGAGACTAAACAAGAGAAAGAACTTCTTGGTGGTGTGAGCTGTGGAACAGGCAAGCTCTGACGTAGCCTCCAAGTCAAAGCTTGCATTGCTCCTGGAGGAGATCAACTGATGTGGTCAAATCCAGTTCCAACCCAAAGACCACTCCTGAAATTGGCCCACTGTGACCTGAACCAACTAGAAAGCAATGACCAATAGCTCCTTTTATGCTTCAGTATTGAGTTCTGTTAAGTTCTTGCTGTTAGCACTGGGCTGTTAGCTTAAATTTTGTAGCTTCTGGCTGTCCACAAATTGAATTCTCAGGGTAAAGGAAGAATCTTAGGCAGAAGATACAAACAGCTGCTTTTATCACTGAACTGTGTCAGCCCTTTGGAGCACGGCTGGAAGTGTTCCATCTGAAACTAATGGTACTTGAAACAGATACAGTCAAAATGCATTCTTTGACTTGCATATATTTTTAATGAGGTGCTTTCAGCTTTCAATTAGGTGGTGCCAGCAGAGGTAGCCCTTATTCAAATATCCCCCACCCCAGTACCTTGGGGTGACCTATGGTGTACATAAACTGCTGCTCAAAACTTTTAGGTTGCATATACCATGGCAGAGATTTGAATCAATGTAATTAAAAGGTTTCTCTCTAAATAGATCTGGGTTTTCCCTCTTTTCTGGCTCATTGTTTTATTTCAGCGAGAACCACAAAGCTCAACAGCATATGTGATGTCTCCTTAGATATGGTTTTGATGTGATGTTTGATTAACTTGTTTCCTAAGAATGTAAGAAAAGTCTTGTTGGATCAGAACGTTGTCCCATTTCATTCAGCAGCCTGCCCCTGGGAAGCCCACAAACAACACCCAGGTCTCTGCTGGCGTTTTCTTACCAAAGAGTACTTGCCCCAAACCTGGCTCTTAGCATCTAGGAATTCTCCTTTCTGTGAGGGATTTTTTCCCCACTAACACAAAGCAGGTGGGAGGAGGCAGGCTGAGGGTAAGTGTGCTATTGTGTTAATTCACAAAACCTGGGTCTGAATTATCTTAAAGGCCACCTGATTCATATGTTTCTCCTTGCTCGCTGAGGTCTTCTGATGGGGCATGGTGCCCTCACATGCCCCTGAGGTTCAGCCAGTCTTTACCAGAGACCAAGGCTTTAGGAACTCCTTGCCAGTAGAAGTTTGGCAGGAGCCATCTCAGCTCGCTTTTAAAACTTGTAGATCCTGAAGCTGAGGCTCCAATTCTTTGGCCACCTCATGAGAAGAGAAGACTCCCTGGAAAAGACCCTGATGCTGGGAAAGATGGAGGGCACAAGGAGAAGGGGACGACAGAGGACGAGATGGTTGGATAATGTTCTCAAAGCTACCAGCATGAGTTTGACCAAACTGCGGGAGGCAGTGGAAGACAGGAGTGCCTGGCATGCTCTGGTCTATGGGGTCAGGAAGAGTCGGACACGACTAAACAACAACAATTATTCAGACAGGTCTTTCAAACCTGATAGGCTTTGCCACCTAGCCTTGACTGATATGTTTGACATTTTTAATTCTTTTTTACTTTATTACTGTGTTTTTGTTTGTTTGTACACCACCTTGTGATATTTTTACATGAAAGTACAGTTTATAAATGCCTAAACAAATAAAACATACTGCATTTTGATTTAATGTAATTACTGCTAACACTGAAACTATACATATAAATTAAAAAGGTAAAGGACCCCTAACAGTTAAGTCCAGTAGCGAACAACTCTGGGGTTGCGGCGCTCATCTCATGTTAGTGGCTGAGACAGCCAGCGTTTATCCGCAGTTTTCCTGGATCATGTGGCCAGCATGACTAAGCCGCTTCTAGCAAAACCAGAGCAGCGCACGGAAACACCATTTACCTTCCCGCTGGAGCGGTACCTATTTATCTACTTGCACTTTGCTGTGCTTTTGAACAGCTAGGTTGGCAGGAGCTGGGACCAAGCAATGGGAGCTCACCCCGTCGCGGGGATTCGAACCACCGACCTTCTGATCGGCATGCCCAAGAGGCTCAGTGGTTTAGACCACAGCGCCACCCGCGTCACACATATAAAATAGGACATGCAAATTTCATGTATACTTGTGCCCTTTTCAGTGGGGATGCATTTATGTGTCTTCCTTTTGGTGATGGTCACCTTCTTTTATAATAAGCTCAATAACCCCTACTGACGGGTTGTGGGAGGCAAGCTGTCTTCCAGAAAACTTGCCTGCCATGACTCATCTCCTTACTGATGAACCTTTTCTAAGCTTGTGGGGTTCCTTCGAACATTGTTTGAAAATGTCTGTCTTTGATATACCCATCCTTCAAGCTTATGAAGTTGCATTGGAAGTGAAGCTTCAGAATTTGCCTGCATTGTAACACATGATTGACGTTTATTGCCATAGAAGATGCATTTTTAAAAAGTTGTTGGTGGTTGTTTTTTAAATAAAATGTTGCTGAGATTGGGAAAGGTAAAACTGCTGCTTAGACTTTAATTTGGCTCTCAGGTTTACTGCCTCTCTCTCAATGCCAAAATATATTATATTTCAGCGTTCTAGTGTTGACTACCAACCTATTTAAATATTCACCAGGAGCCCATTGCCAAGATAGATTAATTCATGGCATCGTGTCCTAGGCAAGCTGTCAAATTGTCAGAATTATTTGAATTGTCAGTGCCCTTTGTGACAATGTCCTACGGGAAGAAGCAAAGACTCCCTTGCAGTTGGATACATCTCCAGGAATATATTTGCCCCTTGTTTCTTTAGCATCCCCAACCCCTGACTCAAAAGAAAACTGAATGTGTTAAGTGATGCCACAAAAAGGTCAAAGCATACTGTACTCAGAGTTGAAGCCTATTTACAAACATCCCTACAAGTAGAGGGGTTGATGGATACTTAAAATCCGCAGGGCACGGGACCATGGCACAAGTTTGCATAAAACCAGCCTTCTGAGCAGATTAAGACAGTAAGGCTGAGCTCTCACCTGCACTGCGCTCTGCAGTCTTATGTTAAGTCAGCAGGCAAAGAGACTGTTCTTAGCTATTGCCCCACCGATCAATTTGAAATAGGTCCCTAGTGAAAAAATGAGTTTGAAGGGATGCATTCCCCACTCCCCTTTTAGTGTTATTCCTAAAGGCGGCATACTGAGATTTCTAGCATTTGTAGAAATGAATTGTAAACAGGCGAGTTGGTGACTGGGGAAACATGAGGCCACCTTTGGAAGGTAGATTATATTTCAACACAGGCTCCCACTTTCATAGAATCATAGAATCATAGAGTTGGAAGAGACCACAAGGGTCATCGAGTCCAACCCCCCGCCAAGCAGGAAACACCATCAGAGCACTCCTGACATATGGTTGTCAAGCCTCTGCTTAAAGACCTCCAAAGAAGGAGACTCCACCACACTCCTTGGCAGCAAATTCCACTGTCGAACAGCTCTTACTGTCAGGAAGTTCTTCCTAATGTTTAGGTGGAATCTTCTTTCTTGTAGTTGGGAACCATTGCTCCGTGTCCGCTTCTCTGGAGCAGCAGAAAACAACCTTTCTCCCTCCTCTATGTGACATCCTTTTATATATTTGAACATGGCTATCATATCACCCCTTAACCTCCTCTTCTCCAGGCTAAACATGCCCAGCTCCCTTAGCCGTTCCTCATAAGGCATCGTTTCCAGGCCTTTGACCATTTTGGTTGCCCTCCTCTGGACACGTTCCAGTTTGTCAGTGTCCTTCTTGAACTGTGGTGCCCAGAACTGGACACAGTACTCCAGGTGAGGTCTGACCAGAGCAGAATACAGTGGCACTATTACTTCCCTTTCAGTAAGCAAACAGTAGCATTTTGCATCCCACTTTTGCATTCATCTTAAGCAGACTTCTCAATGAAAGATCATTACACCCCCCCCTCTCTCTCTTTCTTTCTTTCTTTCTTTCTTTCTTTCTTTCTTTCTTTCTTTCTTTCCCCTTCCCACTTCTCTCTCTTTCCCCCCACCAACCTCACAATGCATATGGCAGCAAAGTCTCACATTGAATGTACTGACATGTAGAATGGACTCTATGAAATGAAACCGTTGATACCCTCCAACATTTTTCCAATGAAACTAGGGGTGTCCTAAGGAAAAGCGGGACATTCCAGGATCAAATAAGAAACCAGGACGGCTTCTGTAAATATGGGACTCTCCCTGGAAAATATGGACATTTGGAGGGTCTGGACTTTATATGTACCTTTGTCATCCATTAAAATCTTTTTTTAAAAAGAAAGAAAAACAACAAACTTTAGGAGTGCAAAGACACCATTTGAACTTCGTACAAATGAAGTTCCTTGCCACCTCCTCACATTTCTCCCATTAGAGTTAATTGCTTAACATCTTCAGGTGATTAGCACCTCCTCAAGGGGGTTATATGAAAGAGACCATGGAGACAAGAGTGGGTTGGATCTCTTAGGGAAGCAGAATAGCTAGAGATGGTTAGGCCAGGTCAAACGCTGAGTCTTGAATCATTTCCTGGGGTATCAGGTGGTGGTTGACTTGCCCACATCTCCAGAGGCATTCTATGTTGCTGTGTTGAAAGCAACCATCTTACTTGGTACTGGAGCTTGAAGTGAAAAGAAGTTTAGCAATAAAATAAAATCAGAATTTACCTGTCAGGGACCAGGAGTCGGATGTCTCTTCAGCGAGTGATGGAGGTGAGGGCTCCACACCTAAGGGGAAAAAGGCACTATCCTCTGGCTCACAGGTCTCTGCTTGCAATGTTCTGTTTAATGATGATCAGGTCAGAGAAGTTGAACATAAATAGTTTTATTAAATAACTATGTACATCTTGCCTTTTCTCCCTCAGCTACCGTACTTTCTCCTCTGCTTCCCACCCTGCCCCTTGCTTCGGCCTAACCTCTTGAACTAATTCATCCCCTCCCACACTTTGAAGCCAAAATCTAGGACGGCATCTTTCCAGATGCCATTTCCACCCCACGGCCCCCACCCCCAGCGTTTTCTCAGGGTACGGTGTGCAAAACGTGTGTTTTGTGGCACCGCATGAGATTACGCCCCTGAAAAAGTGCTTTTGCCATGGGGAAATTGCACAAGAACCTAGCAACAAAAATGGCTGCCATTTTCTCACAGAAAAGGGATGTCCTGGAAAAAACCTTGCAGTATATGCTGTGTGTGATGCCCCTAAAGGTATAGACTGCTGTAGAAGACCTGAGGGTTCTTCTCGGCAACATTCAAGAAAAAACACCATAAAGCCTTAAAAAATATTTTTGTGTCATGCACCGTTAACGAAATACACCTGTTTGTGTATTAAATTTGCTTACTAATTAAATATATTAAATCTATTTTTAAAATTATATTCTATTAAGTTTCAATATTTTTAACATATACTGTACAATCAAAACATACAAATGCATTAAATCTCTTAATTGTGCATTTAATAATATATATTAAATATATCAATTATGTATATGAAATAATAGCAAATACGGTATATTGCCAACACTTTACGATATGGAAATTCAGTTCAGTGTGTGGCCCACAGGTTCTGTGGTGAAGTACTCTTGCAGCCCACTTGGCATGAAAAACATTGGACTGCCATGTAACATCTGACAGCTCAGGTATGTTAACCATCACCCTGCACCTGCTGCTATTACTATGTAATGTCTCAGTTTCAGCTTGCTTCTTGCTAGAGCAGCTTCAGATGTCTGTGTTTCCTACAGGACAGCCTTAACCTCACCTGGTCCAGTGCCTCAGTTGAGGCTTGCCACAGAACAGCACATTAGCCCCATTCAGAATTTCATCCTTCTGACTTTTGACTATGAATTCCTGAATTTGAAATTCAAGGTGGCTGGGGCTGGTGGGAGTTATTGTGTGGAACATCTGGAGAACGCCAGGCTGACTGCCTTAGACCAGGCTTCCTCAACCTCGGCCCTCCAGATGTTTTGAGGCTACAACTCCCATCATCCCTGACCACTGGTCCTGCTAGCTAGGGATCATGGGAGTTGTAGGCCAAAAACATCTGGAGGGCCGAGGTTGAGGAAGCCTGACTTAGACCTTCTGTTACACTTGGTTTTTAGTATGGTTATTTTGCACTGGTTTTAGGACTGTTTGTTCTGTTCGAAATGCAATGAAATAACCAGTTTTATTGGGTTTTACAGCAGTGTTATGATTGATTTGTTGATACAGTGGTACCTCAGGTTAAGTACTTAATTCGTTCCGGAGGTCCGTACTTAACCTGAAACTGTTCTTAACCTGAAGCACCACTTTAGCTAATGGGGCCTCCTGCTGCTGCTGCGCCGCCGGAGCCTGATTTCTGTTCTCATCCTGAAGCAAAGTTCTTAACCTGAAGCACTATTTCTGGGTTAGCGGAGTCTGTAACCTGAAGCGTATGTAACCTGAAGCATATGTAACCTGAGGTACCACTGTACTGTATATATTGTTGTAAAGTGCTTTGGGAAATATGCACTGGAAAGCAGTCTATATAAATTGCTTAATTTTTATTTATTTTTAAGAATGTGAAATTTTGTCCCAAAAGATCAGTGTCTTTGACTTGCTGGCATCTCTTTGTTGTTCTGCATTTGGCAGGGAATCTCATAAACTGTCACTTGTCAGATACTGTCAAATATTGAAATCAACTGTCTACCACAGCTTCCAGACTGTTGCTTTATTTTGGGGTGGGATTTGATCACATACCAGCTAATTCAGGTTGTGCAATTGAAGTTTCTTTGACACTCTTGCACAACAAACTGACACACACACACACACAGAGAGAGAGAGAGAGAGAGAGAGAGAGAGAGAGAGAGACTGAGACTTGCCTTGGCCTAACATCATCTAACCTCCCTGCAGAGAAATCAGAATGAATGCTGAATAAATAGCTGTCATCATCTAAGCTCCCTGCAAACTTTGTGCAAGCGAATAAGGGTGAATGCTTAATAAGCAGGTTGTCTGGAAGTGACCTAAATTACCAGTTTATTTTCTTCCTTACCAAGGGGATGGGTAAAGATATAGCTGGGGAATGAAGCAAGGAGGGGGGAAATACAGAAATGCAGTGAAAACCCTCTGGCTGCATGAATCTCTGCCCTGTTTATGTCAGAAGCTGCACCAAATTAAGGCTATAATCATTCATTCCTGTTATATTACCCCAGTTTTATCATCTGGCATTTTCTTCTTAGGTAACCCTACTAAACCTAGCAGGTTAACCCTGTTTTGCATTAAAACTCTGCTTCTTTGTGATAACTTCCATCACTATAAGGCTCTCTAGCAACAAAATCTAAACCTGAACAATGTTATTTGCCATCCTAAAGAAAGCATTTTATTTATTTGTTTCACTTATACTTCACTTTTCCTCTAAGAAACTCAGACCATGAGGCAATCTCCAAGTAAGTTCTTCTCAGAGTAAACCCACTGATTTTAGTGGTTCTACTCTGAATATGGCTAACATTGAATCTCACCGAAGGTGGTCTCTGCTCCAAGTGGATTATAGAGCCAGATCTATGCACATGTTTAAAGAAGATGAGCACATTTTGGGGATGGGATTCACAGATCAGCAGAGGCAAATTAGGCCACTCACTTTTAAAGAACTGGGGCTTGGATAAGGGCTAGCAAGCTAAATGGACCAGTGGCCTGTTTTAAGTTGTGGGTGAACATATCAGACGACACAGCGATTCTTCAAACAACTCTTCTTTATTCAGAGGCCAGAACAGAACTGGATTGAAGGGCTCAGTCAGCCTGCTTATATAGAGCTCCAGTACCACGTTACTGTAACAACTTTCTAAAACTATCCAATCACTGAACATCACTTTCGATCCTTCATTTGCATAACTATCTACAGTATCCCCCTGCTGGCCCAGGGTGAGAACTTCAGTACATAACAGCCTGGCTCCAATATTCGGGCCTGGCAACCCTGGCAGTGATTTTTTAAATTATAAAAGCTTTTGCCTTCCTTTGTCCCTCACCCTTCTTCCCTCAGGACCCTTGTTATTCTAACAACAGCTATTTAAAATGGTTGTTTTTGCGATCGCTATTAGCACTTCAGACTTGCAGGTCTTGAGACCTTGTGTTTGTTTCTGAACTTGTTACTGGTTTGGAAGCTGAATCAGGACTCAGATCTTGGATTGTTCCTCTTTTGTGATGGATGAACGCTGCCCACAAAAGCCCACTTTGCTGAGTTCCTGAGGTGGTCTGCATCTCTCCCTCCTGGAACTAGATTGATTCTGCAACGCCTGAAATAGCAAACTTGCATTTGTCAGCAATGGCGAGAAGCTAGGGCACTTGGAGATCAGATCTCTTTGCTAAGGAGGAACGATTTTTGAACAGGCACTTTTCCCATCTGGCAGGAGCACCCTCCCTTCTTCTTCCCGCCGCCCTCCCAGATCGCAATTCTCCCCTGCCCTGTTTTGCATCTCAAGTGCCATAATGCAGAAGAATGCATCTGAAAGTGACAAGGGAGCCTGTATGCTGGAAGGCCGCCTTCCATGCAAGGAATATATTATAAAAGGCCTGCAGTGACTCTAAATGGATTACGGAGCCCACTTCCAAAGCGCCGAGCTGTCCCGCAAGCTGTTCTTGCGCTATTGCGTATGATGTTACTTTTATGGATTACACTGTGTAATTGCTCATCTGATTGAATTACTTTTATCAAAGCACTCTGTGCCGAACAATGCGGCGAGGTCAGGGGAGGCTAAAAATAGATTGGGAGAGCAGAGAGTTAATTAGATTCTATGAATGTGAGAAGGGAGTCAGTCCTACAGCCTTTAAGGCAGGGGTAGGCAACCTAAGACTCGGGGGCTGGATGCGGCCCAATTGCCTTCTCAGTCCGGCCCGTGGACGGTCCGGGAATCAGCGTGTTTTTACATGAGTAGAATGTGTCCTTTTATTTAAAATGCATCTCTGGGTTATTTGTGGGGCATAGGAATTCGTTCTTTTTTTTTTCAAAATATAGTCTGGCCCACCACATGGTCTGAGGGACAGTGGCTGAAAAAGGTTGCTGACCCCTGCTTTAAGGGGAAGGCTGTGGCTCAGTGGCAGAGCAGAAGACCCTAGGTTCAATCCCTGCCATTTCCAGTTAAAAAGGGCCCCCTGACCATTAGGTCCAGTCGTGACCGACTCTGGGGTTGCGGTGCTCATCTCGCTTTATTGGCCGAGGGAGCCAGTGTACAGCTTCCGGGTCATGTGGCCTGTATGACTAAGCTGCTCCTGGCAAACCAGAGCAGCACACAGAAACGCCATTTACCTTCCCGCCGGAGCAGTACCTATTTATCTACTTGCACTTTGACGTGCTTTTGAACTGTTAGGTTGGCAGGAGCAGGGACCGAGCAACGGGAGCTCACCCCTTCGTGGGGATACGAACTGCCAACCTTCTGATTGGCAAGTCCTAGGCTCTGTGGTTTAACCCACAGCGCCACCCGCGTCATTTCCAGTTAGGGTTGGGAAAAACTTCTGCCTGAAACCCTGGAGAGTTACTATATTGAACTATCACTGTAAGCTATACTGAGCTGGATGAATCAATGGTCCATCTCAGAAGAAGGCAGTTTCCTATATTCCTTTAGTGGTACCTCGCTTTACAGATGCTTCAGGTTACAGATGCTTCAGGTTACAGACTCCACTAACCCAGAAAGAGTACCTCGGGTTAAGAACTTTGCTTTAGGATGAGAACAGAAATCGTGCAGCAGCGGTGTGGCGGCAGCGGGAGGCCCCATTAGTTAAAGTGGTGCTTCAGGTTAAGAACAGTTTCAAGCTAAGAACGGACCTCTGGAACAAATTAAGTAGTTAACCCGAGGTACCACTGAAGACGCCATAGAAATAACCACAGAGCAGACGGGAGCCTATACTCTGAATGATGTGGTGGTTACACTACGGTTGTCACCGCATGAAAGAAATGTTGGTCTGTTCATCAATTTTGCTTTAATGAAATTCATTTTCCACACACATGCAAATGTCTCAACCTACAGTTTTGAAGGGAAACCGAATCTTTCTTGTAAATGGTTAAAGTTGTTGGATATTCTCTCTGTGTGAGAGAGAATCAATTATTTTCAGAAACGGAGAAGAACAGAGAAGAAGTTTCAAGAAGCAGCAGAAGGCTGAGATTGTTTTGTCTATGCAAGGATGTTTTCTGTGGGAACTGTTCTTTGGACATGGTCAGTGTGACAGGAAGTACTGATAACAATGTGATAACTTGTGAGTCTCTTGCTTGTGCCTTGCGGTGAGAGAAGCAGAGTCTTGGACTCTAAGCAATGCTTTGACCACAGCAGTGGTGAATGTCGGCATATATTTGCTACCAATATGCTTTTATGCCTGTCAAGTCAGCTTCTACGCTTGACTGAATTGTTATGGCGTCCAGGAGTGTTTATTGCATACTGTGTGTACCTTCAACCCTGAAGACACTCCCAAGGAAGGAGCTGCGTTGAGCTATAACTCTGCTGCGTATGGATACTGGCACACACACACACAGCGAAAGTGATGCTGGACCCAATCCTTCTAAATCATCCATCAGAGGTTGATGGATTGATCCAGTACAAGTTTGTGGCAGCGGATGCCATCTTAGAAGAGCCCGTTCTTCCTGTGTGAGAGAATGAAGGCAAGGCAGCAGGTGGGGATGCCTCTTCTAAAATGGTGGCTGTCACCTGCAGTTTCTAGAAGTGCTTTTATGAGAAGCAAATTAGTGGTGGTTTCTTTTTCTTTCTTTTACAAACCAGGTTGCCCTATACAGTGGTACCTCGGGTTAAGAACTTAATTCGTTCCGGAGATCCGTTCTTAACCTGAAACTGTTCTTAACCTGAAACTGTTCTTAACCTCGGGTTAAGAACTTAATTCGTTCCGGAGATCCGTTCTTAACCTGAAACTGTTCTTAACCTGAGGTACCACTTTAGCCAATGGGGTCTCCTGCTGCCGCATGGTTTCTGTTCTCATCCTGAAGCAAAGTTCTGAACCCAAGGTACTATTTCTGGGTTAGTGGAGTCTGTAACCTGAAGCATCTGTAACCTGAAGCATCTGTAAAGCGAGGTACCACTGTATGTGCATTCCTTTTCTGTGCTGTTAAATTTAAATACCTCGTGTTACGTTTGCTTCATGTTGCGGCTTTTCAGGTTACGAACGCAGCAAACCTGGAAGTGTTTACTTCTGGATTCGCCGAGCGTGCAGAAGCGCTCTATCGCGCTTCACGCATGCGCAGTAGCGGCACTCTACTTACGGACTTTTCAGGGTGTGAACGGCACCCCGAAACGGATCGCGTTCATAAGTAGAGGCACCACATAAACAGAACCAGGAGATGGAAATGCGCACAGTCCTAATTGTCATCATTACGTAATTCTCATTAATATAATTGCATTTATATAATTGCTTTGATTTTTCTGTTGTATAGATATTATGCTATGGAGTAGCATTTGTGTTCTGAGTTGCAAACCACCCTGTGATTTTTTGACAAAGGAGTTCTGAGCCAATTCTGATGCGGTTGTGGCATCTCTCCAGCTGTCAGCACAATAAGGATGGTGTCAGCCTTTGCACTGAGCTTCCTTTGCCACTTTGGTTCATGACCTGAGTGTTACTTAAACTTGAGAAGTGAAGCTATTACCAGGCTCTGTAAGGTAAGCCAAGGAGACAGTGTGCATTACCCCCTAATATTTAATGAAGTCTCAGTCCGTTTACATCCCACACCTGCTATATTCTTCTTTGTCGGTTTAACCATTATGGCCTCCATTTTTGGCAGGTACCCCATAGCCCCTCATTAGGCACATACATTGCCACACCTCCTCTCCTGACTCGTATTGGTCCTCCCCACCCAACTCTCCTGGTAAGTCACTGTATCAGCCTGCCTTTTCATTACTATCAACAGACGAGGCTCTCTTGATGGTCCCTGCTCTGAGTGAGGTGTGCAGTGTGAGAGACCTATAGAAGAGTCTTTTCAGTGTTGGCTCCACAGCTGTGGAACAATCTCCCCACTGACATGGACCTTGTTTCTGTAGTGTATTTGTTTTGGCACCATGTGAATATTGCAGATATTAATGTGCAGCTGGAAGCAATAAGATGAATTAAAACTGACTCCTCTTGGAATAAAAATGGTCCAGACCCATAAATATGATTCAAAAGCTTTACTAACACAACTGGTTCCAAAAACAGATACAAAAAGAAATCATGATACATCCACCTAGTTATATAATGTCATGTGCATGTCCAGCACAGTTTCATCTTCTTACAAATTTGAAGTAACTCCTAGCAGACCTAAAATTAGAGGCCTGTCTCTCCCCACAGCCTCCATTAACCTGGAGCTATTTTCTCTCCAGGAGAGACCTCATTATCACATCCTTTGTTCTCTGTGGCTTCCAGAGGAAAATAGACAACTCCCTTCAAAATGGTGATTTGAAACTTAATAACCCTCTCACATGATCTAAAGTTAAACACCATATGAGAGAGCAGAGAACATCAACAGTTAATTATCAACCAGTCAGGTGCCCAGAGAGCTCTTGTTAGTTTTAGTATAGCCCAATTGAATTTACCATGGCAAACCTTCAGCAACACTTACTCAAACACACACAGGGTTATTTGCCATTTCATTGTCAATTAAACAATTATACTTAACAGCGAAGACACACCTCTCTCACCAATCTTTTAGCAGTGGAAAGGTGTGATGGGTGAAGTCAGTTTTAAGTATGACGCTGCTACTTTAATAGTTATGGAGGTATTTTATGTGACTCTGTTCTAACAATTGTATTATGCATTGTGTTTTGTTGCATTTACTTTACAGTGCTTTGTGGCTCCTGTTGTGAAAAGCAATATAAAATATCAGAATAAATAAATGTTGTACTTTCCACCCCCCACAAATATCTACAATTCACTGTCATAACACATCAGTTGAAGTCATTTGGGTCAGTTTTCCATATGAAGATCACCACCATCCTTCTTGGACCCATTAAATTACAGTAATCATTACTGTTTTTGAATTGGCATAGGCAAATTTTATGCAAATCTCTGCCAACGTTTTTTCTGCTGACCTGTTAAGTGGGTAATCATACCCATGTCTACTCAGAAGTAAGATAGAGTAGATCAGGCCTTGCTCCCCTGGTACTGGTCCATGCAGCTGGAATAACACTGCAATGAAATGCTCTGATGCCAATTTTTGTTAAATGTATGCTTTGAAAAAAAAAGTTCACTGGTAAGATATATATTTTCTTCTATTTCTTAGGCATATAATCAACTCCCTCTCTATTTAGAGCATCCAGTTATTATTATTTTAGTATTTTAGATCTCTTTTCCAGATGTTCTGTTTTATTGGCGCAACTTTCAGCCATAGAACAGGGCCTTGGATCCAGAGGAATTTGTGTGCATGTCAGGGACTGATCAGAGGAGACCACATCCCCAGCCTGACCCTTCTGGAGAAGAGGAAGACGACAGTTCAGAATTACAACAGGGGTTTGAGGGAGGTCACAGCTCAGAGGCAGAAGAGGGAAAAGCTGGGAAATAATGGGAGAAGAGGGATCACTAGGAGTGCGACAGCCGACAGACACAGTATCTTTGGAAAGCATTCCGGACCCCCCCTCCCAGAACCCGGACAGCCTTGAATGTACAGTGGTACCCCGGGTTAAGTACTTAATTTGTTCCGGAAGTCCGTTCTTAACCTGAAACTGTTCTTAACCTGAAGCACCACTTTAGCTAATGGGGCCTCCTGCTGCTGCCGCGCCGCCGGAGCACAATTTCTGTTCTCATCCTGAAGCAGAGTTCTTAACCCGAGGTACTATTTTTGGGTTGGCAGAGTTTGTAACCTGAAGCATATGTAACCCGAGGTACCACTGTAGTAGAGCATAGAGCTCAGAAGCCGAGGGCCCTCAGTGTCACCCATAGGGAAGTTACAGATAGGTAGCCGTGTTGGTCTGCCATAGTCAAAACAAAACAAATTCCTTCCAGTAGCACCTTAAAGACCAACTAAGTCAGTTCTTGGTATGAGCTTTCATGTGCATGTATCTGAAGAAGTGTGCATGCACACGAAAGCTCATAACAAGAACTGACTTAGTTGGTCTTTAAGGTGCTACTGGAAGGAATTTGTTTTGTTTTACCCATAGGGAAGATGATGACAAATGACAAATGAAGCAGTGGGAGAAAAGGGGGCTGCAGTCACCCAGGACAACGCCGTTATCCCAAGTCTCTCTCTGTAAATATTGAATGAAAAGCAGATGGAAATAACTTTTCCTTGTATTGTACGTTCGCGGCACCCGGCCGTGGGAGTTGCTTACTGTCGCCTGACAATGCATGTGCAAAGTGCTATTGGCCAATTTTACCACATGAGGTCGTGTTCCAGAGGGCCTTGAATCTTTGGGGGAAGACTTTCCATGGGGCTGCCACTAGAAGTTAAAATCTGAAAAGCTTCCATATACAGTGGTACCTCGGGTTACATACGCTTCAGGTTACATTCGCTTCAGGGTACAGACTGTTAACCCAGAAATAGTGCTTCAGGGTAAGAACTTTACTTCAGGATGAGAACAGAAATCGGGCTCTGGCGGTGCGACAGCACCAGGAGGCCTCATTAGCTAAAGTGGTGCTTCAGGTTAGGTTAAGAACAGTTTCAGGTTAAGTACGGACCTCCGGAACGAATTAAGTACTTAACCCGAGGTACCACTGTACCAGCAGAAGTAACCTTGCGTTTTTCTGGAACTAAATCAGCATTTCCAGTTCTGAGATTTTAAAAAACAACAGCTATGAAGCATCGAGGCATACAGTGACATATATGCTACCTTTGGGAAGAGCTGACCTACATCAGAGGGAGATCTTGCATCTGAGCCGTAAAGCTGCTAAGCCGCATTCTGTTCTAAGATGCACATTTAATAGTCTTGGCAGTGACCTTGCCGCAGGACAATGGCTAGTTCCAATATTTTCTCACTGCCATCCACAAAAAGTACCACTGCCTTTGCTTAGTTTGCTTTTGTTAGGGCAAACTGTAAATCTCCTCCACTAGGCTGCCAGCAAATAGGACACTTTCCCCCTGCATATAGGGTCATTGTGCAAATTGTTCAGTGCCAAGTCGGTTTGCTTATTTATTGTTAAATTTATATTCCACCCTTTCTCAAAAGACCACAGGGTGGTTTGCAACACAGAACGCAAATGCCACTATATAGCATCATATCTATATAACATGGAAACCATGCACTGGAGAAGATGGAATTCCCATATAAAGTAACAAGCTTTCTGCTGTGGAAAGGCTATGTAAGTAAAGTGGTTTGTATATATATCCCTTTCAAGGTTGAAACAGTGATACGTTTGTGTCATCTCCTTCGTACAGTGCTTTTTCCGGTGTATGAGCTGACTCCTCAAGAACTTTCTTCTGGGCACAATCCAATCATTGGTCAGACCATTACAGTGGCTTCAACCTCCAAATCCAGTCCTCAGCCGAATGGGCACAGTGTTCCCGTCGAAAACTAGATTGCTTGCCTTTCTTTTTTTTAAAAAAAAAAAAATAAATTTTGTTTAATTCAAGAAATTGTTTTTTGTTAAAATAGTTCATCATTAATACACATATATTATAGATATACAAGCATACAAACATACATTTCATACAATCCTTAAAAGTGTTCAAACATACTTACACTCAATCCCACAAATAATTCCTTTTCCCATCACCATCCACCACCCCTCACCCCCAGCTTTGTGTTAGACTTCCAATCTACTCAGTTGCAATTCTTTCCACTTCTATTACTTTCTTTCACACACCTTTAGCCACATTTCACACTTCTTTTTCTATTACACATTTTTATCCATCTTATTCAGTATTTCAGTGTTTGAAACGGAACTTGTTTATTCTAGATTGCTTGCCTTTCAAGGAAACCAAAGTGTAAGTGGGATTTGCCCTCTTTTGAGACCCCTAGGCGAAATTCACTGGCCAAATTAAAAACTGAAGATCAGGCCAGCTTGGCCCTCATTTGGGCCCACAAGGCTATTCCACCCCCCCCAAAACCCCTACCTGCATCATACTTGACATCATATTGGCTACAAAGGACCAAGTGGGAGCTTAAAGTGAGCCCCAAGTTGTTCCGATCAGCGAACCCCACTGAGACTGGCTGCACTAAGGAGTTCCCCATGCGAAACTCCCTGTTGCAGCTGAAAGAGTTGCCTGTTAATGCTGATCTGCTGATTGGTGCTGTCACCAAGCCTTCTTTTGTCCATTTACAGGTATGGTTGGAATCCAAACTGCACCTGCAAATGGACTTCAAGACAGCTCATTGTGACTCTCAGTTGGCAAAAACATCTGGAGGGCCGTGGTTGAGGAAGCCTGGGCTAGAGATCCCATCCAACTCTAAAACTCTTAAGATGACAAGCAGTGCACATTCTGGGATATACAAAGCAGGGAAGTGTAGCAGCGCTTTCAGACCCCCAAGGGCTCTTGCGGTGTTAAGGACTGTGTGTGTGTTTGTTGTGCATTTCATGTACAGTGGTACCTCGGGTTACAGACGCTTCAGGTTACAGATGCTTCAGGTTACAGACTCCGCTAACCTAAGGTTACCAGATGTCCCTGTTTCCCGGGGACAGTCCCTGGATTTACAAATCAGTCCCCATACAAAATCCATTGAAGTTGAAAAGTGTCCCCGGATTCATTGAAAAAAATCTGGTAACCTTACGCTTTCTCAGAAATAGTACTTCAGGCTAAGAACTTTGCTTCAGGATGAGAACAGAAATCACACTGTGGCGGTGGCAGCGGGAGGCCCCATTAGCTAAAGTGGTACCTCAGGTTAAGAACAGTTTCAGGTTAAGAACGGACCTCTACAATGAATTAAGTTCTTAACCTGAGGTACCACTGTATAATTATATCCTGTTTCCCATTTCTGACCTGCTAACGGCAACCATTGCATGCTTGGAGATCTCCTTTTGGATTTCTCTTCAGAGCTTTTAAAATGAAGATTGAAATTGCAGTGCCACCTTGTGGAAAGCAGTGCAAGGCAAGTGGTTCTTGCTGCAGCGAAATTGCTTTGCTTCCTTGGTCCTTGTGTTAACTCCTAAACTTTGCCCCCCTCACCAATCCCTGGCCATTAGCTATGCTGGCCATGGTTGATGGGACCTGGAGTCCAGCAACTACCAGCTAGGGAACTACGGGTTTCCATTTCTGCTCTCAACCCTTGTAAAGATGCTGCAGTTTTTGGAGACTTGATAACACAAAGGTAATTCTTTTGCTCGGAGTAGAGAATATCGATATTTGCTTTCCAAGTTACACTACTGGGAAAACTCCATTTTCTGTTACTTGCCCTAGATCGGTGGTTCTCAAACTGTTTTCTCTGGGCCACACTTTCAGAATAACAATTTGCTCACACCACACCATTTCTTCTTTTGTTTTATTGGTAAGAAATACATTGGAAAACAAAAAGAAACAACTTTTGCCAGTGCCTGAATTGTAACACAGAACATAGAATATGATCATGGGACATCCAGGCAGTATAAAACAATGTTGCTACATAAGAACATGAATCATCCCCAAAATATAATTATAAACAAGTCTCTTACATATGTTCCTTAAGTATGCATGCAGACTCAGTGAGAGGTGTGCGCCTGCTTTTGCTGGGTAATCTCATTTATATGGGGTCTAATTTGAGACAGACAAACTCTCATCTCCTCATCAACAGAAAGAAACCTTTCTTCCTTGATCACAACAATATAGTGGTACCTCAGGTTACAGATGCTTCAGGTTACAGACTTTGCTAACCTATGATTACCAGATGTGTCCGTTTCCCGGGGACAGTCCCCAGATTTACAAATCAGTCCCCATACAAAATCCATTTAAGTTGAAATGTGTCCCCGGATTCATTGGAAAAAATCTGGTAACCTTACACTAACCCAGAAATAGTACCTCGGGTTAAGAACTTTTTTTCAGGATGAGAACAGAAATCGCACAGCGGTGGTAGCGGAAGGCCCCATTAGCTAAAGTGGTACTTCAGGTTAAGAACAGTTTCAGGTTAAGAACGGACCTCCAGAATGAATTAAGTTCTTAACCCGAGGTACCACTGTATGTCATAGAGAACTTCAGAAGAACAGTAAATGCTCTTGAATATCTATCCATATTCAGCAAGTAAATAAATGAAATACTTTGACACTATACCAGGAGCCAGCAACCTTTTTCAGCCGTGGGCCGGTCCACCGTCCCTCAGACCTTGTGGTGGGCTGGACTATATTTTTTGGGGAGTGAAATGAACAAATTCCTATGCCCCACAAATAACTGAGAGATGCACTTTAAATAAAAGCACATATTCTACTCATGTAAAAACACCAGGCAGGCCCCACAAATAACCCAGAGATGCATTTTAAATAAAAGGACACATTCTACTCATGTAAAAACACGCTGATTCCCGGACCGTCCGCGGGCTGGATTTAGAAGGCGATTGGGCTGGATCCGGCCCCCAGGCCTTAGGTTGCCTACCCCTGTACTATACAATACAATACAATACAATACAATACAATACAATACAATACAATACAATACAATATTGAAATGTTTAAATGTTGCTTTGATTGTCCTTGAATCTTCCTGCCACACCAATGTGGCATGCCTGTTCAAAAATTGTTTTGATGTTAGGGACGGGGCAGAAATTTGATTCAGTTTGCACCTAAAAGCAAACCTATCTAATTCACATTTTCTGAAACAATACTAGAACTGAAACACAGCCATCCTGGACAGTTCTCTGAATTTTGCAGTGCAGTTCTCCAGGCAAGTAATGTGTGCAAAAATGCACACAGGAAGGAGGGTAAAGTGTGAGGTGTGTGTGTGGGGGGGAAGCATACAAACATGGATTATATTAAGGTAAATTGGATTTCAAAAACATTTGTGTTAGGCAATTTGCATACAAATGTGTTTATATTACGAGAAATTTGCACTCAAATGCTGATGAGCTTCCAATAATAATAACCTGGAAACTGGTGTGGGAATGATGTGAAGCTAAGATTGGGAAAAAAGAGAAACGGAGAGAAACGGAAACGAACAGGTTTCCCCATCCCTAGTTGATAGTAAATTTTGTGTAAAAAGGAAAAGGAATTAATCTATTTGGGTCGGAATATTGGGGAAATATCTCTTAACAGAAAGTAGATCAGTTGGGTGTCGTTCTAGAGTGATTATTTTGAATAATTTCTTTTGTGTAACTGACAGAAAATCAGAAGTCCTTTTTATTTTTCTTCTCTTTTCTTCTCCTTTTCTGATTTGGCTTTGGTGTTTTCTCTTTCGGTATATCAGGCTTCTGTTAAAAGCACAGGAGCAGAGGCAGCTAAAGAAGAAAGAAAGGTGGCAATGGAAGGCTAATCAGAGTGCAGCCATGTGCCACCAAGTGCATAGCCTGGTGCCATGGAAGAGTTGGCACCCGTGCTTTATTGAGGAACACCCACCTCTCCTTTGCCTTTGCTTTTCCATCACCTATAATTCTATAAAGAGAACCGCAGGCTGGCGCATGGCCTGTGGTTTGAGCGAAGGTGAATAGAGAGAAATCAAGCATTTCAAAGATTAGGTGGTACAGTTTCAAAGCTGTTCAGGGAGCCGCTGTGGATTTTACAAGCAGGTTGCTCCTGTTCCTCTGGAACGTTCTGATTTTTTGACAACTTCCCTATAGCAACGAAGTGCTCACCCACACTTCCACTTGTCCCACGCTTTCTAGTTTTTCTTTCGTCCCACCACTTACCCCTGGAAAACCTGCTGTTTACCTCTGAATCATAAACATCAGTTGGGTTTTCTGGGGATTGACGTTTGTTCTGATTCAGTGGCAAACGGCGTGTTTCCCTGGAGAACGCAGCAGAGCAGAAAAAAAACCTCTCCGACCCATGCCTAGAAAACACAGGACACTCGGAAGAAAACATGGGACAAAAAGAATTGTGGATGAGTCTAAGGCAGGGGTCGGCAAGTTTACCTCACCTGGCCCAGTTCACTCCAGCGGAGATCCCTCCATGGGCCAGAGCACGTGTGCGTGTGAGTGCGCACGACTGTGATTTCTGGCATCTGCGTCTGCGCAGACACAATTTCCTGAGCCACGGAAGTGAGTCCCCCTGCCATGCCGGTGTCACGGCTAAAATGACCGCTGTTTCTTTCATGCGAATAAAGCTGGGTCAGCATGACTCAGCGGCCTGCAGCAGGTTGTATATATAAGTGAGAAATGTTAATTTGTGCTGAGGCTGGTGTTTTGGGTTGGTTGGTTGGTTGATTGGTGCTGGTGTGTATAGTTGTTCAGTTGTGTTTTGCACAAAGACTTTTAAGAATAAAACTCTGCAAGGATATTCTCGTGGACTCTTTTTGTGCCAACAAGGAGACTGAGGAGACAAAGGGAGGTCAGAACCCTTTCCTTCTTTTTTTTGCTTTTTACAAACACTGACAGCCGGTTTAGCGCAGCGCGCAGGGACTCAGCAAGTGGGCAGCTCGGTTGGGGGGCGGCTCATGGGCTGCTTGTGGCCCATAGGCCTTAGGTTGCTGACCCCTGGTCTAAGATAAGGTTACCAGACGTCCCTGTTTCCCGGGGAGAGTCCCCAGGTTTACAAATCCACTGAATTCGACTGAAGTTGAAAAGTATCCCCGGATTCATTGGGAAAAAAATCTGGTAAAGGAATATCCTGCTTTGGAGCAGTGCACTATGAAAGCTGGCAGGAAGGTTGCCACATCTTATATGCCCAGAATTTCAAAACCCAAACCCCAAACCCAAAGTGCTGTGAATCAGATTTCCTAAATTTATTCATGTGTTAACGCTCCACCTGGAGGGCTAATGTACGGTGGGGAGAGTGGGACTGTGTCTCCTGGCCTCACCCCTGATGCCAAGTGTCCCTCTACCCACACCCCCATTTCCATATGCCCTCCCTGCTCCACCCGTGTGACCGCCACGATTGGCAAAAGCACGTAGGGCAGGTTGGCTCTATTCATAAAGGTTCCTCCACATGTTCTGGAGACCCTGCCATGCCTCAGCCGTAGGATTCCTCATCAGGGGACAACCTGTAGCCCCTGCTACGTAGCGAAGCCACAGACCCAAGTCGATCTGGCGATAAGGACAAGTTGGGATTCTCGGACAAGCTTGCCAGGCAGCTGTTGGTGCAGCAAGAGAGTTCAACATGGGCCCTGAGCCAGTGTGAGCAACTTAAATGGCAGGTGGAAACCTGTCCCATGAGGAGAAGGTCAAGACTTTAAGGAATGACTCATAGTTGGAAGGAATCCTAAGGGAATCTCAACTAAAGCATCCAAGGCAGATGGCCATCCAACCTCTGCTTAAATTCCTTGAGAGTCAAGGTCCTCCTCGTGTGTAAGGTCCTCCTCTTTGACAATTTTGTTGTTGTTGTTTAGTCGTTTAGTCGTGTCCGACTCTTCGTGACCCCATGGACCAGAGCACACCAGGCACTCCTGTCTTCCACTGCCTCCCGCAGTTTGGTCAAGCTCATTCTGGTAGCTTCGAGAACACTGTCCAACCATCTCGTCCTCTGTCGTCCCCTTCTCCTTGTGCCCTCCATCTGTCCCAACATCAGGGTCTTTTCCAGGGAGTCTTCTCTTCTCATCAGGTGGCCAAAGTATTGGAGCCTCAGCTTCAGGACCTGTCCTTCCAGTGAGCACTCAGGGCTGGTTTCCTTAAGAATGGATACGTTTGATTTTCTTGCAGTCCATAGCTGATGGAATTCAGGTGGACCCTGGGTGGGGTTCCAAACTCTTTTTTTCAGTTCTGTCGAACACATATTTTCACAGCTGAGGCCAATTTCTAATGAGCAGGCTCTGACTCTGGCCTTGAGCACCCAAGAGAACACAGGTATTGGTTCTTGTGATCTCATCCCTGTTTGAAGAGAAAGAATATTTTCTCAGAGGCCTAACTTTTGTTCTGAGGCCTGAGTTGGGAAACTATTTTCTAGCACACACAAAAACCACTTTTCTTTCAAATAAGATTTTATTAAAGCTTTTTCATAATACAATAAGATAAAAGAAACCAATACAGTGGTGCCCCGTAAGACGAACGCCTCGCAAGACGAAAAACCCGCTAGACGAAAGGGTTTTCCGTTTTGGAGGCGCTTCGCAAAACGAATTTCCCCATGGGCTTCCTTTGCCAGACGAAAGCCCATAGGGAAATCTCCGGGACAGCAGGGAAGCGCAGCGCGTCTTCCCCACTGTCCTCGGACCTCCTCCGAAGGCTGGCAGTGGGGCGGAGAGACCTTCTCCCCGCGCCAGCTTTGGGAGGGCTGCTCTGAAGGCTGGCGGTGGGGCGGAGAGACCTCCTCCCGCCGCCAGCCTTGGGATAGCTGCTCCGAAGGCTGGCAGTGGGGCGGAGAAACCTTCGCCCCGCGCCAGCTTTGGGATGGCTGCTCCGAAGGCTGGCGGTGGGGCGGAGAGATCTCCTTCCACCACCAGCCTTGGGATGGCTGCTCCGAAGGCTGGCAGTGGGGCGGAGAGACCTTCTCCCTGCGCCAGCCTTCGGATGGCTGTCCTGAAGACTTGCGGTGGGAGGAGGGTTTTCCTTCCCACTGCCAACTTTCAGAATGCTGTTCTGAATGTTGGCGGTGGGGAGGAAAAACCCTCCTCCCACCGCAAGCCCCGGGAACAGAGGAGAAGCGCTGCGGGCCTTCCCCTCTGTTCCCGTACCTGTCCTGAAGGCTTGCGGTGGGGAGAAAAGCCCTTCTCCGCACCGCCAGCCTGGCAAGCGGTCTCCATAGGAACGCATTAATTGATTTTCAATGCATTCCTATGGGAAACCGTGCTTCGCAAGACGAAAAACTCGCTAGACGAAAAAACTCTCGGAACGAATTAATTTCGTCTTGCGAGGCACCACTGTATAAACAAAAACAAAAACGAAGAGAGAGAGAGAGAGAGATATAAAAGAAAAAAAGGGTTCTCTCTCAAAAAATAACTTGTCTCACACAAAAAGTGGTGGATCCAACACTCACTTGCGAATTTTCCTTTCTTCTTCCAGTTTCTCACCTTGGGAGGTCTTCCCTTTGTGTGTGTGTAATACTTGCATCCCTAAAATGGACCAGAGCAGAGGACACCAAAAGAAAACAAAAAAATGGAAGGGGGGGCAGAAATGAAAGATAAAAGAAGAAAAATAAAAAGGATTTTCTGTCTGTCAGTTACATAAAAGAAATAACTCCAAATATTCACTCTAGAATTACATCCAACAGATCTACTTTTTGTTAGGCAATATTTTCCCAATCTTCTGACCCAAATGTCTCAGATTAAATCATTTTCCTTTTCACGCAAAAAGTCCAAAAGGGTTTTTCTAATTCTTGTCATTAATAAATGCCAGCAATGGTTTCTCTCTAGCTTTTTTGACAAGTATCAGGCTGAAAGTATTTCTGGAATAATGCATTAAAAATTGTCTATAATATGCCTTCTGCCTCATCCTCTGCTTGCCTGGAATTTATGTGCCTTTTTATCGGGGTCCATAGCTTCCCATCAGATTCTCCAAGATGTTTGCGACCCAAAAAAGGTTGAATCACCCATTTGTCTTAATCCAACACACCTAATCCAACAGGAACAGCTTTTCTACCCTGCCTTTTCTTCATGGTTTTTCAGAGCTGAAATGTCATGATTTCAGATTATTATTCCAAGTATCTATCTGCTGAAAATTCAAAATGTTTGCCATTTTTGGTGAGGTATTTAACATTTCCATGTGCTTTGGCCGGAACCACTTTCAACAAAGGAATAAAAGTTCACACTTCATTGTGGGTTGGGGTTTGTGTCAGGTGTCAAGTGCTGTGAGGTTGGCGACATGTTTCAGTTCATAATAATAAGGTTCTGAAAAAGGGCGGGGGAACTGCAAAAACTGTGTGAAAAGAGCGGGAAAATGACTAGCAATCCCAGGAGCCTTTGCAACTACAGTCCCACAGCCTAGAACTTATCAGGCATGCCAGTCTGGTAAGTGCTGCTGGTTTTTAAAAAGTGTTTTCCCAGCTTTTCCAGAGGGTATTTTCAGGCTTTTTATATGGTTTCCCCTTTTATGCATGACTTTCCATGTATGCACGGTAACCTCCAAATATGCGGGGAGATGCCTGTATTATTATTAATAATAATAATAATAATAGTAATAATAGTAATAATTTATTTATACCCCACCCATCTGGCTGGGCGTCCCCAGCCACTCTGGGCGGCTTCCAACAAAATATTAAAATACAGTAATGCACCAAACATTAAAAGCTTCCCTAAACACGGCTGCCTTCAGATGTCTTCTAAAAGTCTGGTAGTTGTTGTTCTCTTTGATATCTGGTGGGAGAGCGTTCCACAGGGTGGGTGCCACTACCGAGAAGGCCCTCTGCCTGGTTCCCTGTAACTTGGCTTCTCGCAGTGAGGGAACTGCCAAAAGGCCCTCAGCGCTGGACCTCAGTGTCCGGGCAGAACAATGGGGGTGGAGACGCTCCTTCAGATATACTGGACCGAGGCAGAGGCAAAACAAGGCAGAGACCCAGTCATCCAGCTAGAAAAGCCTATTGGAACAAAAATGTCTTCAGTTGGTTCTGGGGAAAATGTGGATACTGTAGAGGGGCTTGGAAGGGTAGAATTGATCCCTGGACTTGAGGTTCTGTGTCCCTGCCTTAACAGGGTTGCTGTAGGGGTACAGCTGCAATAATATATGTGAAGTTTTCGAAAGCACAATATAAATGTCAAATATTATTTCACCCTGAAGAGTGGCTTTCCCCCCTCCCTTCGATGCACCGAGCAACCACAGCCTAAACTTTAGGAAGGCCAATTGGTGTTCGGAATTGTGGGATCAGCTGGCAACTCATTTCTCCACCTAGGCTATTTGCATGGCAATGAGATACTCGACAAACAGACGAAAGTATGTATAACTCAACGGTAGCTATGAACGAGGGGCTACCTTTAAAGGAGGAGGGAGAGGAGGAGGAGGGAGGGAGGAAAGATACCATCTCAGCAATATTGGTACTTTTGATAAACTTGTTTTATTTAATTCCACAGTCTGAACATATGTTCTATCAGCCCTGCGCGAGCGTCGAAATTGCATTTTTCATAGCGATGCTAAGGGGTGTGTGATTAATGCAGGATGTGGGAGGTGTGCTCACAAATCCTGTTATCAGATAATGGGATTAGCACGCATACCTCCCGAGCGCTGCCGCCGCTTTGAAAAATTTATTTCCGAATCTACATATTCAGCTACACAGAACCAGCCACATTATGGCCATAACAAATAAAAGTGCTGGGGATGCAGTTTGAAGGGCCTCTATCATGATTACGTTTGCCGCCGCGGCAGCAGCAGCAATGAAAGGCTAAAATCGGAGGCTAGACACAGCACTGTCTCTCTTTCTCTCTCTCTCTTAGGGCTGCCTCACGTTATTGCTAACGCGGAAGACAAGTTTGCCAATTGTCTGCGATACCTTGCCTTGCGAATACCATAGGGTTGGAAGGGGCGGGTGGGGTGAAATGAGGATCCGAACTCCAAAAACAAACAGCAGACACACACCAGAGAAATGGGCATCGCTGCCTGTTTGGGTCATGACTCAGTAGCATAGCACTCTCAACCTCCTTCCTATTCCTCCAAGAAGCTTGGGGGGTTTGTGCATCATTCTCCTACTCGCCACTTTGTTCTCAAAATAAAGTAGGATAGGAACAGTGACAGACACAAAGTCGCCCAGGCCACTTTCACACCGTACATTTGAAGTTCTGTGATACCACTTTAAACAGTTGTGGCTTCCCTCAAAGAATTCTGGGAGCTGTAGTTTTTTAAGGGTGCGGAGCTACAATTTGCAGAGTGGTTTAAGTAGGAAGGCAGGGTGTGGAAGGGTTGCCAGAAAGTAAGGTGAAGCATCGCCATCCAAAGGTTGAGGCTGCAATCCTATATACCAGTGGTTCCCAATTAGCTAAGTGCTGTGAAGGTAAAGGGACCCCTGACCATTAGGTCCAGTCGTGGCCGACTCTGGGGTTGCGGCGCTCATCTCGCTTTATTGGCCAAGGGAGCCGGCATACAGCTTCCGGGTCATGTGGCCAGCATGACTAAGCCACTTCTGGCGAACCAGAGCAGCGCACGGAAACACCGTTTACCTTCCCGCCGGAGCGGTACCTATTTATCTACTTGTACTTTGACATGCTTTCAAACTGCTAGGTGGGCAGGAGCAGGGACTGAACAATGGGAGCTCACCCCGTCGCCGGGATTTGAACCGCCGACCTTCTGATTGGCAAACCCTAGGCTCTGTGGTTTACACCACAGTGCCACCCGCATCCCTAGGTGTGTGTATAGTGAAATGCAAAAATGCATATATTAGGGTAAATTATATTGGGCATAAAGGTAAAGGTAAAGGGACCCCTGACCATTAGGTCCAGTCACAGACAACTCTGGGGTTGTGGCGCTCATCTCTCAGACCTTGTGGGGGGCCAGACTATATTTTGAAAAAGAAATATGAACGAATTCCTTTGCCCCAGAAATAACCCAGAGATGCAGTTTAAATAAAAGGACACATTCTACTCATGTCAAAACATGCTGATTCCCGGACTGCCTGCGGGCTGGATTTAGAAGGCAGTTGGGCCGGATCCAGCCCCCAGACCTTAGTTTGCCTACCCATGATATAGAGGCTGTATGGAAGTCACCTCACAACTGGGCCTGGAGAAGGAGATGGCCTCTATAATTTTTGCTACCGTAGCTTTTCTTTTTGGCTAGCTTCTGTAGGCTAAAGATGTACTGAATATCTACCTCCACTAAGAGGAGCCCTAGGCCTGGAACTCAACCTTCTCTTCGTCCTTTTAAATAGAAGACAGTAGGGCAGATGGAAGTGGAGGAAGCACTTTTTAAATTTTCCAACTGCAGCATAAATAGAATTAATGAGTTGCTTGTGAGTGCAAGTGATTTTGCATGCTTTTTTTTTTTTTAACAGGCTTGCAGTGTGGCAATGAAGAGTGCTTGGGCACTTAAAGGCAGAGGAAAGATACAGAAGCAAATGCAATTTTGAATCTTACTAGCAAATGTAATTGGACATCTTCCTAGCTTTGGTACTCAGCGAAGCCTGTTTTCAGAAAGCTTCTTCTGTAGACAAACAGCAAAGCCTGTTTTCAGAAAGGCTCTTCTGTACTCAGTCTTAGATGAAAGGAAAGACAGACAGGCCTGAACTATCTAAAATATTATCTGCAAATGGAATGTAGACTTCCAGACAATAGATTTCACCAAGAACTTGTTGACATGAGAAAATACTGCTCTGCGATTTATTTTGAAAGTTGTTTTTAGTAACAGGGTGGAAATAGCTAATGGAAAGTACAAAAGAGCCTGAGCTTATAAACTTCGGTATACCTCCGCATTGTAATTAGTTGTCTGATAAAACTGAATAATGTGCGCCTTATAGCAGGTGGAAGGGCACTCTAGTCAATTCTGGGATTCCAAACATTTTGTCTCTCCCCGTATCACTGAAATGTCCCACCCACTGAGACTGAGATCAGGATGATAGAAGCTCTGCAAAGGGAAATGGGAGGGATTCACCAGCAAAATTTTCTGTTCTGTTACCATCCTTTTCTGCCTTTCCTCCCCAAACCTCACCCCTATTGCCATCTTCCTGATTGCTCCCAAGCTCAGACCTCATGCCTATTGTAGATATTAATATTGTGCAGTTTCAAGCAACTGGAATCAAAAGAACTGACTCCTCATTCTGGAATAAATCATTGTCCAGTCCCATAAAAATTATCCAAACTTTTACTTGCAGAACTCTTCAAAAACAGAACATAAGCATCAAAGATGCATCCAAAATATCCCTACAATGTCTTCTGCTGTCCAGCAGAGGCTCCGCATCTTAGAAAATATGAAATAATTCAAACAGACCTAAAGAAGCAGAGGCCTGTCTCTCCCCACAGCATCCATTTTCCCTGGATCTGTTTTCTCTCACAATCATAGAGGGTCATTTACATGTCCTTACTTCCACAGAGTTTGGGACAAAATACTTAAAGGCAACTCCCTGCAAAATGGATACTTGCAACTCAATACCTTTGTCACTTGATCTAAGGTTACAACACTCACCTGTTAGCAGAAAACAACAGTTAGTTAATTATCAACTCAGCGAGAGCTCAGAGTCCACTTAGAAAACTACTGTGGAAAAATCCTAATGTTGGCAATACACATTTAGCCATTTTCCATTTTAAACCTTCATTAATATACAGGCATTATTATTTCAGTGTCAATTAAATCAACTAATACTTAACAATGCCCAGCACAGATTTATTTAAGAGCCAGTTTACAAAGTCATAGGTCCAAGTACATTGATAAACAAGTAACTTAATGCTCCCAATTAAGTCAGCTCCTGCCTTGCAGTTGTCTGTTTTATTAATGTATTTGGACTGACCTGAAGAAGGAGACAAAACAGAGATTTTACCCAGATGTCTCGCTGTCGGAGTCCTCCTCGAACACAGCTTCTTATCTACAAGATTTAGCACAAAGAATCTGCACTCTGGCCTTCAGTACATTACAGCTGAACTCTTGAACCCGGTGACATTGAACAATAATTTGTACTATTGTATATCTCTTTATTTGAGACTGCATATATACCACGGCTTCTGATTGGCTGTGGGAGTTTTCTGCAGCCAATCAGAAGCCGTGATTTGGTTTTCGAATGTTTTGGAAGTTGAACAGACTTTTCGAACGGATTTCATTTGACTTCCAAGGTATGACTGTACAGTGGTACCTCAGGTTACAAACACCTCGGGTTACAAACACTTCAGGTTACAGACTCCGCTAACCCAGAAGTAGTACCTCGGGTTAAGAACTTTGCCCCAGGATGAGAACAGAAATCACACAGTGGCAGCGGGCGGCCCTGTTAGCTAAAGTGCTTAAGAACGGTTTCAGGTTAAGAACGGTTAAGAACGGACCTCCGGAATGAATTAAGTTGGTAACCAGAGGTACCACTGTATATTCTTTGAGCCTGCATTATTTTGAGTTTTAGCACATGTTGCACTGAGGTATTTAGTTGACAATGTAGTCTTATTCTGCATACAGAGTTGTGCTTGATGAGATTCTAATTTCTGCATTCCTCCTTTGTTTGATACTGAGCTTGTGCCTAGCTAGTGCAGCCAGCCAAGTGCTCGATAACCAGGTAAACAGTAAAAGCAGGGGATGTTTGCCTGCTGCTTGGTGATCTGCCTACCCTGGTTGAATGGCCTGCAGCTGCGTGTCAGCTTGGCGGGTTGCACAATTTTCCTTTTTTTTTTAATGAATATTTATTAGCATTTCCAAATTTCCAAATTAATACAAAAACAAAAAACAAAAACAAAAGAAAGACAAAAAAATACAAAAATGCAAAACTTAAAAACAATTAAAAACACATAGAATTTCAATTGCTTACTTTTCTTTTATCTTATTTCTCAGACCTCCTCACCCCTCCCCTCTCTGTATTCCAATTCAAATTGTTAACTCAGCAAGTCCTCACCTAATTTAATTCACTTTAAAAACCAATTTTACTTTGTCTCGTCTTAGCTCTCATCCAAACTTATACATCAATACTTATTCTTAAACCATTTTCTAAGATCGACCACGAATTTCCCAATTTTCATACAAATAATAACATAAAAATGAAAACAAATTGTAATTATATATCCTTTAAATTCCCAATTTCTGTTCCACCCATACCCCCTTCCCGGTTTCTGTCCCCAACAAATGTCTATTAGTCTCAATATGGAATCAGCCAGGAGATCTAACATCTGAGGCTCTTAATTCTCTCTCACTTCCTCTCTGCCGGTCTTTTTGATAGTCCTTAATGCTGAACAGCAAATCTCGGAGAAGCTCCGGCCCAACAAGATCCATATTTCTTCCGGTCAGTCCTCCATACTTAAAGGTGAAGCCTATGGGGTAGTCCAAATCTTGTTTCATACTCCTTTCAAGTCTGATTGTCCCCACAGCTCCAACCTCCACCTTAATCAAATTTATAATCCTTAGGTCTTCAGATCTCCACATAAGGAGATCTCTCCATTTTTCACTCTCCAATTCAGGCCAGACTTTCCACATCGCATTTTTATTTTCCTTTGTTGCCATCATGTCAGGCCTCAAGTTACAGCTCTCCTTTGACATCTGCAAAATTACAGCTCCTCCTTCCTTTTCTTTCGGGACAACATATATCTCCTTCTCCAAATTCTCAAAGCTCTCAAGTTTCTCTGTTTGTCCAGTTGAATAGGCTTCCTGTTCCAAATCCTTATCAAATTCAATGATGGTGTTTACTGTTAAGTCCAGAGTTGTAACACTTGTAGCCAAAACATCAATTTGGCCTTGTAACTTTCCCAAGAGAACAAATGCTCTGTTCAGTTCAGCCTGAATTTTCCCTCCTCCAGCCATTCTTGTAATGTCCCCAAACCCCCTCTAGAGGGATTTTAGCTCCTTAATGTTCCTTTCAGCTCAAGTCCAAAAGTCCAATTAGTTTGTATCAGCCCTTCCTTATTTTCAAATAATTGTAACAAATATAACCAGCAAGAGCAACAGAAACAAATTTCTCTTTTTCCGTCTTGACAGCTAACTTGACAGCTGTCAAATTCTTCAGTACCTCAACAGGCTCTCTCGCGGAACACTCCCGGGTCCGGGGGGGGGTGGCACTTCAGCTCCCAAAATTAATTCTTTGTCTGCAGGCTCCCCTGCTTCCAGTAAAATTTCATATAATGCCAAACCGTGAAATTAAAGTCTTTTACAAAAAGAAAAAAAAAAAAAGATTTTCTCGACCTTAGTTAGCCGGTCCTTTGCTTTAGATTGTTTACAAAGAGGGAAGGCTGACTTCCTGTTTGAACCTTCCCCGATCGTGCCTAATTCATAAAAAAGAATTTTTCTTTAAAGTTCCGATTTCCGTATTACTCATGGGTTGTTACTTTAGAGTCCAATTGCTCACAAGAAGAAGTCAGCGCTCTCCGACCACAGCTGTGCGGCTTCACTCCACGGGAGAAGCAGTCGACTCTCAGCACCGCGCCGCTCACCCCGTACCGTTCTGGAGCCTTTTAAAATGCTCCTTCGCAGCTTGGGGGGACGCAAAAGGTGCCCGCTGAGTCCCCACGCTCACAGGCTTCTGCGCCTGTGATTTTTAAGGGTACCCGCTTTGCCGCATTGGCAAGACCCGATCCCGCGGAGCCGATCCCTCCGGAGCTCAGAGAGAATCCGCCATTAGTCGGTGGCGCTAACCCGGAAGTCCGACGGGTTGCACAATTTTCCAGGCCTGGGACAGAGAGCTCTTACATTTGCATCTGCAGAACTGACCTCTTTCCTTCCAATTCTACGATTCTATATGTATGGTCTAGTTGAGATTCTTGCTTGGCCAAAGGTTGGATTAGAAGCTTGTTGGGTAATCTTGGGCCAGTCATAGAATCATAGAATCATAGAATCATAGAATCATAGAATCATAGAGTTGGAAGAGACCACAAGGGCCATCGAGTCCAACCCCCTTCCAAGCAGGAAACACCATCAGAGCACTCCTGACATATGGTTGTCAAGCCTCTGCTTAAAAACCTCCAAAGAAGGAGACTCCACCACACTCCTTGGCAGCAAATTCCACTGTCGAACAGCTCTTACTGTCAGGAGGTTCTTCCTAATGTTTAGGTGGAATCTTCTTTCTTGTAGTTTGGAACAATTGCTCCATGTCCGCTTCTCTGGAGCAGCAGAAAACAACCTTTCTCCCTCCTCTATGTGACATTCTTTTATATATTTCATAGAATCATAGAGTTGGAAGAGACCACAAGGGCCATCGAGTCCAACCCCCTGCCAAGCATGGCTATCATATCACCCCTTAACCTCCTCTTCTCCAGGCTAAACATGCCCAGCTCCCTTAGCCGTTCCTCATAAGGCATCATTTCCAGGCCTTTGACCATTTTGGTTGCCCTCCTCTGGACACGTTCCAGTTTGTCAGTGTCCTTCTTGAACTGTGGTGCCCAGAACTGGACACAGTACTCCAGGTGAGGTCTGTCCAGAGCAGAATACAGTGGCACTATTACTTCCCTTGATCTAGATGCTATACTATTGATGCAGCCCAGAATTGCATTGGCTTTGTTAGCTGCCGCGTCACACTGTTGGCTCATGTCAAGTTTGTGGTCAACCAAGACTCCTAGATCCTTTTCACATGTACTGCTCTCAAGCCAGGTGTCCCCCATCTTGTATTTGTGCCTCTCATTTTTTTTGCCCAAGTGCATTACTTTACATTTCTCCCTGTTAAAATTCATCTTGTTTGTTTTGGCCCAGTTCTCTAATCTGTCAAGGTCGTTTTGAAGTGTGATCCTGTCCTCTGGGGTGTTAACCACCCCTCCCAGTTTGGTGTCATCTGCAAATTTGATCAGGATGCCCTTGAGTCCATCATCCAAGTCGTTGATAAAGATGTTGAATAAGACCGCGCCCAAGACAGAACCCTGTGGCACCCCACTAGTCACTCTTCTCCAGGATGAAGAGGAACCATTGATGAGCACCCTTTGGGTTCGGTCAGTCAGCCAGTTACAAATCCACTGAGTGGTAGCATAGTCAGCTGTAGTCAGTCACTGCCTCTCAACCTAGCCTACTTCCCAGGGTTGTTGTCCATATAAATTGGAGGGGTGGGGACCAAAGTACACCGCCTTGTGCTCCTTGGAGGAAAGGCGGGATAAAAAATGACGAATAACTGTCAGATTCAAACTGAGTGATTGTGTTGTAGCCTTATTGGAGTTCACCGATTGGGTCTGCGTTGCTCCCAGAGAGGAGGAAGGAATTCAAATGACACCAAGGGTTGGTTCAGAGAAAGAGTTCTTTATTTCTGCTCTCCGGAACAGCAGAAAGGCACTTGCGTGGTCATTCCACAGCAAGTCCAAAGAAATGAGAAATTTCATGCAGTATATATACCCTCCAGGCACCCTCTCCCTCCTTCCCCAGGAATCCAACCACGTCAGCCTCTACACGCAGGTTGACATCACATATGTTCCTGCTCCGGTATTCTTAACCATAAAAGGGTATTCCTTCCTGTACTTCTGACCATAAAAGGGTATTCCTGTTCCTACTCTTATCTTGGAGCAAGAGGTCACCAACTCCAAGAACACACTCGGGCGCTGTTCCCAGACTAGGTCTGTGCGTCAGGATGTAAGATAAGACCTAGACATGTCATCCCTACTACACTGGAACAGCCAAGGTCATCCTTGCCGTCACAAACTAATAAAGGAGAGGGCTCTGAGCACTTGTTTATACAGCCGGGTTTTTGTTTATACATTGACTCAGAGCTCAAGTTAATGGATTTTAGCTAAGGAAAAATAGGGATTTCGGTACCCGTTTCAAACTGCCTGCACAGTCAGTTTTTGGGTTCGGGAAACCCATTCCTTCAGTGTCCCATCTCCAAAAAACAGGAATTAAGTCATTTATATAGAAGACATTTCTCTAAGCTGCGCACTGCACATCCTTTGTGATAGCTTCCCCACTAGCTCAGAATTACATTATTGAAGGCCCTCTGTGTCGCTAGATGGCCACTAGAGGGCAGGGTTGAATTTGGATAAGGAAAGAAAGAAAGAAAGAAGACTGTAGAAAGAACGAGTATTGAGTATTAGAGAATCCCGCTTGACCAGGAAGATAGAAAGAAAAGCTCTAATTGATTTTCAACAGGTAAAATCTCTAGGAAGCAGCTGTCTGTGATAAAAGGCAGGTAAAACCTGTGGCCCTCTCTGTGTTTTTGGCATATCCAGTGAAGTTCTGGATCGCAGATCTATTGCTGGATGAGCCATCAGTTATGATCTGGGCTATAGCACCATTAGATATAACAGAGGCAGAGCTTGATTCTGGTTTACAATGTGGTGCGCGTTGTGAACAAAGAGGAGGCAGTCTTGATTCCAGCTGAAATGAACTTTATGGGCAAATTTCTATTTTTCCACGTAGAAATCCAGTTTTTAAAATTCAGAATCTCAACTGCTCAGATACTGAAATTTAAATTCGGAATTCTGAGTACATTAATGGATGTATTTGTGTGGATGCATAGATGGCCATATATCAGTGGCAAATGGCATATGTTTTCGGGTGCTCAATTTTGATTTGTCTGACCATGCGAAACCACACTTTCAAATGTTGAAAATGTGGTTGTGGGGGGGGCAGGGGAGCCTAGGCTGCAATCCTAAACACATTTTCCCAGGATTAAAACCCAGTGAATTCAATGGGTCTTGTTTCGAAGTAAACATGAAATTTTGTCCATTGATGTCAATAGCTCTACTCTGAGTATGACTGCTACCACCCATAATTTATGAAACAAAAAATAATATGATAAATATGATTTAGTGACATCTGGAGGGCTGAAAGTTCCCCTAATAATTGCTCTTCCATTGTAAACTTTATATTTGACTCATTTAGTAATGTTTTATGTTGATATCTTTAATATTATATTTTATTTTCCTGTTAATTATGTTGCTTTCTATTTGACCTCCTTCTACAATGTTTTATTTTGGATCGTTTTATTTGATGTTTTAATGTAGGCTAAGGTAACCAGATGTCTCTGTTTCCCGGGGACAATCCCTGGATTTACAAATCAGTCCCCATACAAAATCCTATCATTCCTACTGAAGTTGAAAAGTGTCCCCGGATTCGCTGAAAAAAATCTGGTAACCTTAATGTGGGCTGTAAAGCATTTTGAGATTCCCCCTCCCCTTAAAAATATGAAGCAGTATAAAAATGAAATGAATACATGATAAATGAATGCAACATACTAATTGTATTTACACAAATAAGTAAATAGTAATTCAGTAATCAGGACGGGGATTCTTAAAGGGTGCATCCATATCACAGTTTATTGTGAATTCAATGCTGCTCATGCCTGCATGAATGCTGGTGGTTTGATCCCACCCAGGGACAGCTGTGGGCGAGATTTCTAACTTGCGGGGGTTGGACTAGATGACCCCCGGGTCCCTTCCAACTCTACAATTCTATGAGTCTATGTTTTTCCTCAGCCTCTATGCAACGTCCTCATCAAAATGCCATTCCGTATCGCTCCTCCCTAGTTTAACTCAGATTTACTGCTTCAACATTTTTTTTTTTTTTTTTTACTTACTGGATTTTCAGCAGAAGCTCTAAATCCGGATTAAAATGGGGAAATGATACGGGCATTTGGTTGAGGAGAGCAATGTGCGGATGCTCCATAAACCTTGAATGCAGGCAGCACCAAGTCTGCAATAAACTGCCTTCCGGAAGTGCCCCAAAACTGCAGGGCGGGAAGACTATTTCCTACCCTACCCAGAAAAATACTCTAATCATAACCCCAAAAGTCTAGACAAACGAGTCTTTGCTTGGTGCTGAAATGACAAAAAGTGTCATTGTGGCTTCTGTAATTTCCACGGCGGAATTTCTTCCTCAGTGAAAGCTGTTAAATTTCACCACCCATTTTTTTTCCAGCTACGGAAGGAGCTTCAAGGACCACAGACAACAGTGTGGCCTTGCTGTGTGTAATTGCCTATAATTGCATTGAAGGCACTGAACATTACAGTCTCGGAAACTCTGGCGTATCTGTTGTTATTGACACATATTGATCGCATGGGCTGGAGCCCCGCAGGCTGCTGGGAGGGGGGGCGGTCTCTTAACTCTGCTCTGTTGCCTACACACCTCACACACCTCAGGCCTACTTTGACAATTTGCAGAGACTGTGGCAAGCCACATATGCTTCTCCCCAGGGATTTCCGTCTTTTGTGCAGCAGTTGCGAATACTTTACACTGTTGCGCATTCTCCATTTCCCCCAAACGGTGAGAAATTTTCAGGGGTGGTGTTACTCAGGTTTCCTTTCCTGTGAATATGAGAGAGAGAGAGAGAGAGCACAAGGGACATGTAGTTTTTGTAGAATTTATTTATTCACAACTATAAGCGAGAATAAAGATGTTTGGTGAGCGTTCATACTGATTTGTTTTCAGCGAGGTTAGACGACACTTGCTACTCACTTGGGTATTCATTCTGATTTAAAAGCAGGGAGTTTACATAACATTGGGTCAAGCAATTGTTACCTCTCGCTTTCTAGTGCATTTTCACGTCACTTTCCTGAACTGCAAAAAGTCTTATCTTTGGGGGGAGGCGGGTTTGCTGCCCAAGACGTACCTATAAACTGTAATTGCACAACCTGAACTTGCCAGTATGTGACTGAATACCACCTGAAAACAGTGGCAGTCTGTTGTTGTTGTTAAAATTTGTATACCACTGTTCATCTGAAGATCATAGGGTGCTTCACAACATAAAAATACAAAATGAGAACACAAAATACATAAAAACAAAAAGAAAGCATAACACCCACTCCCACATACAATTAGCATATGCAGATGTGACACAAATCTTATCCTCTTTATTGAGGGACACAGTTTCTCATTTTCTTGCAGCTGTTTCAAGTGGCTATCCTTCTGCAGCCCACTGAGCATTTTCATAACATTGTAGTCGTAAATTCCCTGCTAAGAATTTTTTTTGCCACATTTTGCATCTTTCAGCGAGTCATCAAGGGGAGCATTTGTTGTTGTTGTTTAGTCGTTTAGTCGTGTCCGACTCTTTGTGACCCCATGGACCAGAGCACGTCAGGCCCTCCTGTCTTCCACTGCCTCCTACAGTTTGGTCAATCTCATGCTGGTAGCTTCAAGAACATTGTCCAACCATCTCGTCCTCTGTCGTCCCCTTCTCCTTGTGCCCTCCATCTTTCCCAACATCACGGTCTTTTCCAGGGAGTCTTCTCTTCTCATGAGGTGGCCAAAGTACTGGAGCCTCAGCTTCAGGATCTGTCCTTCCAGTGAGCACTCAGGGCTGATTTCCTTAAGAATGGATAGGTTTGATTTTTTTGCAGTCCATGGGACTCTCAAGAGTCTCCTACAGCACCATAATTCAAAAGCATCAATTCTTTCACGATCAGCCTTCTTTATGGTCCAGCTCTCACTTCCATACATCACTACTGGGAAAACCATGGCTTTAACTATAAGGGCCTTTGTTGGCAAGATGCTGTCTAGGTTTGTCAGTGAGGGGAGCATTAGAGAAGTACATATTGCAGAACTGTAGGCATCATGACCCTGGAGTCAGATTCTTCATCTTCAGGGGAGGGGAGCAAGGACTCTGAAGCAGAAACATGCCCACTGGAGGAGCCATCAGTGCTTGTGTCTTGGGCCTGATGGTACAGCATTTTCTAATCCTCAGATTTTGGACTCAGCTACATCAGTCAGTCAGTTATAAATGTGTTATATATTTTTTAAAAAATAATATTTATTACTTTTAAACACTACAAAAAAGGAAAGAAAAAAGAAAAAAAGACAATAGAATACAATATAAAAAAATTACACAACACTAACACAATAAACTAAACTAAACAAAACAAAAACAGTTTAGCACACATCATACAATTTCAGTATCTTATCTTTCATTCACTTGTTTAAACGACCTCCTCACACCTCCCTTTTTGTATTCCACTTCTATTAATTGTTTCAGCAATTCCTTTCCATCTTCCTCTATTTTCTGTCCTATAATTATCTAACATATTCTAAGCTTATTTTTCCTTTAATACTCTAATAATCTATTTATACCTAATTCCTTATAACATTTCTACTAAAGCCATATAACTTCATTCCAACATTTTTCTAACATTCATTAATTTTACAATATTTCTATAAATAGTCTTTAAACTTTTTCCCAATCTTCTTCCACAGACTCTTCTCCCTGGTCTCGGATTCTGCCAGTCATTTCCGCCAATTCCATATAGTCCATCAACCTGGTGATCTTCTGTCCGATGCTCTTAGCTCTTTTCCAGGTCCCTTCTGCAAATCTTCTTCGTATTTATACAAAAACTTTACTTTGTCTTCTACTGATCTTATTTTTATTTTCCTTCCTTTAAAGCTGAAGAATAGACCTTGGGGAAACTCCCACCTAAAGATGATTTTATTCCTTCTCAGCAGGACAACCAAATCTCCGTAGTTAGACCTAAGATCCAAAAGGTATTTTGGGACGTCTTTAAAAATTTCCACTCTTGGCTGTTGTACTTCTAGGTTCTTCTGGTAGTGCCAACAGTCTCTTATTCTGTTCTTCTCTTTTTTCACTCCTCTTCCAAATCTGAAGGCCCTCACAGTTTTAAACTCTTCTTGACCCAGATCCAAGTCCCAAAAATCAGCAAATTCCTGTGTGAAGAAGTCTATCAAACTTTCCTTCTCCAATTCAGGTAGGGCTCTGATCCTCAAATTCGTCTGTTTTTCTTTAAATTCAATCATAGCAAGCGTCGACTTATGGTCATCAAGTTGCCTCTGTAAGGCTGGGACTCTCTCTCTCACCAATTGTGTTACTTTACATTCAGCAGCAACGGCTTTCTCCCTAGCTTCCTCCACAGTCTGCCGTATCAAAGTAGATTCCTGTATCAATTTCTTGATTGTTTCTGTATTGATATTCACCTTTTGTCCCAGATTTTTTTTACTTTCTGTATTTAAGTCAATTTTAATAGTTGCAGCGTCCACTTTCGCATTTGTCACATCTATTTTCTTGTTAAGCTGTTCCAGCGAATCACTTATCTTACTTAATGCAACCGCTAAGGCCTCTTCTGTCGACATTCCTCTTGATTTTAAATATACTGTTACAAAAGCAATAGCGGAAGAAGCAGGGGGGCCTGATATTGAGGCTCTCCTAGATTGCTGCCAAGTCCTCCCAGACCTTAATGTTTTTTTCAGGAATTGACTAGTCCGTTTTTTCCTTTCCATTTGCCACAACACTTAACCGATTCAAGGTCAGTCCCAGAGTCTCACAGCTTTTTATCTTGCAGCTGGAAATTCCCCAGCCCAGCTCTTGTAACAGTTTCAAAAGCTTCCTCTAGGGGGAAACAGTTTCTGTTTATATTAGTCAATAATGTCCTCTTTTAAACACAGCTCAAACAATGAAGTTAGTTTCAATTCTCAGTTACTTTTACTCCTTTTTAAAAGCAGACGGAGACAGTAGAAACAATGTATTTCTCTTGTTAGCTAGCTGTCAACGAACGTTCTAATCGCTGTCAGTAAGCCTTCCAAAGAACGTCAGTCCTGCTAGCAGCCCGTTTCCAGGGTCTGAGCGGCGGTATTTTAACTCTCTTCGCTCTCTCCCATAGGCATATTCAGTTCACAACTCCCCCCCCTTCTCCTGCCTCCAAGGGGGGGTTTTATGTTATTTACCGATGGAAATTTAGTCCTTTACAATAGGCTTTCCAAGGCTTCAGCTTGCAGCCTCAATGCTTCAGTCTATTTACAAAAGGGGAAGGCGGACTTCCTGTATTGAAGCTCCCCGTTACGATACCAAATTAAACTCTTAGAAATCCAATTCTCCCACTTCAGCTCTACTCACGGGTAATTACTTTAAAATCAGATTGTCCACAGGAAAAAGTCAGCGCTCTCCGGCAACAGCTATGCGGCTTCGCTCCGTGGAAGAAGCAGACGATTTGAAACACCGCGCCGCTCATCCCACGTCGCTCTGGACCCCCAAAACCGCGTTTCCCCACGAGTAGGGGAGGCGCAAAAGGTGCCCGCCGAATCCCACGCTCACAGGCTTCTCCCGCCTGTGATTTTTTGCGGGTCTCCGCCTTCGCCGTGACGGCCAGACCCAAATTCCCATGGGGCAAATTCCTCCCGAACAGAGGAATTCCGCCATTACCGGAGGCACCAACCCGGAAGTGCTATAAATGTGTTATAATACCGTGGCACCAGATGCCGCCTTAGAGCTGAAATTGCAACTCGATTATATTTTCCATTTGGAGCTTTACAACGGTTTTTTTCTCTGAGCATTTTTAAAGCGTCTTTTTTCTAGCTGTGTAGATCTAGCCTTAGAAGACTAAAGTGCCAAAGGCCCAGTCAGATCAGAGTTTCTCCTGCCCTGTCACAGTACGTGATAGGACCCTAAGTTGGGGACAAACAGCAGACAGTTCTTACAAAGCAGCAGGAATACATATGATGGCTCCGGACAGAGGATGTAGCTCAGTGGTGGAGCATCTGAAAACAGGTGTGGTGAAATTGAGAATGTGCCCATCAGCTTTCATTGTCATATTTCCATCTCTAGGTCACTGTGGCCCTGGGGAAATATATCTGCTTGAATTCAAACATGAAACATAAATTGCATATTAAATATACACACAAAACACCATATTCTATGTTTCTTTAAAAAAAAATTATCAAATTTCAGAAACATAGAAACACAGGAAAACCTCTATGAAGGCAAAACACAAAATGTATAAAAGGGCACCCATGTAGAGAGAAGGGATGGGGAAAAAGGCAAAATCAGACACATATATTTTATGGTCTGCATGGACTTATTAACATCTTCCTTTCCTTTTCCTTTTTTAACAGTGGAACTACCATATCCCATGCTTCTGATACCTCACAGCAAAAGAGAAATTTCAAACAAATTTGCAAATCTAGAATTCCAAACCGTTGAGTTAAACCAAAGGCCCCGTTTAGCTTGGCCAAAATATTTCCAGGGTGTTCACAACACATAAAGGTGCTGTAATGGTTCTAGGGGTTGCTCGTGCGTAAACCGGCGCCACACCTGGCTGGGTTGCCTGAGTGAACCTTTTCTGTCCGGACAGCCACTCGCCTGTGGCTGTCTCAATCACTGGCAGAATCCGTCAGTGGGCGTTTCTTGAACTTCTTCCAGCAAAGAAGCTCTTTGACACCTAGTCTCCGCCTACTCTCCCTGCGCGGAAGCCTTCTGCGCAAGGAGGGTGTGGGCAGCGGAGGACCCTTACTCTCCTCGCTGGTCCCCGGCGAGGAGTCATGGGACCGCCTCGCCGATTCCCCCATCTGCCCCCCTTCTCCACTGGTGCTACGCTTATTCCCTTCCCTAGAAGATGGGCTGCCTCTCCCCATCCCGGGACGCTCTCTGGAATCCCTCTGGAGCCCTCCCTCTCCCTCTGGCCCTGATGGCAGTTCCCTGACAGGTAACTTGATTGGGGAAGGGATGGTGTAGGATCTCTAGACAAACTGTCCTGTCAACAACTCCTCCTGCTTCTTCCTCTCTCCTTCCAGCACCATCCTGGCATTCATGGCACAAACTACAGATTCCTGCAGGCTGTTGCACAGAACCCTGAAATCCATCCAGTGACTTCTGCTGATATGGAGCAAGGGTCAGGACAAGAAATGGCACCCCTGATTTGCACTGAGCTTCCACACACCCAAAATTCTGCTGAGCATCACATAGGGAGTTGCTTCTGCCCTTGCAAAACCTTTCATACTTTTACTTCTGGTTCTGCACATAATCTTCATCCAGGCCTCAACTCCCAAAGTTCGTAAAAAATGGCATCTTCTTAGCAGGTGAACAAATACAGTCAGAAATGCAGGTAAGGACTGTCAGTGAGAAACCCTTTAGATAAGCAAAAGAGACGTTTTCTAAATACTTAAATCTGCTGATTTAAAAGAAACCTTTGATAAATATTGTTGTTCATGGGGGCAAAAAAAGAGAGAAAAAGAAGAGCGAAATCATTTTTTTTCATTTTGTAGCTGAGACAGCCGTGCTGAGTGCTACATAATCTTTGGATTCATGTGTCGGACAATTACTGTCTAATTAATTAATCATCTGATAATTAAAATGACCTCCTTTGGGCTGATACCCGATCTGTGCGAGGTTCAAAGGAAACTTGACACATCGTGTTGTGTCCTGTTCCAGCATGACCTACAGGCATGTTATCGTGTTATGTCAAATCTGGTTTTCCACAAGGAAAGCAAGCCAAGGTACAAATTAAAGGAGGCAGGGGAGGAAGGGCACAGCTGCACAGGATTAGAAACTGTGTAACTGGTCCTTCTACCTGGCAGAATGCATACATCAGGAAACTCCCAAGAGCATCCGTGCACAAAGCGTGGGATGGTAACGGCTGAAAGTGTTTGTTATGCTACGGCTATTGTACCATTGTAGGTAAAGTAGATTTTGCATGCCAATTAAATTAGCTAAGCCACTGTTATGGACTACAGCCACCATAGGTGGTGTTTCAATGGGGCAAGTGAAAGTTGCAGATTGCTGGCGCTTGCAAAGGCGAAGAGGGAGCATCACACAGGTGTTTGCGAGAGCCACAGGTGATGCCCAGCCACATCTTTACCTGCCCTGTGCCTGACGTCAAATATGACATCAGAGGTGGGTTGTGGGCCAAATGGAAAGGCAACCCCAGGCTTCTTAGGCTCACAGGCTAGCATTTCTCCTGTTGACTTAGGCCAAGTCTTCAGCCTTCCCAGATCCACCTTCAACTTTGACCGATAAGGGGCTAACTTCTAATTCACATCACCTACACATTTTAACCCTTTATCTGGGCTCCTTCCTACCTCCCATATGCTTCTAATGCAGCCTGCTTGAGGTTGGTTCAGACCAGGCATAGGCAATCTTGGCCCTCCAGATGTTTTGAGACTACAACTCCCATCATCCTTGACCACTGGTCCTGTTAGCTAGGGATGATGGGAGTTGTAGTCCCAAAACATCTGGAGGGCCGAGTTTGCCTATGCTTGGTTCAGACCATTGTAAATCTTAGCTCCCCAGGTGACATGTGCTTAGGGTTGCCATATTTCAAAAAGTAAAAACCAGGACACCCCTAAAGTTGTTGGGTTGTTGTTGTTTTTTGAAAAACCAAAAGTTGATGAGCTTTCTTTTAGACAAACCCCAAAGCACTGCCTTTTGGACCCCCCCCCCCGGCGTCAATCCCGTCTTTGAAATCCCGGTAATGTGCTGTCATGTGTTGATAGAATACAACAGTCTTCCCCAAGCAGGTGCCCTGAAGATATTTTTTGGCATAATAATAATAATAATAATAATAATAATAATAATAATAATAATAATAATTTATTTATATCCCGCCCACCCCAGCCGAAGCCGGGCTCAGAGCGGCTAACAACATTAAAATGATACAACATTCTAAAATCATTTCATTATAGAATCAATTCAAATCAGATTAATGGCAACCCTTGGGCTAGAGTTCTGTGAGGATTGCCAAAGGAGGGGGTCAGGCTGTGCCCTGGCCAAAGGCCTGGTGAACAGCTCTGTCTTGCAGGCCCTGCGGAAAGATGTCAAGTCCCGCAGGGCCCTATTCTCTTGTGACAGAGTGTTCCACCAGATCGGAGCCACAGCCGAAAAAGCCCTGGCTCTGGTTGAGGCCAGCCTAACCTCCCTGTGGCCCGGGACCTCCAAGATGTTTTTGTTTGAAGACCGTAAGGTCCTCTGTGGGACATACCAGGAGAGGCGGTCCCGTGGGTACGAGGGTCCTAGACCGTATAGGGCTTTAAAGGTTAAAACCAGCACCTTAAACCTGATCCTGTACTCCACCGGGAGCCAGTGCAGCTGGTATAGCACCGGGTGAATGTGATCTCGCAGCGAAGACCCCGTAAGGAGTCTCGCCGCGGCATTCTGCACCCGCTGGAGTTTCTGGGTCAGTCTCAAGGGCAGCCCCACATAGAGTGAGTTACAATAATCCAGTCTGGAGGTGACCATCGCGTGGATCACAGTGGCTAGGTCAGGGCGAGAGAGGTAAGGAGTCAACTGCTTAGCTTGCAGCTCCCATCACTCTTGACCATTGGCCATGCTGACTGGGGCTGATGGGATTAGCAGTGCAAAACATCTGAAATGCACCACATTGGAAACAGTTGCTCCAGGAAGCCAACCAATCATCGTTTACAGAGAGGCATGGTTAGATTGGAACTGCGGATGGGATGGACATTTGCACTTCCAGCCCATACCAGCTGAATATAGGTGGAGACCACAAACCTCAACTCACCGTGTCAGCACTGAGGTTTTGTTCGGTGCAGCCAAGGTTTTTGTTCGGCTTTTTTTATTTTTCAAGGCAAAATTGAATCTTTTTGGAGCTAAGGTGCTAAAAAGACACATCAAACTCTGCTCTCCTGCTGGCAAGATAGTAGCTAAGAGACTGAGCTGTGAATCTGGGAGTCTCCAGTTTAAAAAAATCTCAAGTCTTGTCACTAACTCGTTTGGCAGTCATGGGAACCTTCAGAATCTTTTGAACCTTTCTACTGACTGTATTGCAGATATCAGTATGGTATTTTTGCTTTGGCTAAGAGAGTCAGAAGGCAATTGCTGTGAAGACAACTAAGACAAAGAATTTTAGGCGTTTCACAAATTTTAGAAGTGTCATATTGATAATCATAGGTGATAACCTTTCTTAGAGTTATGCAGACATGGGGAGAAAAAAAAGATGAATTCTTTAAAAATGTAATTGCAAAAACAGAACAGCTGCTCTACAAGTAGAGAGACCCATTTACAATCCTTGTATTTGGATCCATCAGTTTTTTGGACTATTTGGGAAAATTTCTATTTGAGACTATTTGTATATTTTCTACAGATCCCATTTTGAATATTAGTGTGCTTTGAGCTTACATGCTATTTCCCTAGAACAGGGTTTACCTTATTATACAGCTCCTGTTTCCTTTTCTCTTTCATTGTTTTGTACTTTAAATATATAGATTATTGCGACCAGCGTAGATGATCTGACCTTTGAAACCCTGGAAACAAAACCGAGAAATGGATTTGCAAGAAAGCCGAGCTGTTCCAGTTTAGCGGCAACGGATTTGCCCAACTGCATCAGATATTCTGACTCTTTCAGAAGTTGTGGGTGATGCTGGCCTCATCTCCAGGGGATATTAGTTTTCTGTATATAATTAATAACAAGAAAACTGTATCCTGACTTGAGGGCCTGCATGAGCATACTGGAACAAAAAGGGCCATAAATTAACATCAATTATGTATTAAAGTTCCAATTAACCTGGCTGATACTGATATACTTTAACAAGGTACACTTAGATAAAAGAAGCCAACTCTCTAATTACTTGGAATGGGACCTTCTGACCCCCTCCTCCCTTTTATGCCAACACCACCCTAATGAGGAAGGAAGTGAGAGGTAGGGGACCCTTACAGAAGGTGAGGTTCTGAGCACCACCAGATGCCCCCCTGGGACATGCCTCCATCTTCTTCTTAAAACTGTCAATGATGAATATTTCATTGCTCTCGAAGCCTTTTAACCCTTGGAGGAGGCAGATGGTTCAAGCTCAAAGGGGCTAGGAGCATCCTTCAAGCACTGAACGTTGAGCGCTCCATCTACTTTACATATTCACTTCCCCAACCTTTTATGAGCTTCCTCGTTCTCTACTCATAAGACGTACGTGTTGGATTTGTTTCTAAACTTCACCGCTGTTTTACTATTTAGATCTCTTTTCTGCCTTAACCCAAGAATGGGTCAGTGTGACCCGTTCCAGCAAGTATCATCTACAAACTTAGCTCCTGTCTCTTCCTCTCCTTTCTCTTTGTCCCCACCTCTCCTCTCTTTTCATCATCATCATCAATCATCATCAATCTTTATTACGGTCCAGAGACCCAACAAATTGTTACAAAGCAATACACAATTCATACAGCCTACCTCCAGGTTAAACAAGCATTTTGTTCAGAATATAGGGATCATTCGTTCTTACAACCACCGATAAAAACTTTGCCACTGCTAATGTTCTAGCGTTTGTCCAATCTTCCAATAGGAACCTGACATAGTGAGCCTCTGATTTTCCCGGGAAAGGTACCAGCAAGGTTAATATCAGTTCAGCCCTGACTTGCTCATATTTTGCACAGTGCAACAAAATATGTTTTAAGGAATCGATGTCTTGAGCACACGAGCAAAGTCTGTCCTGGTAGGGAACTCCTGCAGTGTTGCCATCCAACACTGCAGAAGGAAAGACGTTTAGTCTGGCTTTGGTGACTCTTTTCAAAAGGTGGTCCTAGTGCCACTGATATAACCTACCTTAGCTAACACGGTCTACTGGAAGACCAGGGAGTCACAGCCGGTTTTTAACCTCTTGGGATCCCTGTGAAGACGATTTAAGGGTGCTTCCAAATGGGTGCTTCCATGGCAACAGGCCATTGAGATGTTGCAAAATGGGTCATTGGTAACAGCTATATTTTTATTTTATCAGATCTCCCCAGAATTAAATGGGGGAAAATACTGGCTGGCATTTTTATGCTAGTGATGTCATGTGGACACTGAAAAGAAGAACACAACTTGCATGCATGAAGAGTGCCTTTGGAAGTATCCAAATTGCTCAATCCTACACGCACTTCCGCAGTCCTATGCACATTGGCGTAAACCCCACTGAATTACCTCTGAGTAAAAGGGCAAGTTGAGAGAGGTGGTAGCATGAATTTCTTTGGACCCCTCATGAATCCCACCCCCTTGAATAACAGGACTCCTTGCAAATAGAAAACTAGCCCAGTGGAACAAAGTTTCAGCTACGGTCTTCTTTTTTACTGATGCGCAAGTTTTATATTTGCAAATGTTGTTGTTTACATAGGGGAGCATCCAAACATCACTGTGTGAATAGGGTTCCTCTACGCAAGTCCCCCCCTCCTCCATGCTTAGAGAAGTTCCACCTCCTAACTCTCCAGGTGTCTCTCAGAAAGATGGCTATAAAAACTCCCTACATCTTTGTGTGAGAAGAGAGTGTGGTGTGGCGTAGTGGTTAAGAGCGGTGGACTCGTAATCTGGTGAACCGGGTTTGTGTCTCCGCTCCTCCACATGCAGCTGCTGGGTGACCTTGGGCTAGTCACACTTCTTTGACGTCTCTCAGCCCCACTCACCTCACAGAGTGTTTGTTGTGGGTGAGGAAGGGAAAGGAGAATGTTAGTCGCTTTGAGACTCCTTCGGGTAGTGATAAAGTGGGATATCAAATCAAAACGCTTCTTCTTCTTCTCTTCTACTTTCTGTTTGGTAGGTGGACCACTATAGGGGCAAGAGGAAAGACCTGTAAAGTTGATGGGGTTTCAGGGAGAGAGGAGGACCATTGAATTAGCTGCCCTGCTCCCCACTTCTTACCTGAAATGCTCTTGGTCGGTATCCTGTCCCACCCCAGTCTCAATGTGAAAGCTCTGCTTTCAAAGTGGTATTGCAGAGTTTATGTGATTTTTTAAATAACTCTGACCCAGTCTTCAAAGTAATATTTTTAACTACTTAGAGTTGTGGGTGCAGGGTGGGGGGAGAGAAGAAAGATAAAATATAAGCACTTTGACACAGAATTTCCTGTTATCTGGCTGTATGCGGGCCTTTCCAGATCTAGGATGTGTTGCCCACATACTTCTCCTTTTCACCAGGAATAAATTTATAAATAATCTTGCCCACTCAGGAAGCCCCATTCTCTTTAGAAAGACCAGGGATTTGGCCAGAAAGAGGATTATTGATAACACGGAATATCTTTATTATAGTGATGTCCGCAAGCATGGCTGTACTTAAAGGTCTGTCAGCATTTTGATTTTATATATATTTCTTCAGAGGTTTATAAACTCGCACGCAGGGGAGAAAAATTAAATGCAAAAAAAGTACTCAACCCTAAAACTTGGCATGCAAAGGATTTAGCTGCCAGAAAGTTGGGTTTTATCAGTGTTATTTTTATTTTCAATTAAAACGAAATTGGGTTTGCCATGACTTATCGCAGATTAAATAACTAGCTCTGCCTATTGAGCTGCATAGCTTAACCCCTTTGCTCCAGCTGAGTCTGGACTGAAGAAGTGGCAGAAGTGTGTGTCCAACGTCTCCTGACCGTGCTGGGACCTCTCACAACAGCCCTGTAAGGAAGACCAGGTGATGTGCCTCAGACAGACAATGGCTAGGACACCATTTAGCGAAGGAAGAAGAAAGGGTGTCCTTGATTCCCTGATGTTTCATGTGAGAAGTGATGAAGTACAGTGGTGTGAAAAAATATATCAGCTTCCTTCCTCTCTTTGGGCTTCTGCAACCTATTTGATTTGCTTCCACAAAGCTTCCACCAAGGTTAGATTAGCTTTATTGAGCATTTGTTCTGTTGTTGTTATTTTTGGGGGAAAGTTATACGACAATAAGCATCCACACTGCATCCTGATGTGGGTGTGGGGGTGTTTATGCATCCACCCAGTAATCATTTGTCCGTCCCATGCCTATTACCGGTACTTTCTTAACTCCCAACTATTCAATTAAAAAAAAATAATAAATAAAAAGGTGGCTTCGTTGTGCTACCGCTTTATCTGTTTTAATTGTGCAAATGCAAATTGCCTAGTGCATTGCTTGAATTCATCCTGCAAAATGCTGACTGCATGGGGGTGCCCTTTGATAACACCTTCCGTGAGACCTCTCTGGACAAAGTCTTGCCCAGCTATCTGTGGGCACTAAAATCCGCATTGTTCCACATCTAAAGATAATTTCCCTGCTTCATCCTGCCCTCCCATCTGCATGGCTCACCAAAATGCTAACTGAGGTACTTGCAGGAAACTCCTGAAAGATGCACATTTGCTTTCTGCTACCCTATTGGAGCCCTTGTGAAGGAATGGAGAGTTTTCTGTCCTCCATAAACAAGCATCTTTGCCTAATTTTCTTTGTTCTTCACGCTCATGGCTAGGAGTCAAGTTCTTGACTCCTCAGCCCCAGGAGCTCAGGTGAGTTTCTTTGCCTCCTGCCTATAAGCTGGTTTAGAAACACGAGTTGCTCCATTTAAAGTTTGCTGTTATTGCAAGTGTAGAATATCCCCAAGTTAAGAATCAGGAAGATGCTCCTGGCTTGAATTTTGCACCTGCTATCAATTTCTTATGTGCTTGCTTGCTTGTTTTTACTTTTATGCTGTTTTTCCTCAATGAGCTGTGCCCAAAGCAAATTACAAACAAACATTCAAAACCTCAAAACAGAGAACACTGGAAGTAAAAATATGCAAAATGCAGAATGTGTAAGCAAGTTCAAAATAACAAAAGCTAACAATTTAGCAAACACAAAATAAGCTCAATCATAGAATTGGAAGGGACTCTGGGGGTCATCTAGCCAACCCCCTGCAATGCAGGGATCTCAACTAAAGCATCAATGACAAATGACCACCCGACCTCTGCTTAAAAACCTCCAAGGAATCTTGTAACTTGAATCCATTGGTTCACATCCTAGCCTCCGGAGCAGGAGAAAACAAGCTTGCTCCATCTCCCATTTACAGATAGGTAGCCGTGTTGGTCTGCCATAGTCAAAACAAAAAATTCCTTCCAGTAGCACCTTAAAGACCAACTAAGTTAGTTCTAGGTATGAGCTTTCGTGTGCATGCACACTTCTTCAGATACCAATGTATCTCCCATGTATCAGCACTTTAGATGTTTGAAGATGGCTGTCATATCTCCTCTTGGTCTCCTCTTTTCCAGGATAAGCATACTCAACTCTCTCAACCATTCCTCATAAGGCTTGGTTTCCAGACCCTTGATCATCATGTTAACCAACCAACCAACCAACAAATCTAGGCTTAAGTACATAAATACAAAGCAAAACCAGAGTTGTTTGTTACAAAGCTTCTGGTCCTGGTCTTGCTGCACTCCAAGAAGCCTGACTTAGATACATTTCAGACGACATTCAGCTGGCTCTCACATCTCTCCTCCAGAGAAGACGGACAGTGGCAAAATGCAAATGTCAGGGAAAGAGATGATGGCAAGACTCTTCCACAGCCTCCTGGAAGTGCCAGCTGCTGGTCCAGGTCTTATTGGCCTAATCCAAGTCTACTCCATTCTCCCCATCTGTAGACAGAAGGTAACAATACCATTCCATACCTTGCAAGTGTCCTAGAAAAAAGGGGCCTTCTGTTTTTTCTCGTCAGAGAACAGCGGCTCTTTTGGACACTGTGATCTTGCACAATTTTGCACTGAGATTCCTCCCCCCAACCCCCCCCCCGCTTTTTCCGGGGCCACAATCTTACTCAAAATGCACAGAGGGTAAGAATTAGGGCTGCTGAGGAGGGTCCCAAAGGGCCGCATTTGACTCCTGGACCCGAGTCTGCATAGCCCAGCTATATTGGGACAAAACAGCATTTCTTCTTGGGTGGTGAGAACAACTTCACATGCTGCTCTTATACAACAGAGATTATATGCATACACACCATGATAGGGTGGCACAGTTAAAAAACGCCATTGCCATCCTGCTTTCCTCTTGACGGCTAGAGCAAAGACCCATATCATGTTCGCCAAACATATACGGGGTTTTTTTTATGTGCTTTAAGCACAGTTAAGTTATTTAAAGCCCTTTCTTCTCACTGTACAATTTATTCTTTCCTTCATGTCTCTCAGCATTTCCTATTTGTGGTCAGCGGAATTGTATCTTTCCTGTACTGAATCGTACACAAAGGATAATACTGTTCTGTTTTGTCTGTTGACAAGATCTTCAAATCCTACTGCCCCACGGACGCATAATCGAAATTTAAAGGAAAATGTTTCCATCTATTTCCCCACCACCACCACCCCAATATATACACATATATATGTAGGGATTTAGCTAAGACTTTGACACCATGGAAACTAGGCCCTAGGCGATGATCCTGTTCCTTCGAAATATTATCCCCTGACTTTCAATTTTGCTTGAGGTGTGTGTGTGTGTGTGTGTGTGTGTGTGATGAAAGACCTCTTTCACAGAAACTTATTTTGCCCTTTAGCTCACATGCTCCCCAAACATCTAACTGCAGCGGATGTGTTGGTGCCTATGTACAAACATTGATATTCATTTAAAGCACAAGCCATAAGGGCATCATTCTGACATGTGAGATGTTTGTGAAGGGAAAGGGGTTCACTGCAAGGCCTCCCATGGTGCATGTATGCACACTCACATGTAAACACATACTTGGGATCCTGTCAAAGATGGCTGGGGCACCTAGCGTCAGAGGTGATAGGTGGCATCTGCTCTTGTCTTGTGCTGTTCAAGGCCCTGATGACCCTGCAGTGTATGGGGAGTTCAGCATTAGAAATAAACTCCCCCTTAGCTCCAACGATAGTCTCCCCCAGTAACATACCATCCAACATCTCTCCAATGAAAATAGGGACGTCCTGTTCCATAACGATAATTTTACTGTTTATACCCCACACATCTTACTGGGTTGCCCCAGCCACTCTGGGCAGCTTCCAACACATATAAAAACATAGGGGGGGACACACCCCTGACCATTATGTCCAGTCGTGACCGACTCTGGGGTTGCGGCGCTCATCTCGTTTTATTGGCCGAGGGAGCCGCTGTACAGCTTCTGGTCATATGGCCAGCATGACTAAGCCGCTTCTGGCCAACCAGAGCAGCGTACGGATTCGCCGTTTACCTTCCCACTGGAGCGGTACCTATTTATCTACTTGCACTTTGTGCTTTCGAACTGCTAGGTTGGCAGGAGCTGGGACCGAACAATGGGAGCTCACCCCGTCGTGGGGATTCGAACTGCCGACCTTCTGATCGACAAGTTCTAGGCTCTGTGGTTTAACCCACAGCGTCACCCGCATCCAATAAAAACATAACAAAACATTAAACATTTTAAAAAAACCCTTCCTTATACAGGATTGCCTTGGAGCGGATAACTCCATATCCTCCAACATTTCTCCATTGGTGTAGGGATATTGCGGAGTGGACAGTGAGGTCCGGAGAGAGCACACTCCCCACCAGCAGGCAGCCACGGTCTGCCTGCACGCGTGACCTTGGGGTGCAGGGCAACCCACCCCCCCCTCAGACAAGCCATGGCTGTCGGAACATCGTCCCTTATGTCTGACCTTTTGCGGTCTCAGCAGTCAGCGGTGTCCTGTCTGTAACCTTTGTCCCTGAGACCTTTTGTCTCCTTCGTCATACACTGCGCAAGGGGAAAATGACGCTGTGGAAACAGGTGCCAAAATAGCTTTGTACCACCCCACAATCTCGGGACGGAAGATGTGTAAAGGTCACAGCCCAAAATGTATCTGCCTGGTTTGCATATTTGTCTTAATAAAAGGAGGCTCCACAGGAATGGCAGCAGCTCGCTTCAGCCCACCTGTGCGCAGCTCACATGATGATCAACACCTGTCTTGGGCCTTCACTTCAATTGGAAATAGGGGCATTCTAAGGGAAAGTGGGACATTCCAGGATCAAATCAGAAACAGGGATGGCTTCCCGGGAACATCCCTGGAATAAGGGACATCCCTGGACCATAGGAGCACTTGGAGGGCGTTGCCGGGGTGGATTTTTACTGAGTTTGCAGCTGTGGAAGGTTTACATCTCCTCACCCTGTGCACTGTGAAGCCCTCTTCCCTCTCTCTCTCTCTCACACACACATCCCTTGTGACTTTAAATTTTTTAAAAACCTGCATGATCAGTCCTTAAGAGGAGATTTGTTATGTCTGAACAAAACGTGAAGCATTTGTTTCCATTGCTCACATCTCACATAATGTATGTTGGTGGAATGTCTGCACCCTTAGTGGGTAAGATGAACAATGATTGCCATTCTTCTTTCTTTCGGAAATCGCCGTCAGTATTTTGAATTATTTTTGGGGGGAACGCTTGGCACTTTAACCTTCTCTTATCCCAATCACATTATTTCTCTCTCTTTCTCCCAAGTGTTCTCTGATCTTTCTTCTCCTTCTGCAAACCTGTTTTCTGGCAGCAACCTTATCAGACCCAAGGCCTACCTTTAATCCAAGGTGGCAGCATGGGAACCCAATTTAAATTGTCCATCTTTCTCCGTTTCCCTCTTTAGGATGGCCAGATGTGACAGATGATGGCAGGGCTCTTGCACCATTAATACTTGCACAGAAGAAGGAATTTTAGCAAGAGCAGTTTCACATGGAGAGTTGAGAAAAGGGACACATCCTGGAATCACCTATGCTACCCAATTATTGGAGTCACAGGAATCCGCGTCCTCCTTTGTTTAAATCTGGCAAGTTTCTTTCTCTTTCTCTTGTTTATATTTTTTTAAGCTAAGTTGCATTGAAAATAAAAAAGATGCTGATTCTACTAGTAAGACCCATGAGGTTAGGTTGTGACCCACTTGTGCCCCCAGCTGTAGACCAATGCTATATAGAATGAAAGCGATGCATATTTTCACTGGATCAGTGTATGAACATGCACCTTAAAAGGTTGTCTTGAAAATGATTGTCCATGTTACATGCCATTCCATTCAATGTTGCATTATTCTGTTCAATTATTGAATGAACGGAACTGGAGAAGGGAAGGGTTGACTCATACCGGTGTAGGGATGAAATGTGAATATTCACAAAGTTTCTACATTTTGTCCACATTCTGAAGAAAAATAAAGCCCTTTCTTCCATCTCCTCCTGCCTCACATCTGATGGGGGGGGGTAGCCTGAGAAATGGGGGGCAGCCTGAGAAGAGCTCTAGACCCTCTAGAAGGACTCTAGAGGGTCTGCTCTGGAGAGCCCCATACCTTCTGATTGTGGGAGCTGGAGCGGACAGGAGTGGAAGAGAAAGCTCTGTTGCACATACTGTAGTTGGCTGCACCAGCGCAGCTGCAACCTTGGAGACAACCCATATTTCCGAATGTCTTTTCTTTCAAAATACGCATTTCTAAACATACTGGGTGATATTCAGCTGGGTCATATTAGAGGCCCATTAGAAGTATTGGATTTAAGTCACTTAAGTCCACTGGTTTCAATGGGTCTGCTCTATGACTGTTGGATAGCTCCCATTTTCTCTCGAAACAGCTTTTGCCACTTATCTTGAGCTGGAAACTCAACGTTTGATAGGCGGCTACATTTCAACCCACACGTTAATCTTGGAGGTGCGGATCAGGTCAGTCAGCACTGTATCCCACAAAGATGGATTTCCCCAAACACAAACCCTGGAGGCTCAAATGAAGAAGGAAAGAAAGACGACCTCAGGACACTTATAGTTCTCTCCCTTCATACATTATTCTCCCTCCTAGACACAGGAGGAGAACAAGAGACTCACCTTCCTCCGCATGGGTCAGCTTGCTAATTCTAACCAGCTTGTTTTTATTTTTAAGTGCCAATCAACGAGAGTTATTTCTTGCCTGCTCAAGACAACAGAGTTTAAAGCTTAAAGAAGAAGAGGAGACACACAGGAGGCTCTGGTGCTAATGTCCTCTGTTCTCTGAACCTGTCTGTTCTACCAGTGACCCATAGAGGAGCTGTGTCAGCTTATCAGTTAGCCAGCCATCGCTGACAGACAAATACCTTAAGACCGAGGTTGGGAGAAACTGCTACAAATGTGCCAACCATTTCAGAGCCGGCAAAAATCCCTTCATTCAGGTTTTTCAACCATGGCTAGAGATAACCACATCTGCAATAATAGGCTATATGCTTTCAGGAGTATTAGACTAAATTTTTTAAACCATGAGATGGGCTTTGTATTAATTTTATTTTTTTTGTTTTGGTGTGGTATTGATGGCACTGAAATCACAATGGGAGGTTTCCATTTCATGGTTTCAATTAAAATGAAGCCTGAGAGTCGTATGTGTTTAAGCAGGTCTCAATTCAGTTTGCCTCCCTAGTCTGAGCATTCCAAAACTACTTCAACCAAGACACAGCCATCCTTCCAAATGCACATTTTTCCAGATTTTGTGAGGGAGTCCTCCAGCCCAAGTAATGTGCACAGAAATGCATTCACTAGGCTAAAGTGTAAAATATTAGTGAAAATACAATACAAAAATGCATTGCATTAGGGGAAATTGCTATTTGAACAAGAAGTTTGCATTAGACTGCTGATGAATTTTCAGGAGGACTTAAATTGCAAATGTGTGGGAATGTGGAGAACTGAACTTATATTGGGAAAATGGCCTAGAGAAACAAAAAGTGACAGATTAGCCTCTGTTTGGATCTGCCTCCATAATCTGCCAGTGTCTGGTTGGTCATTGGGTGGGGGGTGGGGCTGGGTTGCAGGGTCCTGGACTTTGGATTTGGGGTCCAGCCATCTCTGCATTGTATGTGCAATTCAGCTCCTTCACTGCACAAAAGATGCCTTTTTAAAATTAGGCCAATCATCCCTTCATTATCTAGCTATCTAGGAGCCAGATTTTTTTTTCCTGAGCCAAATGTCCTGTTTTTAAAAAAATGATTCAGCAACCCAGAGGGGTACAGTTTTTAGGCTCTAGGCATTACTGAGCACCTGGATTTCTGTACCCCAGAATATATTTAGACTGAGCCATCTTTTAAATATATATTCAGAGCAAAATACAATAAAATCAAATAGTGGGAGAAAATAGTAAATTATCTGGGAAGTAGAAAACATTGCAGTAAAACCATGTGCACAGCAAGTACAGCAGAAATCTTCCAAAAACAATGCAAACCTATCATCTGGAGAATTAAAAAAAAAAAGAGCTAAGAAAAGTCTTTTGAGATGAAAGTGCAAAAAGACAGGGCACTGGAAGGGGCTGAGCAGACATCACTTGGATAGGAGTTCCATACATGGGTGCCAACACTGAAAAAGCCCTGCTTTGCATTCCAAATGGCATTCATAGGAATGATCCATGTTTTTTCATGCATGTCTGCCTTTCCTTACATAATTTTTACAGTGACCCTCATTTCAGATAATGTCTACACTTAAGCAACCGTGTTAAAAAATAAGAATCAGTTGCACTAATAGTGCAACTGTCGCCACTCCACAGGTGCTTTATAGTTTTAAGAGAAAATGCAAGGGCACTATGAAGAAAGGAAGGAGGAGGGAGAAAGGTTGTACGGCTGAAGTGTGCTCAGAGAAAGCTGATCCCATAGTTGAAAATGCCAGCGGGTTCCTAGTCCTGAAACCCAAATGCTTGTTGATTTTGGCTGAATGCATCTGTTGAGTACCGAGTGACATTTACCTGTGCAGGCAGCATCTTGGATTTCAACACAAACTAATCTAGCCATCCTTTTGGCATCCATCATTCCCAGTGACCCAAGCTAAAGAGCGGCATGCAACACCTTGTATGCTCTTGCTTTCAGGCGGGGTATCAGCTAGCAATTATGGTTAGTCATTTGTCCAAGCGCTTTTGGAGGAAAGGGGTGACCTGCTAGGGTCTGCACGTATTGTCAAACAAAGAGAGGCTTGGATCATGACAAGAATGCCTTTGCAGGTTCCCACCCAGCCAGTAATCAAGTTCTATCTTGAAAAAATAACAGGGAAGGCAGAACACACAACGTTATCTGCCTTTCCTATCCATTTGTCCATTTTTTGCATCACTTAAGAAAACACATTTGGTATGGGGTCTGGCTTCTTAATGTGTCAAGCTCGCTTTCTTTCTTCTTTTTTTGCGGGCAGGGGTTCATATTAACAGCCAGCTGATGTCAGTAGACATGGAGGCCGAATGACAGGACCCATGCCAAGGGGAGAGGAGACAAAGGGTTTCTTCCCGAAAGCGAGTGAGTGTGTGCAACAGAATGCATCTCCCCCCAAATACCTTTGTTTTGCTGTTCTGCTTTCCTAGAATATCTAGATTCGGTTAAGTATGCAAGTAGAAGACACCGTTGTTTTTACTTTAGGAGTGACGCAGGAATTCCCATTAGGACGGCATAACATTGCTAACGTTCAATCTGTGGCAACATGGAAAATGGAAAAAACCAAACAGAGAGATTGGTACCGTGCTGAAAGGTTTAGTCATGCAAATAAAATAAAGTCATATCAACCCCAAACACATGCTGAATGCAACATTTCTCAATGACAAAGCAGCCTGTTGTTCTTCTTTCTTTTCTCAATGAGAGTTCCCTTGGGAGCCTTTTTTTTCTAGAAGGATGCCTAGATCACTCAAGAGAGGTCCCCTGCTCTTCATATATCTAGAAAGGCTCTAGGAATGCAGAACCTGTTACTCTCCAGAAGTTATGAAACTTCCAATGCCTGCCAACCCTGGCCAGCATGGCTAGTGGTCAGGGATGATGGACATTGTCCATCTAGAGGGCCACAGTTTCCCCAGCCCCGTTCTAAAATCTAACGTGAGGATGGCTTTCCAGGTATTGTTTGACTCCAGCATCCATCAATCCCAGCCAGCTTCAGGCCCATCCCTACCCAGCCTTGGTTAGGTATGATATTGACTAAACATCAGGAAGAACTTTCTTGTGGCGAGAGCTACTTGATAGAGGAACGGACTCTCTTGGGAGGTGGTGGACTCTTCTTCCTTGGAGGTTTTTAAGAAAAGTTGGGTGGCCATCTGCCATGGATACTTTAGTTGAGATTCCTACATTGCAGCAGGCTGGACTAGATCATCCTTGGGGGTCCTTCCAACTCTACAGTTCTGTGATGGGAACTATAACCCTCATCTCTGACCTGGAACAAGATTGCAAAGATGCTCCAGGCAATTGGACTGTATGAATAATAAGAAGAAGAGTTTGGATTTGATATCCCGCTTTATCACTACCCTAAGGAGTCTCAAAGCGGCTAACATTCTCCTTTCCCTTCCTCCCCCACAACAAACACTCTGTGAGGTGAGTGGGGCTGAGAGACTTCAAAGAAGTGTGACTAGCCCAAGGTCACCCAGCAGCTGCATGTGGAGGAGCGGAGACTCGAACCCGGTTCCCCAGATTACAAGACTACCGCTCTTAACCACTACACCACACTGGCTCTCTATGAAACTCTATGAAATGCAGCATGGGAGCTATCTAATGTGCCTATGACTGTATTTCAGTTGGTTTTTATAGTTGTAAGTTCCCCTGAAAACTTGCTTATAGGATGGCAAAGGAATGCTTAATATAACAGAACATCCAAAACAGTTGCATCTATATTTAATCACTTGATGTGTGTCTAGTTCTAGCTCTTTATCATCCCAAATCCCCTTTGTTCTGTTCTGTTTGTTTTTAGTTGCTTAATTACCTATTACACATGAATATCCCTTTTGTTCTTTATGGGGCACTGTATTGTTCTAAGTAATTGTTATATAAATGAAAATTTCTTGAAATAAAGGGTATGTACTTAAAACAAACAAGGAAATGACTGCCTCACCAAAACAAACTCTCACACATCTGTTGTAGCTCTCCTGGCCATGCTTCTGGGTGAGAGCCCTGCAAAGCTATTGCCTGTTCTTAGAACAGTGGTTTTTAGATTTTGAGAGCCAGCATGTTGGCATCCATCTCTCTCAAGAGGCAATGGAGTGCGCCTCCGGGGGTGAAGTCAAACCACTGGCGCTCACACCGCCTGCTGTGACTGCAGAATCCAAAGCCATAACTATGGGGGAAGCAAGACTCTCTTGGGGTGTTTATGCTGCGAATCCCTTCATCGTAAGGTTCAGATTGTATCCGTGTAAGTAAACACAGGTTGAATCCTGACAAGACAGAAGTACTGTTTTGGGGGGACAGGAGGCGGGCGGGTGTGGAGGACTCCCTGGTCCTGAATGGGGTAACTGTACCCCTGAAGGATCAGGTGCGCAACCTGGGAGTCATTTTGGATTCACAGCTGTCCATGGAGGCTCAGGTCAATTCTGTGTCCAGGGCAGCTGTTTACCAGCTCCATCTGGTATGCAGGCTGAGACCCTACCTGCCCGCAGACTGTCTCACCAGAGTGCTGCATGCTCTGGTTATCTCCCGCTTGGACTACTGCAATGTGCTCTATGTGGGGCTACCTTTGAAGGTGACCCGGAAACTACAACTAATCCAGAATGCGGCAGCTAGACTGGTGACTGGGAGCAACCACCGAGACCACATGACACCGGTCTTGAAAGACCTACATTGGCTCCCAGTACGTTTCCGAGCCCGATTCAAAGTGTTGGTGCTGACCTTTAAAGCCCTAAACGGCCTCGGCCCAGTATACCTGAAGGAGCATCTTCACCCCCATCCTTCAGCCCGGACACTGAGGTCCAGCGCCGAGGGCCTTCTGGTGGTGCCCTCACTGCGAGAAGCCACGTTACAGGGAATCAGGCAGAGGGCCTTCTTGGTAGTGGCGCCCGCCCTGTGGAATGCCCTCCCACCAGATGTCAAAGCAATAAACAACTACCTGACATTTAGAAGACATCTGAAGGCAGCCCTGTTCAGGGAAGTTTTTAATGTGTGACATTTTAATGTATATTTAATCTTTGTTGGAAGCCGCCCAGAGTGGCTGGGGAAACCCAGCCACATGGGCTGGGTACAAATAATAAATTATTATTATTAATATATTCTAAAGGAAACACGAACCCTGGGTGAACGCCTGGAATCTTTCACCGCTTGAATATTGGGGTGGCGTACAACAATGTGTAGTGCATTTTCCATCCTCCAGAAAAACTTTCCATGATGACTTGAGTGTGTTGCAGATGATTATTGGACACATTCAAGGGCCAGGCATCAGCCATGCCTATTGAGGGCATGACTTGGAACATATCCCACAGGCTGCTATGGCTGCACATTGCAGAGGAAGATTGGTGGTGATGGATGAGCTCTCATTCAGGGAAGCTTGTTTCACCAATCTTTTCAATGAGGACACCCCCTCTCCCAATAACCTTCTAGGGAACAATGTGGTTCCACAGGAAGATACTGCCTGAAAAGAAACGGACCTAGAGACCTGTAATGGAAGCACCTTATGAACACAGGGAAAGAAGACCCCACCACCATTGTTTAGCAGCAAGGAGGCCTCAGTCCATTGCTACGTCCAGCTTCTTCATCTGTTGTCGTCACATATATCGCCATGATGAATCTAGGTACTAAAATGTCCCTGAAATGGAGCAAATGGTTTTGATTCAGGCTTCTTATGATGGCTTAAAGAAGAGACAGTGGTCCTAATAATCCAGGATTAGAAACAGAAAATGTAGAAAACCATGGGGTCGCAATTGGAAGGAAGATCATTCATTTCAGTTCAAGACAGGGAATAAATGCAAAAGACTTCGTTTTCTCGTGTATGGAAAGCAGGCTTCAGATAAACAACGTAGTCCAGAAAACACACGTTTGTGTGGTAACTCTGTTATACACACCAAGCTCAAGGCGAGACGCGTCTATAAATAAAAAAACGCCCCACCCACCCTTCGTCGAAATCTGTGGGGAATTTAGTGAGTGTGTGTTTTTGTAAGATATTTCTGTTCAATTAGGCCACACCGTACAGTGGCTTTATATGAAAGGCGGCCTAGAGACAGAGCGAGCGCAGGGTGGCTCTGTGGAAGTGAGAGTACATTGTAATGATAGCAGCCATGCTCGGGTTGCGAGTGTCATTCACCTCTTATTCTTAATCAAAAGGCTTCCAATCCCTTCTTGAGGCACGTCCTCTGGAAATGAAGGGACTGCCAGAGGAATCATTTGAATGTGGCAGCCCTTGATAATGATGAAATGAATAAAAGGTTCACTTTTTTATTTTATTTTATTTTATTTTGGTTTGGGTGAGGAGGAATTCAGCTCACGGCTCATGAAAAGGCCGCGGTTTAATAGCGGCCGACGGCAGCCGCGAGGGCTTCTAGTTATCTGCTGTGCGGCCTCCTTTGTAGAGATAATGGCTGCAACAAGGGCTTCCCCTCAGCCTACTCTCAAGGCCTGACGGAGCAGAGGGAAGCAGCCTGAGAGGAATGGAGAGCCTGGTTCACACAATCACTCCTTGGAAATGTGCGCCATGTCATACCCGTGAGAGCATGGCAGCCATTTTGGGCGCCGTGCTCGTGTGTGTGTGTGTGTGTGTGTGTGTGTGTGTGTTGTTTTTTGGGGGGGGGGTGAGATCTTGCGATCTGATTAGTGTTGGGCAGCCCCTAGTGGAAACTGCCATTTAAATTTCCCACAATGCCTCAGTGCAACTCCATATTATGGGCATCCTAAGGAATGGTGCCTAGGCAAAAACAACAGCAACAACCATTTTGTAGATTGGGTGTTGGGCAGGTAATTGCAGGTATCTCTGTCTGCTGGTCTCTGAGAGCATGCTGGGATCCTGATAGCTTCCTGAGGCTGCTGAGTGCAGATGTCAGGCCAGCCTGGTCCTAAATTGCCCAAATGGTTATACAGTGGACCCTCGGGTTAACTTACCTTTGGGTAACGTAACTTTCGGGTTGCGAACGCAGCAAACCCGGAAGTATATATTTCCGAGTTTCACCATGGATGCATGCGCAGAAGCACTCTGCACGCCGCACACATGTGCAGAAGCGCTCTATCGCGCCGCGTGTGCGCGTGCAGAAGCGGCACCTCTAGATGCAGACTTTTCAGGATATTTACAGACCTTCGGAACGAATTAAGTTCGTATCCGGAGGGTCCACTGTAGTAGGGTTTGGTGTTGCCAATTTGTTGCAATCTGAAGTGCTGTTCAGTGACACTCTCTCTCTCTCTCTCTCTCTCTCTCTCTCTGTGTGTGTGTGTGTGTGTGTATGTATGCAATACAATATTTGTGAAAATTGTCTGTTTGCATGTATATATTTATTTATAACATCACTGGGCATACGCCTACGAATAACCTCAGGGCGGGGTACTTGCATGTTTTCCTTCGCAGAGCTCAACAGTCTGTTTGAAACGCCGTCAAAGGACAGCCCTTTCTTTGCAGGAGTCCCCTTATGAAAAGGGGTGTCTGGTCCAAGTCAAGAAGGGAGAGCAGCAGGAGTCTTCCGGTTGCCCATCAGCAGTTGGCACCTTGGTAGCAGATGGAGCAGATACACACCTGGCCACAGCCTTTCCTGCTATGGTGAGATGTATTGTTGTTCTGTTTAAATGGTTGTCATTAATAATAAATGTGCCCATGTTTATACTGAAATTAGCACAGGCAAATTTCACACAAACCTGTATCCTTTTTTCTCCTCTTTTTTATGATGCCTAAGTTGCCACCTTACAGCAGGGTCTAGCTAAACTAATAAAAACTTTTGGCAACTGACTTAAGAGCTGCCCCTCACTCCACTGCCCCCTTCAGACTGTCTAAAGTAATTTGATATTTCCAGGCTGATTGTGCGTCTCAGATGCACAGAAATAGGAATTCATGACACAGTTGTGTACAAAGGAGACCTTTCCCCCCCCAGTTTACTTGTTTATAACATCTGTCGGTTTCACTCTCGGTCCTAAGGCACTCGAGATGATATACACATTTTAAAGATATGAAATGATAATCTTGTGTACTGTTATTTCTTTTGTAGGGCTGACAATTAGGGGGTTTGGAGACTCAATTTAGCAGCCAAGATTGACACACACACACACACCCTGTCTCCAACAGGACCATCCTAAAGATGCCCCTCAGATGCTTGGTATTAATTAATTAGTTAATTAAAATAATGTAAATGCCTATTTAAAAGATAACTAAGTTTCAAAGCAGCTTGCAACTGAACTTAGAGAATAAAAGAACATGACAAAATAGCAAAATAATGACAAACAAAGTTCAAATGCAAAGCACACACCCACACCCACACACACCCACACACACCCACACACACATGTTTGGAAAATAGAATATTCTCTTGAACATGAAGACATCTCAGAGAAAAATCAAATGCAAAAATATAGCAAAACTTCACAAAACAGCATCATTAGCTGAGATAGAAGCTGCACCCGCACTCTCCCCCCATAGCAACCTGTCCCAGATACATTCCTAGCAATCTTCCCCATACAATATTCTCTCTTTAGCATTCCCACCAGCCACACAGATAACACAGATAATCCCCAGCCAACCGCTTGTTACAAGGCTAGCGTTTGGACTACAAAAAAAACAAAACAAAACAAAACAAAAAATACCTGGCAGCTTTGAGCATAATTTGCAGCCAGCTCATTCACCCAGCTCCATCTAGGGCAATACAGACCCACCACGCCCTCTTTGTCTGCCACCCAGGTGGGGCCATACTCCCTACCGGTTCAGTTTTTCACACTGAGCAGTATTAAGCAACTTTGAAACGCACAAAAACATTGTGAGCCAGACCCTTTTGTACAAGCTGAGACACAGTTTGTGGAGGTTTTTGCAGAGTTCAGTTGCTGAAAAAGAATTCTGGTGATCAGTCCAAAGGTTCGTCTAGCATTCTGCATTCTTGCTTCTCCCAATCTGATGCCTCTGGGCTGTGAATGTACAGTTGTTCCTTATGCTGTGATCCTTTCTAACAACTGATATTCACTGGCACGCTGACACTGTGGGGTAGTGGTTAGAGCAGTGTTTCTTAAACGTGGGTCTCCAGCTGTTGTTGGACTAGGGATGATGGGAGTTGTAGTCCAACAACAGCTGCAGACTCATGTTTGAGAAACGCTGAGTTAGCATATCAAACTAGGATAGGACCTGAGAGACCAGGTTCAAATCTCTACTTGGCCATGAAACTCACTGGGTGACCTTGGGCCGGTCACCAACTTTGAGGCCATCCTACCTCACAGGAATGTTGTGACAGTAATGTGGAGAGGCAAGGAGTCCAACACCTTGAGCTTCTTGGGTGGGAAGTGGGACATGAACGTAATAATAAATACTGCACCCAAAAGCATTTTACAGTAGAACAACATACCGTATTTTTTGCACCATAACACTCACTTTTTTCCTCCTAGAAAGTAAGGGGAAATGTCTGTGCATGTTATGGAGTGAATGCCTGCGGGTGGCGGGGGGGATCTGCTGCAGTCGTGAGCAGAGGATCCATGGTTCCCCTTCCTTCCCTCCTCTGTGGTTACAAAGCATGGATCCACATGGATCCTCAGGATTTTTGCATTGGGCTACTCCAAACTCACTGTCAGATCACATGCCTGTGGCCACAGCATGAACCACAAAAATCATATAGCCACTATTTAGTTTAGAATATTTTTTTTCTGGTTTTCCTCCTCTAAAAACTATGTGCGTGTTATGGTCTGGTGCGTGTTATAGAGCGAAAAATACGGTATATAAAACAGTTAAAAGCAATATAAAAATGCAAAACAACAACAACAACAACAACCATTCAACCATTTAAAACCAACAGTACATACTTGATATCAATGCCTCTAAAGCCAAAACCTATTAATTACTACAATCACAATAACAGGAAAAGCAAAATGGCAGGACTGAAAGAAGAAAAACAGCCGATATCATTGAACTATGTAGGGTCAGACCAGAATAATCTATTAAGGAGGATGTTTGTTAAAGTTTACTTCCCTCTTCCGTATGTTGAGAAGGTTTCTAGTCCTCATGGGAAAGGCCTTGAGGTGAAATTTAATTCATCTAACTCCATTTAATTCATCTGACTCAATAGTTATTGTAACAAACAAACAATATTCACTCAATATAATGTCAATTTCAACTCCAGTTTTTAAAACCTAATATTATTGCCTTCTAATTCATCAATAGGACAAGATTTAGAGTGCTGCTTGCTGCTGCTTCTTTTTTTAAGGAGCCATTCAAGTCAAATGTCAAGAGCAGAATTGGAATAGTTTCAACATTCTGCCCCACGGAAGCCTGCCAACGTGTTGAGTAATGAACTGGGAGCAGCAGGTAACAGGAAATGGGTCCTCGTGAGTCAAACGGAGAGTCTGCAGGGCCTAGGAAATCTCCTAAAGAATACAGATGCTATTCCCACAAGAGCCAGGGCTCGAGTGAGACTTAAGTATCAGCACACACTTGATACTGGTCAGTTGTCTTCTGACTACCGATGATGGAGAGAGAAGAACAGCTGTGGGTCTAGCATAGCAAACTCACTTTTTGCATAAGGAAGAAGGCTGCTTGCCTCTGAATAGCACTTGCGGGGAATTGCAAGCGGGAAGAGGGCTGTTGGACCCAGTTCCTACTTGCAGGCACGCTATGGACACCTGGTTGGCTACTGTGAGAACAGATATGTTGGATTTGATGGGCCTTTGGCCTGATCCAGCAGGACGCTTAGGTTCTCATTCCTATAGCATCCTCCCTGTCACTTGGTTCCTGCTTTTATGATGGACACTTCTCAGAAGCCTTTAGACGTTTTTCTGTGTGGATTATCAGGATCCCTCCTAATCTTGTGATGTGGAACAGCGCTTAGATTGAAGAATGTCACGCCTAATGCCTTAAATAAATAACCTTGGACAGCGTGTCAGAAATTTAGCTGCTGAGATCCTTCATTCTTGCTTGCCCTTCCCCTCAATGTCCCTCCCTTTCTGCTGTGTGCCAAACCTGTTTGCCAAGTACGGCCATTTTGCTAGGTCACAAAATTCTTTGCGACTGCAAAGGAAGGTGATTTGCTTTGGGCAATCAGATGTTTTAGGAAGATTAGGACAAAGGAAGAGCGGAATGAAATTAATGGAGTACTAGGCAAGACCAAGGGGGCAAAGACTGGAAATAGAGAGAGAAGCAGAGGGTGGTTAGATGGTTGGTTAGTAGGTTAGTTGCGTCAGCTGGGGAAACTGATGGTGCTGGAGGTGGTGCTGGAGATACCGTATATTTTGCTCTATAAGACTCACTTTTTCACTCCTAAAAAGTAAGGGGAAATGTGTGTATGTCTTATGGAGCGAATGCAGGCTGCGCAGCTATCCCAGAAGCCAGAACAGCAAAAGGGATTGCTGCTTTCACTGCGTAGCAGCAAAAAACTAGGTGCGTCTTGTGATCTGGTGCGTCTTATAGAGCGAAAAATACGGGTAAGTGGGAGGAGGAAGATGACATAAATTAAGATGGGAGCAAGATTTAAAGGCTGGAGGTAGGGATGCGGGAGGAATTTGATTCATTTAAAGGCAAACCTATCTAATTTGCACTTCCTGGAAAATACAATTAAATGAAACACAGCCAGTGTTTGAAATAATTGCTTCTCCAAATTTTGCAAAGCAGTTCTCCAGACAATTAATGTTTGCAAAAATGCATATATTCGGCTAAAGGTGCACAAAAACCACAAATGGATGTGCAAATGTGGGAAACCGGAATTAAGATTGGAAAAAGAGGAACGCCTTTTCCTAGGTGGAGGTGGCCTAGGCAGGTTAGAAGACAATGTAGTTCAGGGCCAGACCGGCTGACTGACAGTTGGAAAGGGATGCAGCCGAGCTGGATGTCGTGGGCAGCAGTAACAATAGTGGTTTGCAGTTGTTGCAACCTATGGCTAGAACACTCGAAGCCTCTTCCAAGTGTTATTGTGTCCTGACACAGCACCATAACGGGCCACCGTTACACAGCTACCAGAGGACCACCGTTACTAGGCTCAACAAAGCAGGAAACATTGTCAAGGAAGTGTGAAAAGGGGTGTATAGTTTTACTCTCGGCTGGAAGTTCTCAGAGAACATTTGACCTAAGGTGCACAGCCTGAGAGTCATTCTGGACTCACAGCTGTCCATGGAGGCACAGGTCAATTCTGTGTCCAGGGCAGCTGTTTACCAGCTCCATCTGGTACACAGGCTGAGACCCTACCTGCCCGCGGACTGTCTCGCCAGAGTGGTGCATGCTCTGGTTATATCTTGCTTGGACTACTGCAATGCGCTCTTTGTGGGGCTACCTTTGAAGGTGACCCGGAAACTACAATTAATCCAGAATGTGGCAGCTAGACTGGTGATTGGGGGCGGCCGCCGAGACCATATAACACCGGTCCTGAGAGATCTTCATTGGCTCCCAGTACGTTTCGGAGCACAATTCAAAGTGTTGGTGCTGACCTTTAAAGCCCTAAACGGCCTCAGTCCAGTATACCTGAAGGAGCGTCTCCACCCCCATCATTCTGCCCAGACACTGAGTTCCAGCGCCGAGGGCCTTCTAGCGGTTCCCTCACTGCGAGAAGTGAGGCTACAGGGAACCAGGCAGAGGGCCTTCTCGGTAGTGGCACCCGCCCTGTGGAACACCCTCCCACCAGATGTCAAAAAGAAAAATAACTACCAAACTTTTAGAAGACATCTTGAAGGCAGCCCTGTCTAGGGAAGCTTTTAATGTTTAATAGGTTATTGTATTTTAGTGTTTTGTTGGAAGCCGCCCATGGGCGGGGTATAAATATATTATTATTATTATTATTATTATTATTATTATTATTATTATTATTATTATTAGAGTGGGATGCCTGTATTGTCACATGGTGAAACTGTGAATCACAGGCACTGAAAATGATAAAGGTGTTAAAAAGGATGGTTGCACCTTTCTTTCGCCACTTGGGGGCGCACTTGCACAACCATTAAGGATGGAAGACTAGCAGGTTTTTCTGATCTCATAGTTTTGAAAACCTGCTAAAAACACACACGGGGGGGGGGGGGGAGGGACGGGACAAACAACATGTAAAGCTCACCCTTTCTCACACAGATTTCAAAACCCTGCTATTCAGCTTCAGCAACTGAAGAAAGGGTAAATTTAGCTGAGGAAATAGTTTTTGTCATGCTTGCGCATAGTGTAATTAGCTTAATAAGAGAAGCTATTTTTAAACGTTCGCTCCGGTGAAGTGGTCTTGGCTTCTCTCCATGCACGTTAATTCACACGGCGAAAGGGTACCGGCCCAGTAGGTCTGGTTAGGCCTGTGGCTCCAGCCTGGAAGACAGAAGAGGGTCCCATCAGAACTGTCACTCACTTTGACAACTTGATTTGCTACACAGCATTCGATGCCATGGCAACAGGAAAATCCCAAATTGAGCAATGATTTGCCGAACATTACAGGCAAGGGAGGGGCTCTCCAATTCTACTTTACGAAAACAGATCTCAGAGTTACTAAGATTGAAAGAAAAAAAAAATACGTGCTTTGGGATGTGAGTTTCACAATAAAAATAGCATCACAAACCAAAGCCACAGCACACTCATTTGCAGTTGCCCCTTCTGCTTCTGGCCCACCGTTTAAAAATAAAATAAAATCCAGACTTCATTTCTTCTTCTCTGGCTATATGCAAGTACCTCAAAACTCCCTCAGACTTTTTTAAAAAAACATTTTGGATTTTAGCCTCCAACTCTAACAAGTTCCTGTGACATATACTTCAGCTTCAAAGAACATTAAATTCATGGCTCTGACACCTGCACCTTTCGCTAGGGAACTATAGAGAAGCCTTCAGGAACTACGATATATTGACTTTGAAAAGTGAAGAGTTCTACCTTGGACACCCTTGTGAGGAAGGACGGGTTATAAATTGAACAACAGCAACAACAACAATTTATGGCTGTAATCATGGCAGGATTCAGATAAGCCCTTCACAAGCTCAAAGATGGAATACTCTAAGCTCTGCCACCAATGTTGTGTGTCTCATGACTGGGTTGCAGATTTGAACCCAAGTCTCCCAGGTCAACGTTTGACATTCTAAGTACTACAACACTCTGGCTCTCTCTAATGAGAGTAATGTGCCCCCAAGACATTTCAACTGGAGGTACTACCCCTAATGATAATGCTGGCATCCTCCTGAAAGTTCATCTTATATGAATGCACACCCCACCGTCAAATCTTGACATAGCCAATGTTAGTCAGAGTCCCTGGCACCTGGATCTCCCCTCTACCTGTTCTTCAAGAATTCTCAAAGATTATAGACAGAGGCTCTGAGATCACACCTGCAAGCTCCTTTAGTACCCTTTGGCGCAGCTAATCAGGCCCTGAAGATTTGAATTCATTTAAAGTAGCTAGGTGTTCCCTTACCACCCTCCTTGTATTGTTTACTCTGTTCTCCCCAGGTTGGGCAATGCATTCCTTTGGGTGAGGACAGTGACAAAGTAGGTGTTGAGCTGTTCCCTCTGCACCCAATAGCATTTCTCCATCTTCTCCACATAGAGAACCTACTATTTGCTTGTTCTTCTCCTCAACCCACCAGGTTTCAGTAATGCCTAATAGGTCATATTTGCCATCCTGTATTAAAAGCTCCAATTCGTTTTGCTTGTTTCCCATACTCTGTGCATTAGTATAGAGACAGCTGAAACCATGAGCCATTTCATCCAGCTGCTTCCTTCTTGTAGTTTCCTGCCCATTAGCAAATTTGCTAATTCTTCTCAAGTTTGCAACAAAACTCAATCCAGTGAATTAGCATTTGCAGTTGTTGCTTTCGGTCTATAAATGATACATTTCGCATTGTGTTTCCTATGCCTTGAAACGAATGGATCGGAATAACATAACAACCATGTAACTTACTGACATAATTTCTCTACAGCAGCCAGCGAGGCAAATAATGTAATTTTTGGTAGAAGGAGAGATGCAGTGGAATAGAAACAACGCCGTATGCAACTAGTAGATGGCGGGATGGAAAACAATGCTTTTTTACATCCCTCCTTCCCAGTAACTCTTATTTATTTCATTGCAAGTATACTGTAAGCAGCTTCAATAACTAGTAGGTGGGATGTAAATACTAATTAATAAATATTGCTGTGGAGACCCCTTCCCTTTTCTGCTTGAAAGGACGCCAGAAACTTTCTAATCTCTTGCATGTTTGTTCTGCCCACACACCTTGATCATATAACCTTAAAGGGGAGTGGGGGGGGGGCACCAGCCAAGTGCATATGAGGCTACTTGTGTGCTTTCTGTGGCATTAGCATCTGCCGGGGTGCTGCGAGTCCTTGTATGTAAGAGAAATCCTCCCCGCGGGAGTTGCTTAGTGCGAGAGAATGATTAGCAATTGCTAGTGATTAGTAATTTTCTCCCACAGATGGCTTTTCTGCATTCCTGTAGAGCTCCACATACACGGTGGCTCTGCCAATGCACTGCAAAGGCAGAAAACACTATGTGGCAGGAAAGGAAGAAATATCTGGCAGGCTTCTCTCCCCCCCCCTTTTGTGTTATTGTTATAAACAAGCAGCCTAATCGTACTGGCAAATAAGCAAGAAGGGGAACAAATGAGCTGGGTTCTGAATTATTTTGTACACATGGGGCGAGAATCATTCCATGTAAATCAAAGTTCTCCAGGGGATCAGGGCTACATTAAAGTGCATGTTGGGGTGGGGGGAGGTAAACGCCCGGTAAACCAGGCAGCTTAGAGGTTGAATTGCACACTTCCCATGAGGTTAGGAATCATTCTACCAAAATAATAATAATAATAATAATAATAATAATAATAATAATAATAATAATTTATTTATACCCCACCATCCCCGGCCAGAGCCAGGCTCAGGGCGGCTAACACCAATAAAATTACAATAAAACATAACAGGGGAAACAAACAAACAAACAAAAACAAAACCAGTTTATTAAAATAAGGGTTAAAATACAATTTAAAATGCAGCCTCATTTTAATAGTAGCCCATAAATCAAAACCATAAGGGGAGGGAAACATAAGGGTCAGACTGAGTCCAAACCAAAGGCCAGGTGGAACAGCTCTGTCTTGCAGGTCCTGTGGAAAGATGTCAATTCCCGCAGGGCCCTAGTCTCTTGTGACAGAGCGTTCCACCAAGTCGGGGCCAGTACTGAAAAGGCCCTGGCCCTAGCTGAGACCAATCTAACCACCTTGTGATTTGGGACCTCCAAAGTGTTGTCATTTGTGGACCTTAAGGTCCTCCGTGGGGCATAGCAGGAGAGGCGGTCCTGTAGGTCGGAGGGTCCTAGGCCGTTGCTTTGGTTGTCTTGTTTTATTCCCTCCAGCCCCCCTGCAAGGTAGGCCAGTGATATTATCTCCAGGTTGGAGGGGGAGAGGAGCCTTGCTTGGGCAACCCAGTGAGCTCATGGCAGAAGTAAATTTTAATTTTTATTTGTTGCTCAGTCTCCTGGCCACCACGCTAAGCAATATTTCCATGTGCTCTGGCACTCGTCATGGTCCTCCATGCACCAGAAGCAGTTTAGTCCTGCTGGCCACATGACCCTGAAAGCTGTCTGTAGACAAACGCTGGCTCCCTCGGCCTGAAAAGCAAGATGAACGCCACAACGCCACAGTCGCCTTTGACTGGACTTAACCATCCAGGGGTCTTTTACCTTATTTACTGGAAAGGTAGGAAATAAAAATAAAAACGTGAAGTGTTAGAGAAATTTGACCCACAGTCTTCCCAAATCTGCTCCTGAGGCTTGGGGAACACCCTAAAACAGATTTGGGGAGGTTTAGGGGAGGAGAGGCAGAAAGTTCCATTGTGTGCTTTGGCTATACCCCCACACGTCTTAGTTTTAAACTGGGCCTAATCCTGTGGCCACCACCACATTTGGTAGCAATGAGTTGCAGAGGATAAGTGCACAAAGTGTGTGGAGAAAGGACTTCCTTTTTATCAGGCCTCAAGCTCTTGTCTTACTCATTATTTCTTGTTTGCGTATTTTGCAAAGACTGTTGCGTATTTTGCAAAGACTGTTGCAAAGCCAACAGTTTTAAGGCCAGAAGCAGCAGCCACAACAAAAAGGATTGTCATCGTATCCCTTAGAGACGGTGGATGATTCAGGAAAAGTCTTGCCAAGGCCACACAGGTAGACATTCTACCGTCTAAACAGGTGTAATGACTGAGGGGACGGAGAAAAGGAGAGAAAGTGAGAGATTTTTTCACAGTACAGGAAAAAGAGTGATTCCAAGTAAAATGAATACTTGGTGGAACTCCTTCACCTGAATGGGACTGAAATATACTTGGAGTCGAGAGTGGATTTCATGCTATTTATTCAGCTCATAGTGGTGAGGAGGAATGAAAGTTCCTCCAGAATGTCTGCTTTATATACATTATTTACACAATGGGCCCCACGTGATTGGCTAATTCTGGGATTCTCCTGTAGGCCAATCAGGTTGCAGATTCACTTCCACCTGGAGCTGGATTGGGTGGCTCCTGTGGACCAATCAGACTGCTGCATTTTGGATCCTATTCAACTCAGTACATAACAGGGACGTTTCCATTAACAAATATGGCCTTCATCTTGTTTACTTTTGAGAGTGTGTGCGTAGGGGGGAGATTAATGCATCCCTGCAGCTTGAGCTACTGGGGATTTAATTAAAACCACCTCTAACCCACATTTAAAAAGTCTTTTGTTTTTGCTCTGTACAATGAGATGGACGTTAGAAACAAACCACAGTGAAATTAATTTCCACATGCCCAGTGAGTCGCGAGGTGGGGAGAGAGGGGAAAATATTGCACAGGCTTCACTCAGAGTCTTCGTTGATCTCTGCTGTGGGCAGAAAGGGCCTTCAGCATGTCTCTGAGGACAAAATGTTGGAGGGCAGCTTGAGCTCTTGCTGCGATAGCCTGGGCTACCCACCTTTCTGCCTTAGCTCCAATGGGAGCCGCATGCAACATTTAGCCAACTTATCGGTTAGCTGCTCACCTGCTGTCCTCCAGATGTTGGGGTGACAACTCCCATCATCCCCAAGCAATGTGCATGTTATTTCTGTTGAACATATTGGTAGCTGCTTCTGCTGCTGCTTCTGCTGCTGCTCTTCATCAATGTGCATGTTATTTCACAAAGTCAGCTAATGTGCAGTAGGGGAATAGCATAGGACTAGGACCAGGCAGACCAACGTTCAAATTCCCACTTCAACGGGTGACCTTGGGCCTGTCACATAGAAGATGGAACAACCTTATCGGTCATGATCAAATGGGCACAAGATATAGTGAAGGAATGGGTTTCCTAAATCTAAAAAATCTGACTGTGTAGTCAGTCTGGAACGGGCCCCAAAATCCACATTTTTCCTTCTCCAAAGGAGCATTTCTAAAATGCTTTAACTTGAGCTCTTGAGCCAAAACCCAGCTGTATAAACAAGTGCTCAAAGCGCTCTCCTTTATCAGTCCGTGACGAGAATGGATGACCTTGGCTGTTCCAGTGGAGCAGGGATGGCACGTCTGGGTCTTATCTTACATCCTGACAACACTCTGACGCACAGACCTAGTCCAGGAACAGCACCAGGAGACCTTCTTACCCCAAGATAAGGAATACAGGAACAGGAACACCCTTATATGGTCAAGAGTACAGGAAGAGGAACACCCTTTTATGGTTAAGAATACCGGAGCAGGAACATGTGTGATGTTAACCTGCGTGTATAAGCTGACGTGGCTGGATTCCTGGGGAAGGGGGGAGAGGGTGCCTGGAGGATATATATACTGCATGAAATTTCTCATTTCTTTGGACTTGCTGTGAACTGACCACACAAGTGTCTTTCTGCTGCTCCGGAGAGCAGAAATAAAGAACTCTTTCTCTGAACCATCCTCGGTGTCTTTTGACTCTTTCTTCCCTCTCCGGGAGCAACGCTCACCCAACCAATCGGTAAAGTCTAATAAGGCTACATTTCGACATAATATACAATTTGAGGACTGCGGAAAATTGTGGAAAGTAAATTTGAAATTTACAGACTGTTCTCTTTTGAAAGAAAATTATATGAAAATGATGTACAGATGGTATATTAAACCAGTACAGATAGTAAAAATGTATAAAACCGGGTCAAACATATGTTGGAAATGTAAAGAAAAAGAAGGGACTTTTTATCATATATGGTGGGAATGTAGAGAAATTAAAAAAATTGGGGAAATGCTATACAATGAATTGAAAAAAATGTTTAAAATGACATTTGTAAAAAAACCAGAAGCATTTTTGTTAGGGATTGTAGAAGAAGACCTGCCAAGAAAAACAAAGAATCTATTTATGTATGCTACAACAGTGGCAAGAGTCTTGATAGCACAAGGATGGAAGAATGAGGAAATCATTTTCAGTGGCAAGAAAAATTGATGAGCTATGCAGAACTGGCTAAATTGACATACAAACTGTGGGACAAGGACAACTGTGACTTTAAGGAAGAATGGGAACTTTTTCCAAATTATCTAAAAAGACAACAAAATGAACTGGACTCCTTGGCAGGTTTTGAATAAACATACACAAATTTATTGGTTGACAACATGATAATATGGACAACGCAAGGACATGTATAATTCTATAACATGCAAAGAATAATATGTGCAGAGAAATCAGAGAGAGGAGCTGAGGGAGGTCCCTGGTGTGGGGGGAAGGGAGGGATGGAAGGGGGGTGGGGAAAAAGGGGGGGAAATAATGTATGTGATTATACGGTTTGATAATTTGTTATGTTGAAATTGCTTAATAAAAATATTTTTTAAAAATAAAAGAAGATGGAGCAAGCTTGCTTTCTCCTGCTCTGGAGGGTGGGACTCAAACCAATGGCTTCAAGTTACAAGAAAGGAGATTCCAACTAAACATCAGGAAGAACTTTCTGAGAGCAAGAGCTGCTTAACAGTGGAAAGGACTCCCTCAGGAGTTGGTGGATCCTTCTTCCTTGGAGGTTTTAAGCAGAGGTTGGATGGCCATCTGTCATGGCTGCTTTCGTTGCATTGCTGGGGGTTGGACTAGATGCAGGTATAAATGCAGGAACCTTGGTGCGAATTAATAGAAGCATGGTGTTCAGATCGTGAGATGCATAATATCTCTAGCACTCCCATCACTTGATGTGGAAAACTGTTATGGTTTCTGGTCGGGTGAGTGGCGTTTATGGACAAAACTCAGTAGACATTGGGTGTGTGTGGTTTTGGTGTGGTGGTGGGGAATAAGTCATTCTCTCATAACTCTGGCAAGTGGCAAGTTGACATGCCTGCTTAGGTAATGCATTGGCTTGCAGTGCACAGCAGAATCTCATGTTAAAGTCTGCACAGACTACATGTAGGAGATGTCGTCTCCGTTGCAATGCTCCCCTGTTGAAATATATAGAAAATATATAGCATGCCAGAGAGAATGAATCCCAAACTGCGGTCCACAGACCATCCGTGAACCTGGATGTTCATGCAGGTGGTCTGTAAAAATAGAATTAAAAATCAGGCGGCATCTAGGACAGCACTTTACAATAGCTGCAAGTGGCGAAAACAAACAAACACATTAAGAAGTCCTCAAGAACCACTGGCCTAGTCTTTGCCCTGTGGTGTTGTTTTTCTACATGCAAGGGGATTTTTCTGTGCATTAAACAGAACAGAACAGAACAGAACAGAACAGAACAAAACAAAACAAAACAAAACAAAACAAAACAAAACAAAACAAAACAAAACAAAAACAAAACAAAACAAAACAAAACACAAAACACCCTCCTTGTGCAGCCTGTAGTGATATAGACTGAGGAAAAGTTTACTACTTCCCTGCTGGTTGTATAACTTGGCCCAGAGTTTCCAGTCCTTACACAGTCTCCTGAAGCCTAAATGTGAAAAATAGACCCTCTGTGCTCAGAACAGGCCCTGGCATGTTGAACTGAGAGACCAGGGTTCAAATCCCCATCAGTGGGTGACCTTGGGCCAGTCATTGCCTTGGTTTACCTCACAGGGTTGTTGCGAGAATAAAATGAGGGGGAGCTATGTATCCTACTCACAGGAAGCGTGAGATACAAATCTAACAACAGCATAGAACAAAGGTACACCTTTGGTACCCAAACTCTGCTGAGTATGAAAATTTCTCCAACATCAGGTTTTCTTGAACCGGGAAGCATGTTTCTCAGCCCTGCCTGCCTGTTCACTCCTGTCAGACATTCCTGGGTTGAGTTGAGGGCCAAAACTGAAGCGACCAACCAGCTGTGTTTGTTCTCCTTAATCCTCTGTACAACTACAATCAGGTGCCAGGTGACGGGCATCTCCCCCTGCTTTCTGCCAAGGCTTATTTCCGCATGCGTTTTGATATTTACCTCATACGGGGTGGCGGCAAGTAGTCAAGTGTAGAGAACTGGAAATCCTAGTTTATTTTGGGACTTTTGTAAAGTCCACAAAACAGGCATTTGGGGGCAAAGTCCTGACAAGGGGTGGAAATGAGACTGAAGCCATGTTTAACAAGGCAAAGGGACCCCTGACCATTAGGTCCTGTCTTGACCGACTCCGGGGTTGCAGCACTCATCTCGCTTTATTGGCCGAGGGAGCCGGCGTACAGCTTCCGGGTCATGTGGCCAGCATGACTAAGCCGCTTCTAGCGAACCAGAGCAGCGCATGGAAACGCTGTTTACCTTCCCGCTGGAGCGGTACCTATTTATCTACCTGCACTTTGATGTGCTTTCGAACTACTAGGTTGGCAGGAGCAGGGACCGAGCAACGGGAGCTCACCCCATCACGGGGATTCGAACCGCCAACCTTCTGATCGGCAAGCCCTAGGCTCTGTGGTTTAACCCACAGCACCACCCACGTCCCTCTAAAGCCATGTTTAGAGAAGCCTTATTGAAATTCAGTTACTATACTTAACATCATGACACTAGGCCCAATGGCTCCCGACTTTGGCCTTCCCCTCATTCTTCATATTGCAACCGTCTGCGTGGCCCTTGCAAGGATTTCCACTGCTCAGCCCCATGGCTGGAGGAGACATTTAGTTTGAGGACTGCTAAGCCGCTGGGGTCTAGAGGACTTCCTGGCTGCACAGAGCACCTCAGGCAGCAAAGCTACCCCTCGTCAGGTGCTTTGTCACCATCACAAACAAAATTCCTTGTGTTCAATGGGGTGCATAGTGTGCATAGGACTGCAGACTCGGTACATGACAATGTGTGGCTTGATAAGGGCCTACAATAACCATTACACCATTAGCGATCTGTTACAACCTGTGGTGTTGCAAGAAGCCCTTTGGTGTTGTATTAATTTTGCTCCACCAGTGCTGAATGGTTGAGCTTGTTCATAATTCAGCAGCTTACAAAGGGCTGTTTTAATGCTTAATCTGCTGGTAGTCGGCAACCCTAAAATTTACTGCCAAGGCAACGAGATTTGGTTTGCAGCCTCAGCCTCCCCTTTGCAAGATGTCCTTTCCCCAAAGAGCAGGTACAGCCTTGCATCATGGGAGCTGGGCATTTCTTTTTTAAAAAACCAACACTTCTGATTTCTTTCTCCTTTGTAGCCTGGCCCGCGGCCGTTGTATTTCAGAGTACCCTCTTTGTTCCTCAGGCCTGCTGTCCTTAAACAGAGAAATGGCTATTTAAGGAAGAATGCAAAATGCTTTAAAATAAAAATATTCACACACACACACCCTTAGAACTACCCCCTCCTAGGGTATGGGGTAAATCAGCAACAACAACAACTAAAAGATGTGGATAAGGCTTGGCCTATATTTCCACCCCCCCCCCATATGAAGTAAAATGTTGGCCACCTGGTGCCGCTGTTTACTTACGTTTTGGCTGGATTTCGGAGGCTTGAGCCGTTCTGTTTGACTCTTACAAAAGAGCCAGAAACAGAGAAGCTGCTGAGTTTGAACTGAATTGCCATTGGCAAAGCTTTGAGGTTCAGCTAAGGATAAATTTGTCACCTAGGGCCTCTCTGGAGCATCCTAACTTTGTGTGCAAAGAAGATAACAATTGAACATCTTCTTGACCCTCAAACAGCAATATTCATTTGCAGGGAAAAGCAATTCTCAGCTCCGGCCCCCCAGCTAGAAATCCACTGCAATTTTGAGTCCAGCGTGGAATGTACAAGTGTGAGAGTTACTGGATATGTGTGTGTCTATGAATGTAAGAAGGCACAGAACTCCACGCCTCGCATGCAGAGCTATTTCTGTTCCGCTGCAGATTGGCTTCCCACGAAAAGCAGCACTTGCCTTGCTGTCTGCTCTGGTGGAATTTTACATGATTAATTACATTACTCCACACCATTCATTTCAGTGCAAAGGAAACACAATGGTGGGTGGGAAGTAATCAATTACGTATTGTCTGTGGACAGAAAATAGAAACAGGGCAGACCCCCTGTATTCGCTGGATTGATTTCCATTCTAGTCCTGGAACGGATATGTGGGCACTGGGAGCTTCTGCTCCCATTTCCATCAGAATTCTCCCAAAGCCCTTAGTATTACTATTATTTACCTGGCCTTCACCCTAAAGTCCCTGGGTGGGCATAGTATTAAAAGCATAGTATTAAAAGCATAGTATTAAAAGCATAGTATTAAAAGCAGTTTTAAATGACTTGGAACCTGAGAAATAAGGAGGGTCCTAAAAGTGTACAAATGTTGAAAGCCAGGATAAAGAGGTGCATCTTCTATATTCGCCGAAAGCTGTATAATATTGATCATAGAAATGTAGAGTTGGAAGGGACCCGTGAGGGTCATCTAGTCCAACCCCTGCAAATGCAGGAATAAGCTGACATAAGAACATAATAATAACCTGCTGGATCAGGCCAAAGGCCTATCTAGTCCAGTATCCTGTGGCCAAACAGATGCCTGTGGAAAACCAAAGAGCAGGACCTGAGTGCGAAAGTACTCTCTAAATGACTTAGAACCTTAGAAATAAGGTGGGTCCTAAAAGTGTACAAATCTCAAAAGCCAGGATAAAGAGATGCATCTTCTATATTTGCCGAAAGCTGTGTAATATGAATCATAGCAATGTAGAGTTAAAGGGACCCCAGGGGTCATCTAGTCCAACCCCCTGCATTGATGGAATCTCAGCTAAAGCATCCATGCCAGATGGCCATCCAACCTCTGCTTGAAAACCTCCAAGGAAGAGGCCAAATGGCCGAAATATTGGGAAATTTTGGAACAAGATGGAGACAGAATAAAATTGCAGAGTTTTGAAAAATTGAAAAACAAAGTGCGAGATTGGCTCCATTATTATCAAAAAGGAAGGAGGCAGTCTTACAGGTATTTGAGACCCAGGTTTTTTAGGGTGGTGCTGTGGTCTTTTTAATGCGTGACATTTTAGTGTAATTTTGATCTTTGTTGGAAGCCGCCCAGAGTGGCTGGGGAAACCCAGCCAGATGGGCAGGGTACAAATAATAAATTATTATTATTATTATTATTATTATTATTATTATTATTATTGGTCAGAAGTAATAGTAAGTAATAGTAATTTATTATTTATACCCCACCTATCTGGCTGGGTTTCTCCAGCCACTCTGGGTGGCTTCCAATGGAATATTAAAATACAATAACCTATTAAACATTAAAAGCTTCCCTAAACAGGGCTGCTGCTTCTAAAAATCTGGTAGTTTTTTTTCTCTTTGACATTTGGTGGGAGGGCGTTCCACAGGGTGGGTGCCACTACCGAGAAGGCCCTCTGCCTGGTTCCCTGTAACTTGGCTTCTCGCAGCGAGGGAACCGCCAGAAGGCCCTCGGCTCTGGACCTCAGTGTCCGGGCAGAACGATGGGGGTTGCTCAAATCCCCGCGATGGAGTGAGCTCCCATTGCTCGGTCCCTGTTCCTGCCAATCTAGTAGTTCGAAAGCACATCAAAGTGCAAGTAGATAAATAGGTACCGCTCCGGTGGGAAGGTAAATGGTGTTTCTGTGTGCTGCTCTGGTTTGCCAGAAGCAGCTTAGTCATGCTGGCCACATGACCCGGAAGCTGTACGCTGGCTCCCTCAGCCAATAAAGCGTGATGAGCGCCACAACCCCAGAGTCGTCCGTGCCTGGACTTAATGGTCAGGGGTCCCTTTACCTTTACCTTAATTTGGCCTGGAAATGAATGGGCAACCAGTTGTAGCAGACCGTGTCACTAGTGATGGGCAATGTGCCTTTTCTGCTCTGCCATTTTGTGTGTTTTTATTTTACATATTTTATTATTTTATTAAATTTTCTGTTTTGCAATTTAAACAAACTCATTTTACACCCTTAAGAAATCAACGACTTCCCTTCTTCTCTTACCATGGTTCATTTTACATATCATAAATCCCTGCATATTTTACAAAAACTGTACCGTTCAGTATTCCATTATTGCATCCATCAAAACTTATTCACACTGTTGAATTTATCTTCATGCTGCCAGCATTTTCAGCTGTACACAATTATTTCCCATATATTCAATAAAAGTTTTCCAATGTTCTTTAATGGTATGTTCATCTTGTTCTCTTATTCTATATGCTATGTCTATATGGTTGTGTGTTTTTAAAGCCCCCCATGTCCTACACTTAGACACAGTGAATTAACTGTGCCGATCCAATCTCTAGCCTTCTCTCCCCTCCAGTTTCCTCTCTTCCCTTGGCCTGGGCAAAACTCTGTCCAGACTTGTGTTAACAGCTCTGTATGTGACCCTTGCTGATAAACTGACAAAATTAGCAGCACCTATGCAGAGCCTGAACCCCAAAGTCAAGATTCAGCAGGCAACGAGGACCCAAGCTTTGCAGCGCAAATGTCTGGATGTTCCCCAGTAAATGCAGGCTTATTTGGTAGGCCAATAGACTAAAGCTTTAAATAATTTATTGCATAAAATGTATACGCCACTTGATTATTATTATGATTATTATTATTAAAAAAACCTTCAAAGTGGTTTACGAAAAGAATAAAACAAAATTATCGCGAGAAACAGCGAAAAACTACTTCAAACATTTTTTAAAAAGTGATAAACTAAAAAACACACTGGCATTCTACATAAACATGGACTCAGCTATACAGCTGCAAATATAACATTTTAAGTGTGTTTTAAGTGCATTATACAAATGTGGCACTAGATGGCGATGGTGAGCTAATGGCAAATTCAATATATATTTTAAATCTTTTTTAACAAGCATTTTCACTGTGTTTTTTTAATATATGCCTGGATTCAGCCACGTTCTATGTTAATTCATGATAATATTCTTGGTTTTCTTCCCCATAATCACTGAGGGTCTATTTTAATATGAGTTGCTGACTTCTGAGTAGACATGTTTAGGATTGCACTGTGAAGCCACATTTGATACTGATCTCCTCAGCTGAAACTTTTGAGGCATTTTGAGGGAAGCCAAAAAGGCACTTCGGATAAGTGTGGTGAAATCTGCCAATTTCGTTTGGCTGCTGGTTGCCTAAAGCAAAATTCGAAGCAATTGTGGGGGGGGGGTTTGGTCACAGAGGGAAGCCAAAGGATTTTGAGAAGACTAAAGAGGTTTCTCAAAGGGTGCATGCCTCTTGAAAATCCCAAGTTTTTCATGACAGGGCCTGAAATTAACAACCCACCTTAATCTTTTAAAGACTGATTTGGTGCTGATCTGTTAGTGAACGGTAGATTTTGTTCATTGAATTAGAATTCATCCATAATTTCCACCAGTGCTTCATAAATATTGATGTTTTATCAAATGCACATTGTAATTCATTGATTGGTTGGCTGAAAGGCAGATGGGTTAACTGAATAAGAATTCTTGAATCATTTGGTGGCCCTGCTTTTTTGTTTATTAAAATGATGTCATTTTATTGGGGCACGATCCAATCAAAGGTAAGCAAATCCAAGTCCCCTTGAGCTCAGTGGGAAAATTAATTGGGCATACATAGAAATCAGTTTGATTGCATCAAACAGCTTCCAAGGTTGTGCACTCCTCCTCTCTATGGTTGGATAAAATATCTGATGATATATATTTTTTTAAAATTGCAAGCAGTCTCCACAAAGCTACCCCACACCACCTGACTTTTGCAGTGCTTCCTGTATTGCAGGGGGTTGGACTACATGACCCTCAAAGTCCCTTCCAGTCCTATAATTCTATGATTAAAAAGATAAAGGGACCCCTGACTGTTAAGGCCAGTCGCAGATGACTCTGGGGTTGTGGCGCTCATCTCGCTTTACTGGCCGAGGGAGCCGGTGTTTGTCCGCAGACAGTTTCCAGGTCATGACTAAGCCGCTTCTGGCGAACCAGAGCAGCACACGGAAACGCCGTTTACCTTCCCGACGGAGCGATACCTATTTATCTACTTGCACTTTGACGCGCTTTCAAACTGCTAGGTTGGCAGGAACAGGGACTGAGCAACGGGAGCTCACCCTGTTGTGGGGATTCGAACCGCCGACCATCTGATCGTCAAGCCCTAGGTTCTGTGGTTTAACCCACAGCGCCACCTGCGTCCCTATAATTCTATGATTACATGGTTTTACTTTGCATGCCGGGTAAAGCATTGCACCACTGGTATTAGATCAGGGCAAGCATCAGTACAGCTGTATAAAACCAAACTGGGTTTTTAATTTTGTCATTGGAAATGTCCAAGTACCAAGAGAACCTGAATGCTCAGTATCAGCTGAGGGAGATTCATACACTATTATTATAATATTATTGTTTTACTGTATGGATTTGGCACTTTCCTCACAAACGGCTTACAAAAACAATACCAGTTATATCAAACGAAACCAATAAAATCCACAACACGTCTGCATAGAGAAAATACAGGCCTTACAGGTCCTACCCCACTAAAAGAGCCACAAACAACTGAAACTCTTCAAATTAAGGACCAAAAGCCTGGATAAAAAGAAAAGTGTCTGCCTGGCACCTAAAAATAGATAAGGATGGGGCTGGGCATGCCTCCTTGGAGAGACCATCCCACAAGTAGGGAGCCAACACTGAAAAGGCCCTGTCTCATGCTACTTTCCAAACCTCTCATGGAGGAGGACACATGAAGAAGGGACTCAGGTGATGATTGCAGGATGTTGGTTGGTTCATGTGGGAAAAGGCCCTTGGGGTATTGAGATCCTCAGCCTCATAATGCTCTCTTTTGATAATAATTGTTATTAGTTTTCAATTGCAATCTCATAATAGCCTCATTATATTAATACCAATTTATGATACAATTATTTTAGTATATGTGCTGCCGAAGCGAGCACTTTATAATACAATTATTAATACCAACTGTTCAAATACCGAATTATATAATTTAGATAAGGTGCCCCCTCCCCATGCTAGAATTGATGGCTTCATTATTTGCTTTATTTCTGCATTCCAAAATCTTATTAATTTCCATTGCATTCCGGTCATAATAATAATACAGTGGTGCCTTGCAAGACGAAAAGAATCCGTTCCGTGAGTCTCTTCATCTAGCAGTTTTTTCGTCTTGCGAAGCAAGCCCATTGACAGCTTAGCGGATTAGCGCTATTAGCTGTTTAGCGGCTTTTAGCAGCTTTTAGCGGCTTATCGGCTTATCGGATAAGGGGATAAGCGGCTTAGCGGCTTAGAAAAAGGGGGGGGGAAGGAAAAAACCCCCGCAGGAACTCGCAAGACATTTTCGTCTTGCGAAGCAAGCCCATAGGAAATTTGTTTTGCGAAGCACCTCCAAAACGGAAAACTCTTTCGTCTAGCGAGTTTTCCGTCTTGCGAGGCATTCGTCTTGCGGGGCACCACTGTAATCTCTTATACAACAACTGCTGTATTAATAACTTCTATTCATGTTGACACATTAAATGATTTATAAAGCTACAAGTGAGGCACTCAAACTATATCCTTGTTCTTCCTGTGTGTGGCAATTATTCTCTCCGTGGTGTTTCTTTCTGTCCTTGTAAGATGTTATGTCTTTCTTTCGCCCGGTTGTTGCTGTTATCCATCATGCCTTGGGTGTAGCTGATATCCCATTGTTGTTTCAGAAATTTCTCCATTGCTCTGACCCATGCTTTGTTGTTTTGCAACTTAAACAACAGCTGCAAAAATCACTCTGTCCCAATAAATAACCTGTTTTCCCAATTTTTCCTCTCATCTTGGGAAGAAGAGTGGTCTGTCGAACTGAAGATGACTCAATAATGAACCTTATCAGTTCCCTGGCACGTTCATAGACTCCTTTCATCCTTCCGTCCAACTGAAAATAAATGAGCAATTATACTTCCAATTAAATTAAATTCCAAATCCTCTTAGTATTATTCTGTTCACTGTAAATAATAAAGGATGGGGAAAAGTCAGCTCTAAGTTTCCATTGTAAACCTTTTGCAAAACAGAGCTTCCCTCCCATTTTCCTTTTTTTTTACACTCACACAGTTCCATTTAATATTATATTCCATATCTATAATCCAATTTCTTCCCTCCTCACTTGTATAAATATAATTACTTTGAACTATCATTTAGAGGAGGGTTGCCGAAACATAAATGTAGAGAAGAAAACTTTAAATAAAGAAACTGTAGGCTCCCCTCCCCCAACCGTCCTTTGCAGCAAATCAAATCTTATCTCAATTTCAAACCTTAAAGTACTTGCAGTTGTTATTGTTCCACAGTCTGTGATTTCATCTTTTCTAGCATGCACCTGCACTTTAGTCCAATTAAACTCTAATTAACAGGAGAACCTCTGCTTCTTAATGGCGGCGTTGGAGGATTTTTGGCAGGAAAAGTGCTTTTGCACTCAGTGCCTCCCTGCCTCCTGCAATCCATGCCAGAGCGAGACCCAGATACCGAGAAAAACTGCGAGTGAATCCCATTCCCCCCTGTCCCTGGGGGGACTTTGCAAGGATAATTACCCTCAATCATCCTTGTTTTTCCTTTGCCAATGATCTCCCGCTGTCATGGGAGCTGCCTCCGGAACCGGAAGCTGCCTCATAACGCTTTCTAGGTCAAACCAGCACTTCAAACTGAGCCTAGAAACTAACTCACAGCCAGTGCACCTTCATTGAACAAGTACATTATGCTGTTGATGTTCCTGTGTGCACAAAGATTTGAAGACTACACTTGTACAGTTATTCACAGGTAATGTTTGACAAATGCACAGTCCACGTACCTGCATACACAAATAGCTGAGCTGTACAAATAGACAAGGGTATACAAACACTTGTACATGTTATAGAGATAGCTTGTGACTGTGTTCAGTGTCACATGCCAATAAGCCTAAGGAATCAGTGGACACATTTAATCACTGGCGCCAACTCTAGAGGGCCCAGGGGGCCTGGGCACCCACCAAATTTTTTTTTTTAAATAATTTTTATTAACAAACCAATCAAATCACATTAATTCCAAATTACAGAGCCAAATTTCAAATTTTTGTGGGGGGGTACCCATATTTCGAGCTCCGAAAGGGATCCGACCATCTTATTGCTGCTGCTTTGATGTTCACAGTTCTGTCCAAATAATGTTCACAATTCTATCCAATCCTCTCTTTGTTGTTTTCCTCATCTCTTCTTCTTGTTTTCATATATTTTTCCTTTCTCTTTGTGACCTCTGATAGTCTCCGCAAGCGAGTTGAAAACAAGTATTTTTATAATCCTGTGTGGGTTTTTCCATTCATCCAAGAGTCATATTCAGACGGCAGACGCATTTCATCACTTCCATAGAAAAAACAATCTTACCGTCTACTCATTAATCTTCGCAGGCCTGTCACTCCCTTCTCGATCTTCTAAGGGGGTTCTGCCAGGAGTCCAATATAATAACAAAGCCATAGCTTCCTCCCCCTTGATCATCAATCCAACAACAAAGCCTGCCAACATGGCGACTCTCTTTTTATAACTGCGTCATTCCAAAAGCCTTTCATTCTTTTCCAGAACTCCATAAGCCAAGCCTTTGGTTAGTAATTCATTTCCACACCGTTTCTTAATCATTCTTAATCAGGGTAGTGCTTTACCAGCTGCACTGGCTCCCAGTGGAGTACAGGTTTAAGGTGCTGGTTGTGACCTTTAAAGCCCTATGCATCCTAGGACCCATGTACCTATGGGTCCGCCTCTCCTGGTATGCCCTGTGGAGGACCTTAAGGTCCACAAATGACAACATTTTGGAGGTCCCAAATCACAAGGTGGTTAGATTGGTCTCAGCTAGGGCCAGGGCCCTTTCAGTACTGGCCCCGATTTGGTGGAACGCTCTGTCACAAGAGACTAGGGCCCTGCAGGACTTGACATCTTTCCACAGGGCTGCAAGACAGAGCTGTTCCGCCTGGCCTTTGGTTTGGACTCAGTCTGACCCTTATGTTTCCCTCCCCTTATGGTTTTGATCTATGGGATACTACAGTGGTACCTCGAGTTAAGAACTTAATTCATTCTGGAGGTCTGTTCTTAACCTGAAACTGTTCTTAACCTGAAGCACCACTTTAGCTAATGGGGCCTCCCGCTGCCGCCACACCACCATTGTGTGATTTCTGTTCTCATCCTGAAGCAAAGTTCTTAACCTGAGGTACTATTTCTGGGTTAGCGGAGTCTGTAACCTGAAACGTATGTAACCTGAAGCGTATGTAACCCAAGGTACCACTGTATTAAAATTTAAAATTTAAAATTGTATCTTAACCCGTATTTTAAATTGGGGTCCCCCCCCCATTATGTTTTTATTCTAATTTTGCTGGTGTTAACGGCCCTGAGCCCGGTTCTGGCTGGGGAGGGCGGGGTAGAAATAAATTATTATTATTATTATTATTATTATTATTATTATCATTATTATTTATGGGACGGAAGCAGTTTTGTTCACCTTGGGGGGGATGACTTACACCAGGAACTGGACAGGGGAAGTGTGTCCCTGTTGGTTCTGCTGGACGTCTCGGCAGCTTCCACTACTGTCCACCACGGTATCCCTTCTGGGCTGTCTTCCTGGGATGGGACTTTGAGGCACTGTTTTACTGAGGCTCTGTTCCTTCTTGGGGGGGGGGGCGAACCCAGAAGGTGCTGCTGGCTGCTTGCAGTCTGGGCTCCCCAGCACATGGCATCAGCAGGGGTTGCTAATGCCAGCCTTGCTCCTGTGGTTTCTTCCTAAAGATCTTACTGGAGAAGTATGAAATGCAAGTCCCTGCACTTTTTTGGCCATCCTCTCTTTGCCTGGCTTTCTGCCTTCCTAGTCCTGGGCAGACCTCCTGCAAGATTGCCCTCCCTGGGCTCCTTTGGCAGAAAGGGAGGAATGCTGCATAAGTTTAATAGATAAATTAAAAGATAGATAGCTAAATAAATAAATAAATAAGATCTGCCAGTGCATTCAAATGACTGGGATTCCTGCCTTTAGCACCCTCTGTGGATGGCTGCCGGAATCCCAACAACCAACTGGGGACCACTCAGGGCTGGCACAGCCATGAGACAGAGTGAGGCCACATCCTCAGGCGGTGGAAGCCCCCAGGCAGCACCCCCACAAGCACCTTGTCTGGCTGCCACCTCCACTGCCAGCATCGGCGCTGATTTCGGGCGAGACTGTGCTGGTTCGGGGCGTGGTCTTGCCGAAATGGTGCAAGCTACTGCCACAGCGCATGAGATCTTGTGCGATTGTGGCACTATCTCGCCCAAAATCGGTGTGATCTTACCCGAAATCGGTGCCGATGCCGGCAGCACTCCTCCCCTGACGGCAGAGGTGGTAGAGCGAGCGGTACAGCCAATGGCAGTGGCTGCTGGGAGCACCGCCCCTGGGGCCACTAAATGGGGGAAGGGGCCTTTCCAGGTCACCCTTTGGCCATCGTTGTCCTAGGCTTACAAGAGCCCTTAAGTTTCAGTAGCAGAGCGCATACTTTTCAGGCAGCAAACCTCAGTCCTCCCAATTGGGAAAGGCTGTTGTCTGGCATTCTGAAGAGCTGGTTCCAGTCTTTGCAGACAATGTTGAGCTGCAGAGAGCAAAGGTAGCTCCACATGTTGGCTATGTTGCGCCATTTCTGAAGTAAAACGTGCCAGGGAGCATCCCTGCGGAGAGAACTACCTCTTATTAAGAGACCACTGGGTAATCTAATTATCAGCGGAAGCACGAACCACACCTCCTCTCCCCATCCCTGCAGATGTTTCCACCATATTTTCCTCAAGGCCCAGTTTTGTTTTAAGTAATAAAGGAATGAATGACTACCAGCAGACGTATTATTCAATATTGAGCATTCTTCTTTGAAATGTGGCCTCTCTGTGTTTCACATTCTGTGGGTTGCGCTTTTTTTTAAAATCCACACGGCATAATTGATAATTGCATGAAAAGCTTTGGGAGGTTGGACAAGATAATAGCAGTTTTGCAAGAACCCAGGAGACACTGCAAACTTTTGCAGGATTTTCTTTTTAAATGTATAATTATTATTTCCCCCCCATTTCCCCCCTCATACTTAACAGTTGTTCCTGGCATAGTTTTAAATGGTTGGGTGGACAGTGTGTTTAATGTGGTACTTCTGTAAGATGGATTTGGGTTCTGCCTCTGATGTGTGGGATATACCATGAACCCACCCCTATAGGAAAAAGGGGTGGTTATCGACAACTGGTCTTGTAGCAAAGTACTGAATGGTGTTTAAACCACAGCCATGAATTAAGATAACAAACCTGCTGTCGACCAATATCTAACTGAAATGAATGTAATAATTGCAGCATTAGACCAAAGTCAGCTTCAGAATGAATCACTCTGCCGTATCTGGAACATTTTGCCTGAGAACTGCAGTATGTGGCAGTCAGAGCTGGTGGTCACAAGGCAAAGAAGAACCGAAGAGACAGTGTGCCTTAGTGGTTAGACTGTTGGACTAGGACCTGGGAGACCAGGGTTCGAATTCCGCCTCAGCCAGGAAGCTCACTGAGATGACCTTGCGCCAGTTACCATCTCCCAGCCTAACAGGGTAGAAATTTTGACTTTCGCTTAAGCTGCTTAACTGAGGAGCAGTGTTCATAGATTACCAGATTTCCCTTCAGATTGCGGAAGAAACTCCCTCCAGATTTAAGCCAAGGTTAACTTAACACACACCTGCATAAGGTGAGATATTTTAAATTTCTCTACCCCCCCCTCAGTATTTTGGATGCAATAAATAAATAAATGTCCAATTCGGACTTAGTTTAGTTAATGTTGATACTTTGGACTTTGACTATGAAAAGCGTTCCATATGCATTATGTCAGCGGTTTGTACAACAACTCTATAAGGCAGCACAGCATCATTATGCCCAAACTGCAGGTGGGGAAAGAAACTGAGGCAGAGAGATTGTTACCTGACAAAATGTCCACATATCTCCCCCTTATTGCTCTCTGCGTTACTATATTTATTTATATAATATATATTTATTATACTGTCCTCCTGACTTGAGCTCTAGGGAGATTATTTATGAAGTGTGTTGTCTGCCAACCTTCAAGAAAAGCAAGTGTGTGTGTGTGTGTGTGTGTGTGTGTGTGTGTGTAGATTATGGTGTCTGAAAGCCTATCTATTTTCTTTTACCTTAGTAAACTTCTTCTAGATTCTTTTGAAGAAGAAGAAGAAGAAGAAGAAGAAGAAGAAGAAGAAGAAGAAGAAGAAGAAGAAGAAGAAATATCCAGACATATTATTAGCAATAAAATAGCTTGTTGGTGGATTTTTTTTTAAGGGCTAACACCGTTCTTCACGGAAACAGTATTTCTCATTACATTAATCTACAGCCTTTCAGGAAAGCTACTGTTGTAGCAGCCCATTATGTCCTGCTGCGATGACGCCACGGGTTTCTCTTTCTTTTTTTTAAAGACAAAGATTTCAGGGCCTTATTTCTCTCTCTCGCTCTCTCTTTCCCACTCCCCCCCCCTCTTTTCTTCCTTTAAAGAAGGAAGCTCCAGCACAGCACACCGAACACAGAAAATGTTACCCTGCCAAAGCTCTTTTGGGTAGAGGCTTTCATCTCCACCCTCTGCTTCCTCCTCATATTGTAAAGCGTGGTGTAAATTCCTTTTGTGTTCCTTATTCCTCATTTCTTATATCCTTGCCAAACCACAGAGGTCTTTGTGGGAGTCATTGGAGTGACCCTCCATGGCTGGGAGGGATGTTGAGTTGTCAGGTCTCTTGGACCATGAGATTTCAGGGCCCACACCTGAGAGCTGGGGTGGCTCCAGGTGATGTCCGGGGGAGGGGGGCAAGGCCTAGTGATGTCACAGGGGACAGACCCCAGTGATGTCATTACTCACGACACATTGAGATGACTGAGAGCATGCCATTCAAATAATAATAAAAACCCCACGAAGTCTAACAAACAACCAAACGTGTCACTGGTTGGAAATTAAGAGAGATGCCACAGAATAGTTGGATGCAGAGGAATTGGGGGAGGCACCAGTTGGGGAACCACCAAGGGAAGAAGTCCTGGGAGTGGTGGTGGGAGAATGGTGAGTGGTTCGAGGGAGGAGACTGCAAAGAGGAGGTGTCGGAAACTGAAGAGGCATCAGGGCTCAGTGAGCAGGGGGAGTCTGTGGCCGAGAGAAGTCCAGAATTGGGTGCAGAAGCTGAAGCAGGCAAGTGGGAGGAGGCAGAGATAAGTCAGGGAACGAGTCACAGGGGTCTCCTCCTCCTACTGCGACAAGCTCCCCTCCCTAGAACCAGAAGAGGGCTGAAAAGGGCGGAGCAGCACCAGGCTACACGCAGGCACAGTCTTCGATTACTTGAAACAAAAGCCCTGCAGAGGAGCTGACTTAGACAGCTGTGGGGAGATGGGAACTTTCAGTCTCAGCAACTGATCCATGCAGGAAGACCTACATGTGCAGATTGTGTTTTAGCCAGGGGTGCCGACTTGGGTCCCAGATTGTGGGTTCCCAGCAGTGCGCAACACCACACAAGGCCTCAGACTTGAATTCTGTCTCACAGTGCCTCGGACAACCTCCCTTCCAAGGCTTCGGCCTCCACCTCCAATGCCCCTTGTGACTTCCTGTGGTTTGTGAGACAACGGAAGTTGCGCCAGAAGCCTTGCGAGGCCTCGGACGTGACTTTCACTCCTTCTTGAGGCACCAGAAATCGTGTCGGAGGCCTCGCGGTATGGGTACAGAGCACCTGCAACAATATTTTTTGGGTGCTCAGGACCCCAGGGCCCCCTATAGTTGACACCAGTGGTTTTTGCCAGTAGTTAACTCAAACTTTGAATGGTGTGATTTGCCGCCGGTTTGCTCTGTGACAATAGAAGACTTTGATAAAGGCTGTATTTTAGCTGAAGTGAGGGGAACTTGCCTTTTCACCTCAGGAGAGTCCCAAGAGCCACACAGAGAGTTTTGGGGGCCCATATTTGATTTCTGGGCCTGAGGTTCCCTGCTCCTGTTCTGAAACATGCTAGAATTGATGCATCACAGATCACAAAAACTAGAACCTTGCAGAGAGAGAGTTGGTGTGGCAGAATATATGCTGCCCTGTCACCAGCTGCAAAGTGAGATTCAACTGTCAGTCCTGTTGGCTTCTGTATGAGGAATGAGAGGGGTGGGAGATGCCATCTTGTTGTTTGCCTCAGGCAGCACAATGTATTGGGGTGCTAAACTTCTCCCCACATATCTCCTCCCCACAGTGTGCTGACCAGGCAGGGCCTGAGAGGCAAAAATATCCAACTTTTATTTTATAGAGACATCAGCAGATGCCTTTCAGATCATGAAAGATATGAGCATAATAATAACAAATGGAAGTCAACAGCACTTTATACACAAATGACTCTTGAGGAAAGGAGAAATAAGGAACAGCGTATGCAAATAATGATTATATGGAAAATTATATGTCCCCTCGTCATTTCTTCCCAGGTGATCTTCAAGGTCAAAAATGATCCACTTAAGAGGCGGGGCTTCTGCAGGAAAATCCTTAGCAGGCAAGAGAAGGGTTAAGCACCCCACCTTTTACCTCTTAGGAAAGCTCTCATGTTACCATTACTTGGCAAGCGTGAATTTGGGAATGCGTACTTGGTGCTTAATATGCAGCTGCAGCCAGAGACTTCACCTGCCCCATGAAAAAAGCTTTTTTCAAATGCGTCGTTCCACGTAGCAATATGGAGACATGCACTCCTATTCCATAGTTGTTTCACCTTTTAAACAAGATTTCCCCCCTCCTTCTTTTGTTTCCCCGCAACCGAGTTAATAGATTTATTCATCAAGTTCTCTAAATTTAGACATCAAACTGATGTCTTTCTCCCACTGTTAATTTTATTCTTAGCAGCTCTTTACTTAAATAGTTCGAAAGAAGCAGGAAGCTGGAGTGGCTTGGGAAAGGTTAGCAGCAGCAGCAGCAGCAGCAGCAGCAGCAATAACTGAGGAACGGCCAGTAGCAGAGTGTCTCTGCCTTGCAAGCAGAAGGTCCTAGGTACAATCGCTGGAATCTCATTTAGTTGAAATTCCTGAATTGCAGGGGGTTGGACTAGATGACCACTGGGCTGTTACGATATGGATGCAATGCGACCGCGAGCAGCAGGTGGCTTGGAAGCAAAACATAATGGGAATGTTGGTTCTGTTCCGTGGGAACAGAGGGAGGGTCTGTTTTCAGTGCAAAGCACCGGAATTAGCTCAGAGTGTAATATGACCTGTACAGGAAGTACAGGAGGTGGAGTTTCACTCTCTTCTGATGGACTCTGATGAGAGCAGACGTGTTTTCTCTGTAATGCTGCAAAGACAGAAATAAAGGGATGTAAATACATTTCTGTCTCTCTCTCTTTCCCCCTACCTGGGAGGGGGGGAAGAGCGGTGTGTTCTTCTCACGTGGAGGAGGATCGCCGATCGCGACCTAGCCTGCATCTGCCGGGAATGCAGACAGGGAGGTCACCAGGAGATCGTGCCGGGTGCCTGGAGAGTGGCCAGTTTCTCCTGATATGGCAGATTTCCTAACAACATGGGCTCCCCTCCCAACTCTACAATTCTGTGATTCTGTAGGACGCTATAATGCAGATGGGCTCCCTCATCTCTCTCAGTCTCATTTTATATAACTTCAATCAATGCACGCAGTGCTGTGAACACATTTTGCTGGGATTCCGTTTCGTACGTCAATGAGGGGGGATAATATCTATCCTGTGTACAGTGGTACCTCGGGTTACAGGACGCTTCAGGTTACAGATGCTTCAGGTTACAGACTCCGCTAACCCAGAAATAGTACCTTGGGTTAAGAACTTTGCCCCAGGATGAGAACAGAAATCGTGCTCCAGCGGCGTGGCAGCAGCAGGAGGCCCCATTAGCTAAAGTGGTGCTTCAGGTTAAGAACAGTTTCAGGTTAAGAACGGACCTCCAGAACGAATTAAGTTCTTAACCTGAGGTATCACTGTATATATTTGGAACCCATTCAGTATAAATTCTTCAGGTTTGTTTTTTAAAAGAAGATTGTTTCTCCCTGCAGACAGGACAACTAATCACTCCCCCCCCCCTTGATGCTTAAACTTGTCTCTTCCATTTAGCTTAATTATTTGAGCCTCCAGTATCCCTGAAGCCCGTGGTCAAAGGGCTTCTTTCTCTTCCCGGTACATGGATGTCATAGCCATTAGTATCAATGGGAGTCACGTATGCGCCCCGGCACAGAGCGTAGAGGGAAACACTGGCAGAAACAGGAAGAAGAGGAGCGGAGGGCCAGTTAGCTAACAAATAAGTGTAGTCGGCTCTCTTCCTATGCCAAATAATCTTTTAAGATAAACTAGACCCATTGTGATTTATTGGTCCAGACTATTGTTTCATAAGGCACTGCTAGGCGCATGATCAGCACATGCAGGGCTTTGTAAAATTAACCTTGCTCCTTCGCTCTTTTTTCTTAACTGGCCTCTGTCCAACGTGGCAGAAAAATAACCTGTGGCCCATTCCAGAACGCGGGGAAAGATTGTGCTAACCTGATGGTGGTCACTCCAAAGTAAATTGGAATTTAATAATAACAACAACAACAACAACAACAACAACAACAACAACAATAATAATAATAATAATAATAATAATAATAATAATTTATTTATACCCCACCCATCTGGCTGACTTTCCCCAGTCACTCTGGGCGGCTTCCAATCAAGTGTTAAAAACAATACAGCATTAAATATTAAAAACTTCCCTAAACAGGGCTGCCTTCAGATGTCTTTTAAAGAGAAGATAGCTGCTTATTTCCTTCACATCTGAAGGGAGGGCGTTCCACTGGGTGGGCGCCACTATCGAGAAGGCCCTCTGCCTGGTTCCCTGTAACCTCACTTCTCGCAATGAGGGAACCGCCAGAAGGCCCTCGGCGCTGGATCTCAGTGTCCAGGCTGAACGATGGGGGTGGAGAAAAATTGGCAAAGAAGCCTTCAGGAAGTTCACATTTGTGCAGGACAGGGCTGCCATGGATGCTTCAGTTGAGATTCCTGCATTGCCGAGGGTTGGACTAGATGACTCCTGGGTTCCCTTCCAACTCTACAGTTCTACAATTCTTTGTTTAGTCATTTAGTCATGTCCGACTCTTCGTGACCCCATGGATCAGAGCACACCAGGCACTCCTGTCTTTCACTGCCTCCCGCAGTTTGGTCAAACTCATGCTGGTAGCTTCGAGAACACTGTCCAGCCATCTCGTCCTCTGTCGTCCCCTTCTCCTTGTGCCCTCCATCTTTCCCAACATCACGGTCTTTTCCAGAGAGTCTTCTCTTCTCATGAGGTGGCCACAGTATTGGAGCCTCAGCTTCACGATCTATCCTTCTAGTCAGCACTCAGGGCTGATTTCCTTAAGAACGGATAGGTTTGATCTTCTTGCAATCCATGGGACTCTCAAGAGTCTCCTCCAGTACCATAATTCAAAAGCATCAATTCTTCGGTGATCAGCCTTCTTTATGGTCCAGCTCTCACTTCCATACATCACTACTGGGAAAACCATAGCTTTAACTATATGGACCTTTGTTGGCAAGGTGATGTCTCTGCTTTTTAAGATGCTGTCTAGGTTTGTCATTGCTTTTCTCCCAAGAAGCAGGCGTCTTTTAATTTCGTGACTGCTGTCACCATCTGCAGTGATCATGGAGCCCAAGAAAGTAAAATCTCTCACTGCCTCCCTTCTATTTGCCAGGAGGTGATGGGCCCAGAGGCCATGATGTTTTTTTGATGTTGAGCTTCAGACCATATTTTGCGCTCTCCTCTTTCACCCTCATTAAGAGGTTCTTTAATTCCTCCTCACTTTCTATGATTCTATATCCCACTATTTGTTTTTTTTTCTCCTAGGAACTCAGAGTGGGGCATATGGCTTTCGCTGTCCTCATTTAATCCCCACAAAAACCCTGTGATGTAGGTTTGGCTAGGAGGCATGACTTACCCAAGGTCAACCAGTGAGCCTCACAGCTAAGTGGGGATTTGAACCCTGGCCTCTCAGGTCCTAGTCCAGTGCTCTAACCAGGGGGCCGCACTGCCTCTCACACTGGCTATATCAGATCGGTGTCCCATCTAGTCCAGCATCCTATTCCCATAGTGACCAATCAAATGCCCCCTTTTTTTAACCTTATTGACACCCACACTACAAAAGTGTGGTGTAGTAGTTAAGAGCGGTAGACTCGTAATCTGGTGAACCAGGTTCGCTTCCCCGCTCCTCCACCTGCAGCTGCTGGGTGACCTTGAGCTAGTCACACTTCTAAAGTCTCTCAGCCCCACTCACCTCACAGAGTGGGGCAGGAGGGGAAAGGAGAATGTTAGCTGCTTTGAGACTCCTTTGGGTAATGATAAAGCGGGATATCAAATCCAAACTCCTCCTCCTCTTCTTCTTATCCCCCATAAGCCGTGCATTTATCAGTTGACCAACCATTCATCCATCAAGGTGAACTAAGATCTAATGGAGAAAATGCACAGCATCTCAGGAAGCTACATGGTCCAGAATTCTTGGAGTGGTGGTGCTGTTGGCATGATAATTAATATGGTATGAAGCCAGTTTGCCCCACTTCAGCCCAAATGGTCGTTTAGTAAAAAGCTTCTCCTTTTTTACAACTTCTGAATTTATGCAACGCACCTGCAGATACATTCCTACGAGCTGCCTGAAAAAGTTTGCGCCCAATCCACCGCAGTCTACCAAACCTCTTTTTTTTGGAGGGGGGTGGTAAAACAATTATGTGAAAAACAATGGGGAATGTGAGTCTTTCAAACGATGTGTGATGTTCATAGTTATGGCTTTCCCTCTCTCTCTCTCTCCCCCCCCTCCCCGGCTCTCTTTTGTTCTAGCTTACTTTGAATATTTAATAATAAGATCAAGATATTGAAGATAAGAATAATCAATCACAGTGGGGAAACTGATGTGAATGAGAAGCCCGCGCAATGTGACATGGGGCTGATCAGGCATATTTATTTGGTTGCTGAGGAACATTTAACAACACACACACACACACACACACACACACACCCCAATCTAAGACAGACACCCTAACTCCCCCCACTACATGCATCCTTTATTTACAGCTGTTCACTTAGTTCTAGATGAACGCAGCCGACTCACTAGTACATTCTCTCTCTCTCTCTCTCTCTCTCACACACACACACACACACACACACACATCCTTCCTTCTCCCCCTCTTGTGTTGTAGCTTTATATGCGGCTAATGGAGCAAGGCAATGCTCAAACGTCAAATTAAACTGCACAGCTCTGTAATCACTCAGACTGACATGCCATAAAAGGATAATTAGTAGTTCATTACATGGGACATTGTTTGTTCAGCTAAATTGATTTCTCTCAGCTGCCCATGTTTTCTGTTTATTTAGCGAGCGCTCCGCTGCACATTTTTTATTTGTGAACGAGGAAATCCCTTCTCCTGAAAGTTTTTTTAAAAAGTAACCCACCTCACCAAACCATTCCCCTCTCCCCCATTTTGGTCCCTGAACTTAAAAAGATAAAATTAAAATAAAATAAAAAATCAGTTGCTTGAGGTAGGTGAACTACCAAAGCAGGTGTACAAGGAACAATCACTAGTGTAGAGTGATGTACTCTAAAAACTGAGCTGTGTGGTAAAGGAGGCTTGTTGGATGAGCCCATGAAAAGGCCCAGCACACCCAGTTGGTTTTGTGTGCGAAAATTCCTTGCTTGGCTTTTCTCTCTCTCTTTACAGTTAGAGGGAACCTTCCCTTTCTTGTTTGGTCTCACGAATGGGCACAGAAACAAAAGCAGAACCCACATAATCCCTCTGCACTCAGGGGCGGAAATTTTACAACAAAGTCTTCTGACAAGCCTCTCTCTTGCCCCGCGAGGCCTAGAGAAAAGAGAAAGGTGGGTTGTTGTTTTAAGCAGGCTGTTCGTTCCAAGTCCCAACACAAACACCTGACTTCAAAGCGTTCCAGCTTTGCTACTTCATTATTTCGTGGAAGCAAGTAGCTTTCACAGCGAGTGTGACAACGAGAAGGGTCCAAAACACACCTGAACTTTGTAGGGAGGTGGTCCCACTAAACATGGTGGCTCCTGTGAAAGGTGAGAAGAACATCGTTGAGGAAAAAGTATTCCTCTCCCTAGAGCATCTTCCCCCAGCTGTGAGGGTCATCCCAGGCTTGTAATGAAAGACAAAGAGGACTAGAATATGGTTGTCATTGAGGGCCTTGAATCCATGTCTGGGCTGATATTCTTGTAAAGAAGCTGGTAAAATGCGGTCTTGACTATGCTACCACTCAGTGGATTTGTAACCGGCTGATTGACTGAACCCAAAGGGTGCTCATCAATGGTTCCTCTTCATCCTGGAGAAGAGTGACTAGTGGGGTGCCACAGGGTTCTGTCTTGGGCCCAGTCTTATTCAACATCTTTATCAATGACTTGGATGATGGACTCAAGGGCATCCTGATCAAATTTGCAGATGACACCAAACTGGGAGGGGTGGCTAACACCCCAGAGGACAGGATCACACTTCAAAACGACCTTGACAGATTAGAGAATGGGGCCAAAACAAACAAGATGAATTTTAACAGGGAGAAATGTAAAGTATTGCACTTGGGCAAAAAAAATGAGAGGCACAAATACAAGATGGGTGACACCTGGCTTGAGAGCAGTACAGGTGAAAAGGATCTAGGAGTCTTGGTTGACCACAAACTTGACATGAGCCAACAGTGTGACGCGGCAACTAAAAAAGCCAATGCAATTCTGGGCTGCATCAATAGGAGAATAGCATCTAGATCAAGGGAAGTAATAGTGCCACTGTATTCTGCTCTGGTCAGACCTCACCTGGAGTACTGTGTCCAGTTCTGGGCACCACAGTTCAAGAAGGACACTGACAAACTGGAACGTGTCCAGAGGAGGGCAACCAAAATGGTCAAAGGCCTGGAAACGATGCCTTATGAGGAACGGCTAAGGGAGCATGTTTAGCCTGGAGAAGAGGAGGTTAAGGAGTGATATGATAGCCATGTTCAAATATATAAAAGGATGTCACATAGAGGAGGGAGAAAGGTTGTTTTCTGCTGCTCCAGAGAAGCGGACACAGAGCAATGGTTCCAAACTACAAGAAAGAAGATTTCACCTAAACATTAGGAAGAACTTCCTGACAGTAAGAGCTGTTCGACAGTGGAATTTGCTGCCAAGGAGTGTGGTGGAGTCTCCTTCTTTGGAGGTCTTTAAGCAGAGGCTTGACAACCATATGTCAGGAGTGCTCTGATGGTGTTTCCTGCTTGGCAGGGGGTTGGACTCGATGGCCCTTGTGGTCCCTTCCAACTCTATGATTCTCTGATTCTCTGATTCTCTGATTCTCTGATTCTATGTCCCACTGCAGATGACATAAACTAATCTGAACACTAGCCGTGCCTGTGAATACCTTCTTTATCCTGAGCAAACCTTTTTGTATGATTGGGTAAGGTATAGTATGAGACTGATATTTTCTAATTTTAATGGTTTACTACACATTGTAACTGGAGTCCTGTTTTGTATCATGCAAAACATGTATCGGACTGGTAAGCGTGTAGCAAAACCTGTAATATATCCGGAGAACAGGTCTCCTTTTGCCCACTTGTGTTATTCTCACCAGGGCGGTGGCTTTGATTTGCCTTCCCGTGACTGATCCATGTACACGGCTCTGTGTTTCCAACTCAAGACCCATTGAAGAACATCTCATCCAGTTCAATCTTTGAAAAACAGCTTTGAAAAACTTTTCCATATTTTCCGGTGTGCCACCCTTGCCGTTGTGGCAGCACGGGGTTGCCGTTCCGTGATTGGACTGACGCTACTTGTTGAACGGTTCATTTATCCAGTCTGTATAAAGTTTACTGTACATGTAACTTGTTAAGACAGGAGTTGTACATTTATCCACTCCATGTTTACAGTATCTCCAGGCTTTGTCTTGTACATGGCACCTTAGTATGTTTGTTGTTTGAATGGTTATAAGTCTATCTCTATTCTAGCTATTATTCTAGTAAATTTGGTTTTATATTTATAAGCCAGTTTGTGGAGTTGTTTTTTTGTTGTATAAACTACAAACGACATTCCCATTCCATGCTGGCACTTAGGCTGAACTATGCCCCCCCCCCCAGATATCAAACCTAATCATGGGATGACATCAGTGTCCCACCCCCTTGGCCTAAGTTTGGAAACAGACCAGGTATTAACTCATTTGTGCTTCCATCCATTAAATTAAAAGACGCCTGCTTCTTGGGAGAAAAGCAATGACAAACCTAGACAGCATCTTAAAAAGCAGAGACATCACCTTGCCAACAAAGGTCCGTATAGTTAAAGCTATGGTTTTCCCAGTAGTGATGTATGGAAGTGAGAGCTGGACCATAAAGAAGGCTGATCGCCGAAGAATGGATGCTTTTGAATTATGGTGCTGGAGGAGACTCTTGAGAGTCCCATGGACTGCAAGAAGATCAAACCTATCCATTCTTAAGGAAATCAGCCCTGAGTGCTCACTGGAAGGACAGATCCTGAAGTTGAGACTCCAATACTTTGATCACCTCATGAGAAGAGAAGACTCCCTGGAAAAGACCGTGATGTTGGGAAAGATGGAGGGCACAAGGAGAAGGGGACGACAGAGGACGAGATAGTTGGATTGTGTTCTCGAAGCTACCAGCATGAGTTTGACCAAACTGTGGGAGGCAGTGGAAGACAGGAGTGCCTGGCGTGCTCTGATCCAGGGGGTCACGAAGAGTCGGACATGACTAAATGACTAAACAACAACAAAGCTTCCATCCGATTTCACAGCGCTTCACCTCTAGAACGGTTTCTCATGAATCACGGACATAACAGGCCTCAGACGGGGGACCTGAGGGCTTTTCCCTAGGAGGTCCTGCCGCTTGGCAGGTGAAGAAGCCACCGCCAAGGAAGCAACGTCCTCAGGTGCAAGGTCTGTTGAAGACCAAGGAGCTGTTCCCATGAGCTTTCCGCCTATGGCTTCCTGAGCTGGGTCCATATGGCCAGCAACTTGTGCCTGTCGCTTGCTCTTGCATTTTTATCATTTCCCCTTCACATTTATATCCCATCTTTCATCTATCAGCATACATTTATTTATCAGCATTTATAAACCGCCAAATATCTTTTTAAATCTCTAAGCAATACAAAAAACCCTCCATCCCATATTAAAACAAATATACAACCTAAACCCAGTGAAACAGCTGCATAGAAATATGTAAACGCATATCAAAGACAAAAGAACAAAGCCCCAGCAGTTTCAAGCGCTTAAAACAGCGCCCAATCTTATGAGTTAGGCAAAACCTGAGCAAGGTATGTCTTTTGAAGATATCTGAAGCAAATGGTGGTTGCTGCATCATCACCATCGGCATCATTAACTACCTGTTGATGATCAACTACCTGTTAAACAACTACCTGACATTCAGAAGACATCTGAAGGCAGCCCTGTTCCGGGAAGTTTTTAATGTGTGACATTTTAGTGTCTTTTTGGTCTCTGTGGAAGCTGCCCAGAGTGGCTGGGGAACAAATATTACATCATTATTATTATTATTATTATTATTATTATTATTATTATTATCAGCACCACCATCATTATTTACATTTATATACCACCTTTATCTTCCAAGGATCTCCAAGTGGTGAACATGGTTTTCCTCCTTCCCATCTCATCATCACAACAATCCTGTGAGGTAGAGATGGTGACTGGCCCCAGGTCACCTAGTGAGCTTCATGGCTGAGTGGGGGTTCAAACCCTGATCTCCCAATTCCTAGCCCAACACTCTAACCATTATGCCATGCTGGCTCTATGTATGGCAGAGGGAAGGACATTCCAAAGCATATGTGCAACAGCAGAAGGTGCCTGGTTTTCATGTTCCTGGACAGTGCCCGTCTAGACCTATTATTTTATGTACTGTGGCTTGCCATTGCTTTATTGATTATAGTTTAGAAATTATTTATTGTAACTGTTGAGTGGATTTCTGGTTAACTTTTATATGTTATTATTATTATTTAATACTATTCTAATGATTGTTGAACGTTACTGTTTTGATGTAGGTTGCCTATTTTAAAGTTACGTTTTATTATCACATTTTTGTATTGCATTAGATTGTTATAAGATGTACATTTTTTGTTTCTTCAGCTTGTAAACCACCTTGAGTATTGCAAGATAGAAAGATGGTATACAAATTAAAAATGATGATGATGATGACCTAGATCTGCTCAGCCTCAGCAATACGGTGACCTCATACGTCTTCAGACCACACCCTGTGACTGACAGATGTTGGGGATGCATTGCAATATGCCTTTCTGATAACATGGGACCCTCTTGTGCCTCATGTATAGCTCACAATCTTTCTTGATCTGCTCTCTGGAGAGCTGGAACGCAGATGACTTGAGGAAACCCTTCCATTCTTTTATTTTACATATATATATTTAAAATAATTTAATATACTTTTTTAAAAAACACAACAAGTTATCTGCAGGAATTGCAAAGTTTCCAAGTGATTGCCTAGCAACAAAGCCCAGAAATCCATTTGCAAAACATTTTTGCATTCTTCTTTTGACAGATGTAGATTCAACATACCTTACTGACTTGATGGAGGCTGCTTTCGCTGTGTGTGTGTGTGTGTGTGTGTGTGTGTGTGTGTGTGTGTACAGAGGAAAAGAGACATGCTTCTTTCCCATGGCCGTTTCCCTGACATTTCCCTAACCATCAATTTCTGCATTATATTTGGGTTTTTGCACAAAGTCAAAGTCACTTCTGGAAATTTAGTGGGATATGGTGGAAATTTAATGCTTATTTCCCTGCTAATGGCTTCCAGAAAAAAAATCCTTCTGCAACCCCATTAACCCGGCAGAGAGACGAAATTTGGGGTGATTTACTGACATACATTCTTTCCTGCCGTTTTCATGGATGAAGCACACAAATCGCGGGAAGGGTATGGGAACAACAACGTTGTCTGATAGGTAAAGGTAAAGGGACTCCTGACCATTATGTCCAGTCGTGACCGACTCTGGGGTTGCGGCGCTCATCTCGCTTTATTGCCCAAGGGAGCCGGCGTACAGCTTCCGGGTCATGTGGCCAGCATGACTAAGCCGCTTCTGGTGAACCAGAGCAGCGCACGGAAACACCGTTTACCTTCCTGCCAAAGTGGTACCTATTTATCTACTTGCACTTTGATGTGCTTTCGAACTGCTAGGTTGGCAGGAGCAGGAACCAAGCAACGGGAGCTCACCCCGTCACGGGGATTCGAACCGCCAACCTTCTGATCAGCAAGTCCTAGGTTCTGTGGTTTAACCCACAGTGCCACCCGCGTCCCTACGTTGTCTGATGGTTTGTGTCAAATCCCACCCTCTGGTGAAATTAAGTGTGACAGGCATGTATATTGGTCAAAAACCATTGACGTGACATAATGCAACATAGCGTATCAGAGCTATATATCACAGTATGGTATATATCTCTATATAATGATAAAATAATAGATATCAACCAATTGCACATGTGGAACATTCACATATGTACAAACAATTTCAAATACCAACTTGGAAGGCTTGTTGGAAGAGGAACATTTCCAACAGGCATCAGACAAAAGAGAGGTGGTACCTGACTGACATGCTGATTTCCGTAAAATATAATATTCACAAATATTTGACATTCGATAAATCTTCTAGTTTCGTGAAATTGTGGATTCAGCCTCTAAACTTTGGGTGCCTTAGGCTGCTGGCTGCAATTCTAAACACACTTAGAATAGTAGAATGGTAGAGTTGGAAGGGACCCTGAGGGTCATCTAGTCCAACCCCCTGCGATGGAGGAATTTCAACTAAAGCATCCATGGCAGATGGCCATCCAACCTCTGCTTTAAAATAGCCAAGGAAGGAGTCTGTTCTAGCATCAAACAGCTCTCACTGTCAGAAAATTCTTCCTGATGTTCCGGCGGATTCTCCTTCCTTGTAACTTGAAGCCATGGGTTCGAGTCCTACCCTCCAGAGCAGGAGAAAACAAGCTTGTTCCCTCTTCCATGTGACAGTCCTTGAGATATTTAAAGATGACTCTCAGCCTCCTCTTTTCCAGGCTAAATATTCCCAGCTCCTTCAACCATTCCTCATAAGGCATTGTTTCCAGACCCTTGATCATCTTGGTTGCCCTCCTCTGCACACCTTGCAGCTTGTCAATATCCATCTTAAAATGTGGTGCCCAGAACTGGACACACTACTTGGGAGTAAGCCCTGCTGGACCCAAGTTATTGTAACAAACAGGACCAGGCTTGCTTCCTCAGTGTTATTGGGTTGGGGAACGGGGTGACACAATGTTTCTCTAGTGACATCTTTTCATTTACATGTAAAATAAGGTGTAGGGAAACTGATAATTAATGCCTAGGGATGGAAGAGAAATCTGGCTTGATTCAGATTTCAGTGTGAACCAACTTAAGTTGAACTTCCTCAAAACAATGCGCAAACCGAAACACAGCTACGCTTCATAATTCGCACGTTTCTGAATTTTGTGATGCAGTTCTCCAAGCAAATAATTTGCACAAATGTGTGTGTGTTAGGGGAATGTGTACATACAAATGCATATATTAGAGAGCATAACCTAAAAATGCATTGTAATGGAAACTTGTTGGCAAAACTGTTTATTGGGGGGGGGGCATACAAAAATATGTATACAGTTATACCTCGGGATGAATACGCTTCAGGTTGAGCGTTTTCGGGTTGTGCTCCGCGGCGACCTGGAAGTAACGGAACGCATTACTTCTGGGTTTCGCTGCTCGCGCGTGCGCACTCAAAATGACATCACGCGCGTGCACGGAAGCGGCGAAACACGACCCGCGCACACGCACACGCACAGTCGCGTCTTACATTCACTTCAGGATGCGAACGGGGCTCCGGAATGGATCCCGTTCGCATCCAGAGGTACCACTGTATTAGGGAAAATTGCACTAAAATGCTAGTGAATTTTCTTGAATCACAGACTGGTGAAGAAATGTGGAGAGCTGAACTTGAGACTCAAAAATGAGACCAGGGATTTCCAAACCTGTGGTCTGTGAACTACCACTACCCAGAGAACACTTCCCAGCACTGAGGCTCCACGATTCAGCATAGGAGAATGGACACTGTAGGTCACATAGGAAGGTTCTATGGGCTACATATGTCTGTGGGCCTGCATTTCTCCATTGCTGGGACCAGGAGCACCAAGTGGGGGACCAGGGCACCCCCAAAATGTCAAATCAAAGGGCTGGGCCCCCAAAAACTTGGATAGTGTTCTCGAAGCTACCAACATGAGTTTGACCAAACTGCGGGAGGCAGTGGAAGACAGGAGTGCCTTGCGTGCTCTGGTCCATGGGGTCACGAAGAGTCGGACACGACTAAACAACAACAACAATGTATTTGCAATGGACATACAGGGTTCCTTCTTCCCTCTCTCTTTCCCCCTCCATTTAATTACATTATAGATGTTGGAGTGGGCTGTTGGTATAGAAATAAAAAATTCATTGCATTATCCTTTTTTAAAACAAACCAGGCAAGGTTATTGTTTTGTCTCAGTGTATCACAGTGAAGGGGAAATGATGACCTAAATATCCTCTTGTGCTGGTGGGGAGGGCGGAACTGTGGCACTCAATCTGTTTGAAACGAGTGCTTCTTAGGAATTTAGAATTTTCAAGTAAGCATGGCAGAGCTTTGTAGTTCTCTGTAAAGGAGATGATGTGCTTGAAATACCACAGCACATCTTTGTAATTAGTTTTAGAGTCACAAAGAAGTGAAGCAGATTTTCGACAATTACTCATTTTTTTAAAATTAAAAAACCCCACAAAATAAAAAAAAAACCACAAAGGTTAACGGTATGAATTTTGTTTCTCCCGCAGACAGCTTTATATAACCGCTGTACAAAATGGAGTAATTCAACCACCAACATAATGGCATATCTTAAATGCAAAATTGCTTTCGAAGGGTTGACGCAACGGCCTCCCCTCTCCATTTTACCTTGGACTCTCTTTAAAAACAAGGCCCTCAAAGCAAGGCTTGCTATCCCACCTAAGGCTGAGTACTCTGTTGTATTGCATATTGATCCTGGCTGCTTCCAGACAGGTGGCTCCTAACTCTCGTAATAATTGCTACTCCACTGTAAGCAGCAAAAAGAATTGCCATTGATTTCCCACGCATTCAGTTTTTCCCAGCTATGCAAAGTCACTAAAGGAGGGTACAGAGCAGGATGAGTGAGGGGCGTGGCCTCAATAGGGGCGTGGCCACAGGCTTAGGCTTGTGCTTCCCCACCCCTGGAAAAAAATTGTGACAAGTGCAACTCTTCGTTAGCAAAAACGGAATCTGCACAGGAGTGTCAGGCTTTAGGAGCACAGAAACTCATCTCCAGCAGATCTCCCCATGAAGCAGTTGCTGGCAGGGGTGTACGAAGTGGGGGGCAGAGGGGGCGGGTCGCCCCGGGTGCCACTCGGGGGGGGGGGTTGGCAAGATGACCCCTGCCTCCCCCAGCTGTAGAGCTCTTGCATGCCATGTCCATACATACTATTGCATACTATGTCCATACTGGCATCCGTACGGGCTGCCTCTTGCACGGTGACTGTACGGGCTGCCGCGCATGCGCACTCCATACGGGATGCCACACATGTGCACTCCATACGGGCTGCCCCGCCCCAGGTGCCGGAGAGGGTTCCTTCACCACTGGTTGCTGGGACTGAAGGTCCCTACCTCCCCACAGCTGCCTAAGTCCCCTCTTCTCCATGGTCCCCCCCCTAAGCAATTGGAGACTGTGTTTTCATGCCTCTTCTGGTTCTGGGAGACAAGCGGGGAAGGGAGCTTGTCACAACAGGAAGGGGAGACACCTGTGCTTCTTCACCAGCCTGACTCATCTCTGTCTCTTGGCCTCTCTCCTCCCACCCTCCTGCTCCAGCTTCTGCCTCTGATTCTGGACTCCTCTCTGCCACAGACTCTCCCAGTTCACTAAGCCCTGTTAGCTCCTGACACCTCCTCCCAGTCTTCTCCCTCTGACCACTCATCATCGCTCACCACCACTCCCCAGGCTCTGAACCTTCTTCCTTTGGTGGTTCCTCAGCTGGTTCCTCTTGCCATTCCTCTGCATCCAGCCAGTCTATGGGAGCATGTGTGCGTGAAAGATAGAAATACATATCTGCGAAATATACAGGATTTTTGTGGGGGGGCAGGTTTAGCTGTGCAGTGTTGTTGTTGTTTAGTTGTTTAGTCGTGTCCGACTCTTTGTGACTCCCTGGACCAGAGCACGCCAGGCACTCCTGTCTTCCACTGCCTCCCGCAGTTTGGTCAAACTCATGCTGGTAGCTTCAAGAACACTATCCAACCATCTTGTCCTCTGTCGTCCCCTTCTCTTTGTGCCCTCCATCTTTCCCAACATCAGGGTCTTTTCCAGGGAGTCTTCTCTTCTCATCAGGTGGCCAAAGTATTGGAGTCTCAACTTCAGGATCTGTCCTTCCAGTGAGCACTCAGGGCTGATTTCCTTCAGAATGGATAGGTTTGATCTTCTTGCAGTCCATGGGACTCTCAAGAGTCTCCTCCAGCACCATAATTCAAAAGCATCCATTCTTCAGCGACCAGCCTTCTTTATGGTCCAGCTCTCACTTCCATACATCACTACTGGGAAAACCTTAGCTTTAACTATACGGACCTTTGTTGGCAAGGTGATGTCTCTGCTGTTTAAGATGCTGTCTAGGTTTGTCATTGCTTTTCTCCCAAGATAGCTGTGCAGCAGTCACCTCTAAATCTGTCAGTCACTTCCCTTTAGAAGCCCACATTGTTGCCCTTTCTTTGGGAGGCCCAATCTCCTCCTTCCTGCTAGTCTTATCTGAAGAGCCCCGTTGGCTGCATGTCAAGAACCAACGCTCTCAGAAGTCATTTAAGGCTCTCCCAACTCTTGAAACCATAACAAGATTAAGATGGAAGGGACTGGGATGAGAAAGGTCTAAGCTCAGGCATCTGTGGCTCTTGGAGGAGATGTGAAAACCAATGCTTTAAACATAAATTTCTCCTTCCTGAACTCTGGGTGCTGCCAATTTCTGCTCAAGTTCAGCTTGTTATCATCAAGATGCTGACTTTCAGCTGCCTTCTTGTAGGGATGATCTCTCTCTAACATAGCAGATCCTGCCCAGACAAAGAAATGCTTCCAAAGACCTGTCATTTGCCTATTAAAAAATAAAAATAATTTACTAACAGAGGCTGTCATTCAAAGTCTTCTCTTAGTTTTAGACTGGACTGCTCTTCTGTATTAAAAGTTAAGAACCCTAAGAAGGGCAAACGAGACATCTTACTAGAGACCCATTAAGCCTCTTGCTTATCAATACTTTTAAGATAATGGTCTTTAAAATGATTGCAGCCAGCAATGAGGCAGAAGTTGAGATTCATGATAAAGCAATCAAGCCCCTGTTCAACTCCTATCAGACAAAGGTATGGTTCTATGGGCTTTTTAACTGCAGCAATTTGTATTTTACAGCAGCCGAACTTTATCTGTATTAAGGGATTTCCTTTCAAGTTAGTTTTTTTTAACTAAAGGACAACAACATGCATTGTTCTTCCAGTGAAGGCTAATGTGCACAGCAATTTTGAGGATGTAGATTCAGATGCATATTGGCCATGATTTATTGGCTGTAGATTCAGATATTGCCCTACCATGTGTTGTGTGTATGAATTGTGTACAATTCTTTGCAAAGAGGAATGTAGATTTCATAATGCTTTATTAAATCAGCCAGGGCTATACTGAATGCCACTGTACATTAAGCAGAGGAGTTCTCTACAGCTCGGGACACAAGCACACACATATGGCCAACGTTAGCTATGGGGCCAGGCATTTGCCCAGGTACAGTTGCTAGGCCTGTATTAGGGAGGGTATGTGAAAGTGTCAGCACCATAACAAACAAAAAAAGTCCATGTGTGTCTGTTCCTCTACCTGTCTGCATCAGAGAAAGATGACAGTGAGACCTCCCCACCCTTGGCTGAGCTGGGCAAACCTGTTGATTTCAGTTTCTCCCTTTTCCAATCAGTTATGAGACGAAGAAAAATCCCAGTGAAAATTCACCTGAGAATTTATCTTGATGCATTTATTTATGTTTGCAATTTTCCTTAAAGGAACCCATTTTTGCACGTTGCTTTCACCAACACACATCCACAGTTTACCTGCAAATTTGCACTTTTGTCTGCATTGCTTGCCCTGGAGAACTGCATTGCAAAATTCGGAGAAGGGAGGATTTTGAGAGGCGGCCGCGTTTCGGTTTGCCTGTCCTTTTGGAAAGCGTGGATTGGGCAGCTTCTCCTTTAAAGGTGAGCTGGACCGAATTTCTCCCCCCCCCCAATTCAGAATCGAAAAGCTGAAATAGGGCTGGGGAGGGAGGGATATGTCTGCAATGGAACAAATGACCCCAAGGCAGGGGGAGGAGATGGCCTGGATGGAGATATGATGTCACAGATCCCTTGGTGTATGTATCCCTTTATCTGCCAATTAGATTAATCCCTCCCGAGTGCAATTTGTTGCTGAGGGGGCATTGGGTTTCATGCAACAAGGCCGATGACTTTCCTTTTTTGTTGGCCTTGGAACATACAGTATCCCTATCTGGAGATCAAAGCCCCCTGGAAAGTTGGTAAATAGAATATTCTACCTTTGATGCGTGCATAACTTTCCTTGAACACATACACCTCCAGAGGAAAACGTATCCTTTCGGCGACACAGTAATGTACGCCCAGCTCTGTCCTCTTAACAGTTGCTGGCAAAGAGGAACAGATTTCAGGGAAGACTTAACAAAAATATTTCCCCTTTGTTCTTTCTTGGAGCTATTACAGTGCCTTTTCTGTGGGTGATGAGGGATCTTTCCTCCCCCCTCCCCCCGCACCCTCGGCATCTTCTAAACCAGCTCAATAGCTTTCCAGAGCAGGTAATATATAACCAGGTTCATTGTGATGCTAAAGAGTTCTATTTAGCTGTATTTAAACTGGATATCATGACTCCACACGATGACCTTTCACTCCTGGGAAGTAGTTTTAAATTCAATCCGCGATAAAGGGAAAAATCCTTCCAATTCATTGGCTCTCAAAGGTCACAAGTGAACTGTGTTTTGATGCTATCTGCTGCTTTGTGGCTTCGGTTCTCAATATACATGAGCACCGCAGCAGCTTGAATTGCCTCTTTGTCTCGCTGGACGGAGCTGCAAGGAGCCTGAGAAAACACGGAGCCAGGGCAAGGATACCTGGCGAAAAGGGCCAAGCTGGAGGGGCCAGAACTGAACTGAGCCCAGCACGTGCCCATAGGAGGTCTTGGGTTCAACAAAGGACAGCCCATTAAGAAGGATTTGGTGTTACTGGGCTGGGAAAGTCCGTTCTGAAGTTTGGGAGTTTGTGATAGTAGCCAAAACCCCTAGAAGGATCTATAGCAGGAGCAAGTAGTGGGGTTGGAGAGCTGAAAATAATTTCACATCTGGCAACCAATATGCCTCTTGGGTTTCATACATGGGTAGACAAGTCTATTCACAGCCCTCTAGCGGCTATGGTGGGTCATTTACCATAAGTAATGTATTTAGTGTTAATTCTGAAAGTGTAGACAGTGGTACCTGAGGTTAAGAACTTAGTTCGTTCCGGAGGTCTGTTCTTAACCTGAAACTGTTCTTAACCTGAAGCACCACTTTAGCTAATGGGGCCTCCTGCTGCTGCTGCACCGCTGCTGCACGATTTCTGTTCTCATCCTGAAGCAAAGTTCTTAACTCGAGGTAATATTTCTAGGTTAGCGGAGTCTGTAACCTGAAGCGTATGTAACCTGAAGCGTATGTAACCCAAGGTACCACTGTATTAGATTCTGACCAAACTAAACCTCCTGATGCATATTGTTCTCTAGTCTGGTCAGAATCGAGTGCACACTTCCAGAGTTAACACTAAATACATTACTTCTGGTAAATGTAAATAGAACCTTAGCCACTAGAGGGCCATGAAAATTGGTGTCCCATACTTTTTAAACTCGTCTACCCATGTTCTTTCTGAAACCAAAGGGGCACATTGGTTGCCAGATGTGAAATATATTGGCATTATTTTCAGCTCTCCGCTCCCACTAAATGGACCATTCCACAGCCCAAGGGCCACATTCCCTTCTGAGTAAGCTTCTGAGGGCCAGATGCTGGTGATGTGCGGGTCCAGAGGCGAAAGTTGCTACAGCAAGAAATGTGAATTTTACCTTTGCACCGTAGACTAGTTTCTACACACACAGCCTTCATCCAGGGGCATCACCAGTGTTGAAGGGACGGGCAATTGTCAATTTTCCTTTCGAAAAGCCCTGCATGGCAGCTACCACTGTTTTAATTTATGGGGGAGTCCCAGGGTGCCGGGAGGCCAGCTTTACAGAAAACCTGGCCTTGTGCACAGCCTTGCCTTTTGTGAACTTTTGGGGTCCTTCCAGCTCCTGAGACTAGTGTTGAGAGCAGGGATAGCCAATATAGAGTCCTCCAGATGTCTGCTGAAGGACAGCTCCCATTACCCTGACCATTGTCTGTCAGGGCTGGATCAGCAGTAAAGAGACAAGCAGTAAAGTCAATTCCTTATTCAAGGAAACAGACTACAAACAGAGAAACCCATGGAGAGACTGGCTGCTGGTAAAGCAGTTGCCAGAACCGACACATTGGGCCTCCTACTTCCCCTTAAGTCTCCCCATCCAGCTGTTTTCCCATAGAACCAGCAGGCTCCTGTGAATCTGTTCCATCCCCAGCTCCCACCTCTTCCTCGGTTGCCTGTCCTGTGTCTGCAGTCTTTTCTGCCTCTTCTTCCTCTCTCTCACCCAAGCCTGCTGCTTGTTCATCATCCAACCATTTTGTTTCTCCTTCATCCTCTGACCCGTCTTTTGCGTCCCACCCACCCCGGCTTACAACTAATTACAACTAATCCAGAATGCGGCAGCTAGACTAGTGACTGGGGGCGGCCGCCGAGACCACATAACACCGGTCTTGACTAGACCTACACTGGCTCCCAGTACATTTCCGAGCGCAATTCAAAGTGCTGGTGCTGACCTTTAAAGCCCTAAACGGCCTCGGCTCAGTATACCTGAAGGAGTGTCTCCACCCCCATCGTTCTGCCCGGACGCTGAGGTCCAGCGCCGAGGGCCTTCTGGTGGTTCCCTCATTGTGAGAAGCAAAGCTACAGGGAACCAGGCAGAGGGCCTTCTCAGTAGTGGTGCCCGCCCTATGGAACGCCCTCCCATCAGATGTCAAAGCGATAAACAACTACTTGACATTCAGAAGACATCTTAAGGCAGCCCTGTTCAGGGAAGTTTTTAATGTGTGATATTTTAGTGTATTTTTGGTTTCTATGGAAGCCGCCCAGAGTGGCTGGGGAAACCCAGCCAGATGGGCGGGGTACAAAGAATAAATTATTATTATTATTATTATTATTATTATTATTATTATTACTCGGAGTCTTCCTCTTCCGAAGTTTCCTTAGGGGGTTCTACAGCTGGAGCCTCTGACCATTCCTCATCGTCCAGCCAGTCCCTGACATTGCCCATGTTGGCTGAGGCTAATGGGGCTGGGGCTAATGGAGCTAATGGAGCTAATGGCTAATGGAGTTGAACAATGTCCAGAGGCCACCACACTAGTCCAGAAAATAGAGAGCATCTCATAATGGCAGAAGTGGGCCATCCCTGTTGTGTAACATCTCATAAGCCTGCTTCCCTGCCCCCAATTTGGTTCCGCTGGCCCTTCGCAGCAGCAAATGTAGTGTCAGAAATTCCCATGTCCACTCTGTAGAAGGTCAGGTCAGAAGGTCATTGCTTGAGTGAGAGATGGCGAGCCAATTTCACCCTATGGGATATCCCACGATTCGATGTAAATTCCTTTTGCGCTCCACTCTGACATAAAGATCACCCTTGTAAGCCCACCATGCTCAGCGAGGGCCTTGGACGATGGCTGCCTGCGGCTAGTTTAAACTTGCGCATTCAAAGTCAAGACTAAATAAATGGTACTGTAAGTTTAGCATTCATAAATTAACGTTCCCTTTGGTTTTCCTCCTCTGCCCTTCGTGACTTCTGCCCTCCTCTCCCAGATACCCAAAGAAAGTCCCATTGTGTTTAAAAATAATGCCTGACACTCCACATAGATTAACTAGAAATGACACTTCCAGACACTTTCAGGCTAACACTCTGTTATATGTCAAAAGTACGTAGGCAGATCTCTTTAGCTCTCAACATGAACAAGTCTCCTTACATATACAAGTCTCGCAACAGCAGTGGCAGCCTCTTTTGAGGTTTGGGTTTCCTCCAATCTTGGGGTGCAATAGGTGGAAAAACTATAAATGGTTATGCTTTAGTGTGTTTACATTCTCCATTTTCTCAAAGGAGCTCAAGATGGAGGATATCCCACTTGACTGTCACAAGAACTCTGTGAGGTGGGCTTAGCTGAGGGAGGGTGGTAGGCCTCAAGTCGCCCAATAAGCAAACCGGCTCTCCAAATAGTTACAGGTGCAAGTCTTCTTCTTGTCCCCCTCATTAGTTCACATTTTGCGATAGATTTAATAGTATTGTTTTCCCTCTCGGTTTCTTTCTTTCTTTCTTTTTTTAAAAAAACACAGTTTATTTCATCATTATTTCATTAATTAATATGTTCATACAAATGACACTTGATTTCTCCCACATGTGACACTGGATTCTTAGTAGGTGGATATGTGAGCTGGAAAAACATTACAGGGAACGGCCAATTTGTGCGTGCCCAGTTGACTTCTCTCTCTCTCTATATATTTTTAAATGTGCCATTGATGTAATAATAGTGCAATTGTGGTGGATTTATACTGGACTGTCTACACATCATCCCGCTTCAGTCATTGTTCTGCAATGCTCCCCCAGTGTCAATGCGTGAGTGTGAGTGTCTGGAGGCGGTTGGAGGATGGATGGCAGCTAACAGATTGAGGTTGAATCTTGATAAGACAGAAGTACTGTTCTGGGGGGACAGGAGGCGGGTGGGTGTGGAGGACTCCCTGGTCTTGAATGGGGTAACTGTGCCCCTGAAGGAGCAGGTGCTGCAGCCTGGGAGTCATTTTGGACTCGAAGCTGTCCATGGAGGTGCAGGCCAATTCTGTGTCCAGGGCAGCTGTTTACCAGCTCCATCTGGTACTCAGGCTGAGACCCTATCTGCCTGCGGACTGTCTCGCCAGAGTGGTACATGCTCTGGTCGTCTCTCGCTTGGACTACTGCAACGCGAGCTATGTGGGGCTACCTTTGAAGGTGACCCAGAAACTACAACTAATCCAGAATGCAGGAGCTAGACTGGTGACTGGGAGCAGCCACCGAGACTACATAACACCGCTCTTGAAACACCTACATTGGCTCCCAGTACGTTTCTGAGCACAATTCAAAGTGTTGGTGCTGACCTTTAAAGCCCTAAGTGGCCTCGGTCCAGTATATTTGAAGGAGCATCTCCACCCCCATAGTTCAGCCCGGACATTGAGGTCCAGCGCTGAGGGCCTTCTGGTGGTTCCCTCGCTGCGAGAAGCAAAGCTACAGGGAACCAGGCAGAGGGCCTTCTCAGTAGTGGCACCCGCCCTGTAGAACGCCCTCCCACCAGATGTCAAAGAGAACAACTACCAGACTTTTAGAAGACATCTGAAGGCAGCCCTGTTTAGGGAAGCTTTTAATGTTTGATGCATTACTGTATTTTAATATTTTGTTGGAAGCTGCCTAGAGTGGCTGGGGAAGCCCAGCAAGATGGGCGGGGTATAAATAATATATTATTATTATTATTATTATTATTATTATTATTATTATTATTATACTGCATTGTTGCCGTCTGGAGGGGCACTCTGACACTTTAGCACAACAAAAGTGGGACCAAAAAAATAAAAAAATAAACCAGAACATTTGTGGTCTGAAAAGTTACAGGATTTCAGCAGGAAATTACAGGACAGGCACTGATTGGAAACAAAACAGTATATTTGCCCTGAAACTTTCATCCATCTTTGTAACAAGAGCAGCACCAAGAAAAGAATCAGAGGACCTCTGTAACCTTATGCACTCACTCATAGACTCCAAGATTTGACAGGTGATGCTTGTTCATTTGTTACTGGGGCTACGCAAGAACTATTCACTTCTTTGCAGAAACAGGAGTGTGTGGTTTTTTGCACTGTCAATTCCCCCTGCCTTTTTGAAGATTGATTGGCCATGCCTATGAAGTATTCACCTGTTTATTTGCATTGCCTTCTCTTGCTCTGCCTCTCCACTCGTTTCATTTGCCTTCAGTGATGTAATCACATAGCCCAATCTGATTGTGCAGCGATGTCATTACAGTGGTACCCTGGTTCTCAAACTTAATCCGTTCTGGAAGTCTGCTTCAAAACCAAAGCGTTCCAAAACCGAGGCATGCTTTCCCATAGAAAGTAATGCAAAACGGATTAATCCATTCCAGACTTTTAAAAACAACCCCTAAAACAGCAATTTAACATGAATTTTACTATCTAACGAGACCATTGATCCATAAAATGAAAGCAATAATCAATGTACTGTACTATAAAATATATGACAGTGTTGTAGATGATAAAAATTAGCATCCACACAGTCACAAAAACAAATTAACCGAAAACCCCTCAAAAACAAAAACGTAAAATAAACAGCAAAAACAAAAGCGCCAAACTTAATCCGTTCCGGAAGTCCGTTTGACTTCTGAAATGTTTGAAAACCAAGGCGCAGCTTCTAATTGGTACAGACGCCCCGGAAACAATAGCCGACAACTGTATCAGACATTCAGCTTCTGAAAAACGTTTGAAAACCGTCTGGGTTTCGCCAAAATATTGGGAAATATTAGAAAAAGATGGAGACAATTGAAAATTGCAGAGTTTGGAGAAAATGAAGGATAAAGTGCGAGACTGGTTACATTACGCTCAGATTAAAGAAGTTTTTAAAAATGACAAAAAGTTAGGGTTCCAGGTGGAGAAATCGAAGTTAGAAACAGAATTGTTAGAACCAAAGACTAAGGTACTATCTAGAATGTATAACTTGCTGTTAAAATGGAATACACAAGACGAAATGGTTAAATCGGCTATGATAAAGTGGGCGCAGGACATTGGGCATAACATTATGTTTGAGGATTGGGAAAGGTTGTGGACCACTGGGCTGAACTTCACGGCATGTAATGCTCTGAAGGAAAATGTAATGAAAATGATATATAGATGGTACATGACCCCAGTTAAACTTGCCAAAATATACCATTCGTCTGATAATAAATGTTGGAAATGTAAAGAAAATGAAGGAACATTCTTTCACCTCTGGTGGACATGCCCTAAGGTGAAGGCCTTCTGGGAAATGATATATAATGAGCTGAAAAAGGTATTTAAGTATACCTTCACTAAGAAACCAGAGGCCTTCCTTCTGGGTATTGTCGGCCAGAAGGTGCTAAAGAAGGACTGAACATTCTTTATGTATGCAACAACGGCAGCAAGGATACTCATCGCAAAAAACTGGAAAACTCAAGATCTACCCACACTGGAAGAGTGGCAGATGCAGCTGATGGACTATATGCAACTGGCCGAGATGACTGGCAGAATCCGAGACCTGGGAGAAGAGAAGATTGAGGAAGACTGGAAGAAATTTAAGATGTATCTACAAAAACATTGTAATTTGGTTGAATGTTAAGAAGGATGCTAGATTATAAAAAATTGGCCACCACTAAATTAGATTTAAATTTGATGATAAGTGAGACTAAAGAAAATATAAATTTTTTTGGAAGAATTGCTAGATTATATTTGAATGAGTGGACACGAGATTGTAAACAAGTTGATAATTTGTTTGGAAAAATCTTTTAACGATGTAAATGGGAGCGGGAGATGCGAGGGAGTCCAAAGAAGTGATGAAACTACGTTTGTGATAGAAGTAAGATTGTTTATTATTTGTGCATTCATATTCAAAAACTTTAATAAATATTTATAAAAAAAAGAAAGAAAACCGTCTGGGTTTCCGGCGTTTGGGAACCAAGGCGTTTGAGAACCAAGGTACCACTGTACATTTGTTGCGTGACTGCTGATTGGTGAGTATCAGCCTTGTGACTAATGTGGCCTAACTTACTTTATTTGCCCTCTTCTGAAGCTATCCTTCTATCTGTGATCTCTGATTGCCTGGGATCATTCACACGACTAATTCAGGAAGAAACACAGAGCAAAAGGAATGAGGTGGCAGCGGTGGAAGAGTCACAGAACCGCCATCGCCAGGTTGCAGGAGAAACAACAGCACACCTGTATGAGCTGCATTCATTTACTCAGCAATACCGTACCTTGTACTGCTATAAAAGCAACGTGGGTGTTTTGTTATTTTAGTTAAATCTGCCGGAATAACATAATTGTGTTATAATGTGTTGTCGGCAGTTGCGTGGTGTGAGTGGCTAGCTGTGCACTGCATGGTGGCTAAATATCATGTGAATGTGCTAATCTGCATGTGTACTATAGACATGCCTTCCCTGTGCACAGAGTTTAACTTACAGAGATCTAAGAATGGCTAAAAATCAGAAAAATGACAATTCTAGCAAGTAGCAGATCGGAGTAACTCTGTTTTTTAAGGCACCCCTTGCTCAAATCTCCCCCCAAATACACAAAACGAGGAAAGCAAGTTAGAGATACACCAAAAAATAATCAGCATCATTCCTGAGTGTATACGAATCACCTACTAAGCAGCCAAGACAATCTTCTTCTTCTTTCAACTTTTATTTAACACGTGGACGTCCTCCTTGGAATTTGTGGCTATGTGTTTTTAATACTGTCAATAAATGTCTTTCCTGGAGACTCACGATGGCAATAATGGAAGCTGTTAACAAAGTGCGAAAGGCAGAGGGCCAGCAAAGGTTAATCATATGGCTGTCCGCTAATGACCTCTCCAGCCCCTGGTTTTAAACCCTCCGCTACTTGTAAAGACCAATCACGTGAGCAATTTCCTGTCTGAGGTTGCCTTTATGGAGAAGAATAAAAGGCTGTCTTTATGGTGAAAAAAGAGAGCGCCCAGCAGGGGTGGAGGTTATTATTTTTAAGCTGATCTAAACACCTGGGCTTCCCAGTAGAGCCTATTAAACGTCCTCCATTATGTCTAAATATTTCACTAATTCCCAACCCCATAGTAGATTAGAGTATTATTGCTTAAAGCAGAGAAGGCACAGAGATTCTGGACACATGGGGCAAAAGGTTGTACCCTGCATAAGCCACTGGCGGGAGGCAGCTGAGATAGCATTGGGCATTTCATTTTGTTCACGTGAATGTGCAATAGACAGTTGTGAATTCTTATTCAGCTGGCAGCCAGCAGGGAAATTATTGGTTTTTAATTGCCTTGTACTCACCCTGTTGGCCTCGGTCAGTCACTTATCACTTATTTGTGATGTTAGCTGCTCTGAGCCCAGCCTTGGCCGGGGAGGGCAGGATACAAATAAAATTTATCATCATCATCATCATCATCATCACCACCACCACCATCATAGAATTGCAGAGTCGGAAGGGGTCCCGAGGGTCATCTAGTCCAACCCCCTGCAATGCAGGAATCTCAGCTGAAGCATCCATGACATACAATACGATAATCTTTATTGTTGTTGTCCCATACAGAACAACGAAATTGAAAAAATCTACATCAGACATTCGAAAACCAACAAGCCTGCTATCCCAGCCTGGTTAACCCCCTAAAAACTCTGATACCCCATAATTAAATACAATATACTCCCACAGAGACTACCTTACACTACGTTTAAAACCAAAATCCCATTTGGATAGAAACTGTTTCTCAGGCAGCTAGTCCTAGTCTTTATAACCCTGGACCTTCTTCCAGAAGGCAGAAGCTGAAAGAAATGATTTCCGGGGAGCGCACTATCCTGCGCTATCTCTGCAGCTTTCTTATGACACCCGAAAGCATAGATTTGATCCAAGGTGGGAAGAGTGCACCCAATTATTCTCTCCGCAGTCTTTACAACCCTGGACAGCATTGTTTTTTCCCTGACCGTGCAGCTCCCAAACCACACACACAGACCATAAGTTAATACGCTCTCAACAGTACAATGGTAAAATGCCATCAACAGGTCCTTTGAGAGATTATTTTTCCGGAGGATTCTCAGTAAATATGACAGGTGGTCATCCAGCCTCTGCTTTCAAACCTTGAAGGAGAGAGAGCCTACCACCTCCTGAAGGAGTCGGTTCTGCTATCAAGCAGCTCTTACTGCCAGCCTCAGTACTTTGCCTTCTGTAATGTGGACACTGTGGCAGCTAATATGGAGTCCATGGCAGTTAAAGAGTTGCTTGATATTGGGGGCTTCAATGCCACCTTTGCAAGGTTTGTGCATCTTGAGCAAAGAATTTGACTCCACCTAGTCCAGAATTAACCAATTTAACCATGGTTAAAGCTATGGTTTTCCCAGTAGTGATGTATGGAAGTGAGAGCTGGACGCTAAAGAAGGCTGATCGCCAAAGAATTGATGCTTTTGAATTATGGTGCTGGAGGAGACTCTTGAGAGTCCCATGGACTGCAAGAAGATCAAACCTATCCATTCTTAAGGAAATCAGCCCTGAGTGCTCACTGGAAGGACAGGTCCTGAAGCTGAGACGCCAATATTTTGGCCACCTCATGAGAAGAGAAGACTCCCTAGAAAAGACCCTGATGTTGGGAAAGATGGAGGGCACAAAGAGAAGGGGATGACAGAGGACGAGATGGTTGGACAGTGTTCTTGAAGCTACAAACATGAGTCTGACCAAACTGCGGGAGGCAGTGGAAGACAGGAGTGCCTGGCATGCTCTGGTCCATGGGTTAACGAAGAGTCAGACATGACTAAACAACAACAAGTCCAGAATTCTGCTTCCAATAGAGGCCATTCAAATGCCTGGGAGAAGGTCTCCCTGTTGCTTGTCCAAAGCCTACACTGTTTAGAGACATGGGACCCTTTCACACTGTACAGCGGTACCTCTGGATACACACACCTCCAGTTGCATATCCTTCAGGATGCGAACGTGGCAAACCCGGAAGTATTTTTCCAGGTTTTGCCCCCCCCCCGTGCATGCACAGAAGCACTCTACCACGCCGCATGCCACACGCATGCGTAGAAGTGGTCCCTCCGGTTGCAGAAACCTCAGGATCCGACCAGCGCTCTGGAACAGATCCTGCCCACAACCGGAGGTACCACTGTACTTTATTGGGGACTCAGTGCTGCTAATGCATGCCTTTATTTATTTATTTATTACTTTATTATTTATTTTGCAGCATCTACACAACGTCATCCTAATCAATGTCCCGTCCCATATTATTTGCCTGCATTTAATCTGGATTTACTGTTTCCACTGCAAATCTGACACAGCCCTGCCCTTGTGAAAAGAGCAAATCCAGAGTAAAATTGGGAGATCGGACCCAAAGACCCACCTTGTTCAGCATTCCATACTCTCCAACATTTCTCCAATGAAAAACCGGACATCCTATTCCACAATAATAATAATTTTATTATTTATACCTTGCTCATCTAGGCAGCTTCCAACATATATAAAACGTAATAAAACATTAAACATTTAAAAAAGAAAATCTCCCCTATATAGGGCTGCCTTTAGATGTCTTCTAAAGGTTGTATAATTACTTATCTCCTTGGCTCGGGGGTCACATAACTCCATACCCTCCAGGGAAAATAGGGAGGTCCTACCATACCCTCCAACATTTCTCTGATGAAAATAGGGACGTCCTAAGGCAAAGTGGGACTTTCTGGGATCAAACCAGAAACTGGGATGGCTTCTGTAAATCGGCCACTGTCCCTGGAAAATAGGGACACCTGGAGGGTCTGGAATTCTCACAGTGGTCAACCAGAAGAAGCCTGCCAGAGGACCATGGGAACCCCACAAACCGGACATGAGTGCAACAGCACACTTCAGACCGTGACCCCCTGCAACTGGTGTTCAGAGATACGAATGTACGAAGAGCCCCACTGGATCAGGCCAGCAGCAAATCTTTGTCCACTGGCACCAATTATAGGGTGCCCCTGATGCCCAAGCATCCAAAAATAATCGTTGTGGGGACTCAGCACCCACACTGCAGGGCGTCCGATGCGACTTCCGGTACCTCACGAAGCACCGACACCGGAAGTCATGCTGAGACCTCACAGGGCCTCAGAGGTGGTGTCCGAGGCCTCACTGAGCCTCGGACATGACTTCCAGGGTCTCCAAGTGCTGCTGCAGGGCACGCAATGTCAAGACCTCATGTAATTATTATTATTATTATTATTATTATTATTATTATTATTATTATTTTATTTATACCCTGCCCATCTGGCTGGGTTTCCCCAGCCATTCTGGGTGGCTTCCAACCGAATATTAAAAACAATACAGCCTCAGACATTAAAAACTTCCCTAAACAGGGCCGCCTTCAGTTGTCTTTTAAAAGTAAAATAGTTGTTTATTGCCTTGACATCTGCTGGGAGGGTGTTCCACAGGGCAGGCGCCACTACTAAGAAGGCTCTCTGCCTGGCTCCCTGTAACCTCACTTCTCTCAGCAAGGGAACCACCAGAAGGCCCTCAGTGCTGGACCTCATTGTACACCACTGGTCACCCACAACGTGGAGCCCTGTCCACTGGCAGAGGAAGAGGAGTGCAGGGGGAACGCACCACCCCTGGGAGCGTGATCCCAGTGGGGTGCCATCGCAGCTGCCCCCCTGCCTGTGCTGGGTGCCACACCCCCACAGGTGGTGTGCCACACCCCAGGACACGTGCCATGCCCCTGCAGGTGGCACGCCACACCCCCAGGATGCGCGCCAGCCCCGCCCCACCTGTTCTCCGCCCCCCGGTGCTGGAGTATGAAGCTCCACCACTGGCCCTGTCTTGGATGGAGGGGAAGTTGTCGTCTCTGCCTGCCTTCCAAAAGAGGGCGGTCAAGAGATGGTGAGGGTGCGGCTGCAGAGCCTGGGCATGCAATTGTTCATTTATTCCTGCTCGCTGCTTCCTGCTACTTAACCATTTCCTGGCCAACGAGAGCACCTCTCCTGCTAAGCTTACTCAGCAGTCTTTGGTTGGGTACCTTGCTGAAAGCTTTTTGGAAGTCCAAGCACATTATGTCACCTCTAACTATATGCTTGTTGACATTCACGAAGAACTGCAATAGGTTTGTGAGACAGGAGTTGCTCATGTTGACTTGGCTTTAGCAAGGCATGTTCTTCTATTCTTATGGGAAGCCCATGAACAGGACATGAGCTGGAAAGTCTTCTCTCTCTTGTGTTCCCCAGAGGCAGAGCCTTATTGTCCGCGGACTTATCTAATCCAGTTTTCTAAATTGGTGGCTGCCACCACATCTTGAAACAACAAATTCCATAGTTTAACTACGTGCCGGTTGCCAACCAATTATGGATTGTCTGGAACAGTTCAGAAATTGGACCATGCTGTTGACAAAACATTTGGCCTCTCTAGCGGATGTCCAACGTCTAGAATGTAGCACCAACAATACAACGCTAAATATATTTTCGCTTTTAATGTAGGAACAGATTGTGAGAGGCTGGCTTTGCATTGCACACTTGTAACTATGGCTGCCACCGTTTAACCTGATAGATTGCGGACAAACCTGATGTACGCCCTATCCGTGGGGCAAAATGAACGTGACATCAAGGGCCTTAATGAGGACATGGTATAATCATTGGCATCTAGTCACATTGTTTTAATTATTTTAATTGTTAAGCACAGAGTGGGAAATCAGGTTCCTAATGCTTAATGATCATTATATAGCCTCTTATTATCCTACACAGCAATTTCCGTTGCTATTTTTTCAGAGCAGGTCTAGCATACAAAATAACACTATTATGCATTATTTTCTTACAGAAACAACTGACACTAGTTGTTTTTTTAAAGAAGAAAACTTATCTTCTGTTGCTCTTGAAGTTACATCTTTGTTTCAGGGATGGATACAATGTGTTTTTATTGCATGTTAATGAAAATGAGCACCAGCAGTTCAACCTTCTAATGTCTGCTCAGAAGTAAGCCCCATTCAGTTCAATGGGACTTACTTCCAGGTGAGGATTTCAGCAAATGGCACCATGCAGTACACAGCCTGCCAGTTCAGACCTGCAGCCACGCACATCTCTACTGAACAGCAGTTAGCCTATTTTAGGCGCATGAAGTTTTTTCAAATTTCTGTTTCCCCAGAAGAAGATGCACCCTTCCGACTTTCAGTTTGAAGGAAGAGGAGCAATTGCAGAGTAAATGAATGGAAGACGGGTCTTTCAAGGTGCTTCAGCAGCGGTCTAGGGTTATAAGAATTGGAGTACAACAAATGTATTTCTGTTCTGAACTGCAAAAATTTGAGGGTCTGATGCAAATGTACCCACCCACCAGAATTATAGAATGGCTTTGTTATAACAAAGTATTTCTTACTGGCATAGCTGGCAACCTTAGAATATACTTTCCCCAATTTTACCCCATGGGAGGATCCTGGTGAAGTACACTCTTCTATTTCTAATAATAATAATAATAATAATAATAATAATAATAATAATAATAGTTTATTTATACCCTGCCCATCTGGTTGGGTCTCCCCAGCCACTCTGGGCAGCCCAAAAGAATATTAAAAACACGATAAAACTTTAAACATCAAAAACTGCCCTAAACATGGCTGCCTTCAGATGTCTTCTAAAAGTCAGATAGTTGTTTATTTCCTTGACATCTGATAGGAGGCGTTCCATAGGGCGGGCACCACTACCAAGAAGGCCCTCTGCCTGGTTCCCTGTAACTTTGCTTCTCGCAGTGAGGGAACCGCCAGAAGGGCCTTGGTGCTGGACCTCAGCGTTCGGTTTGAACGATGGGGGTGGTGATGCTCCTTCAGGTATACTGGGCTGAGGGCATTTAGGGTTTTAAAGGTCAGCACCAACACTTTGAATTGTGCTCAGAAACATACTGGAAGTCAATGTAGGTCTTTCAAGACTGGTGTTATAGGGTCTCGGCAGCAACCAACTCCATCACATAACCTGCTATTGCATCTACTTAATAGCTACAGCTACAAACCCTACAACCACCTTCAAAGCCCTCTTCTTAATCCACTACATATTTTGTCTTAAGAATATGTAATTTTCTTAATTTCCATATATAATTTGGAGGTGAATTGCATATGTCTTCTGGCTTGGCACATTCTAGCGGTGCACCCTGTGCTTTAGAGACGAGTAGTTTATGAGCATGTTCAAGAGAAAGTCAGAACCGGTTTTTTAGGTTCTCCTTTTCCGAACCATTCTGCACCCAGCTTTAGACGAAAGGCACCTATCATTATTATTTTTATTTTTAAAAAACTGCTTGCAATTGGACTAATTAAAAACTCTCATTGGTCTCTCCCAACCCTGTACTTATTCCCTGCCCGCTTTAATTGAGCTCCTACTTTTGCAGGCTAGTGGAGATGCGAGAAAAGTTTCTGCAACTTCAAACAAGTTTTTTTTTAAAGTGTGTTTTGATTGTTGTGGGAGCCTCATTGCTATTCCCAGAATGTCGAGTTGAGCTTATGCTGATCGGCAGGATTTAGAAGCGTGAAACAGAAAAAAAAAGGAGAGGGAAAAAGGGTCCTTTCTTCTCTTCTCACTCCTTCATGGTTCCCCCCTCCCCCCTTCCCCATTTACATTGAAAGTTGGCCAAGATCAGATCACGCTCTGTCTGTGGCCTCTGAATTAAAATGGGGCTAGTTGCCCCCCCTTAACTTTATAGTTCTTGCAGAACTTCTTCTTGAGTTTAGTCCTTCTTGAGAGAAGTGTTCTTCTCTACCCCCCCTTCAAATGAACTTCTTTTGCTTTTTTATTATTATTTAAAGAGGTTGGAGTTTGGGTTTTGTTTTTTAAACTCCCCCTTTTTTCTGTCCCCAGATCGAGAGTTTGCATTAAAAGAAGGGAGGGAAAAGAAAGAATGCACTGTTTGCGTCTCGAGGTAAAAAACAGTCTGCTCACCAGCAGGTGCAGGGGTCCACAAACAGCTGTTTTACTGCTCTTGAGTTGAAGCCTATCACGTCCCCCCCTCCAAGCCAAGAGCTCTTCATTTAATCCTCTCCTGCAATTCACACTGTAATTGCCGGAGATCCAGACAGCCGGGGTGGGGTGGGGGGCCTCGTTTTATTAGTTGTATTCCACCCCCTCTCCACAAATAACAAGATCCTTAGCAAATAAGGGACAAGGCCTTTTAATTAGTTTTTGAGACTTTGAGCACAATCTCGTGGGGGTGTCCGCAGTGCGGGCTTTGTTGACAAAGAACGGGAGTTTGCACACGCCCAGTTCAACAGGGCTGGGGCAAGAGATGTACCTCGTGGATTGTGGCCCTGGGCAACTGTAGCCAAAGTAAGCCACATGAAGCCAAATGGGCATCCCAATACCTTGTTGTTGTTTAGTCGTTTAGTCCTGTCCGACTCTTCTTGACCCTGTGGACCAGAGCACGCCAAGCCCTCCTGTCTTCCACTGCCTCCCGCAGTTTGGTCAAACTCATGCTGGTAGCTTTGAGAACACTGTCCAACCACCTCGTCCTCTGTCGTCCCCTTCTCCTTGTGCCCTCCATCTTTCCCAACATCACGGTCTTTTCCAGGGAGTCTTCTCTTCTCATGAGGTGGCCAAAGTATTGGAGCCTCAGCTTCAGGATCTGTCCTTCCAGTGAGTACTCAGGGCTGATTTCTTTAAGAATGGATAGGTTTGATCTTCTTGCAGTCCATAGGACTCTCAAGAGTCTCCTCCAGCACCATAATTCAAAAGCATCAATTCTTTGGTGATCAGCCTTCTTTATGGTCCAGCTCTCACTTCCATACATCACTACTTTGAAAACCATAGCTTTAACTATACGGACCTTTGTTGGCAAGGTGATGTCTCTGCTTTTTAAGATGCTGTCTAGGTTTGTCATTGCTTTACTCCCAAGAAGCAGGCGTCTTTTAATTTCGTGACTGCTGTCACCATCTGCAGTGATCATGGAGCCCAAGAAAGTAAAATCTCTCACTGCCTCCATTTCTTCCCCTTCTACGGGGCTCCAAATACCTGAGAGACCTTCTCCTTCCCTACAGGTGCTTCAGATCAGCGGTGGGGGCCATCTTGACAGTTACACCACCCTCCGAAGTTCAGGGTTGGTGGCCTTGGAGAGGGTCTTCTCTGTGGCTGCCCTTAAGTGATAACCACCAAGTTGTACAGCTTTCATGCACACATTTTCGTGTGTGTTTTCCCATGATATGTGTGCATGCTTTGGTTGGAGAAGCCTCTATTCACACTGCCAAACAAACTCTACTTTTCAAGGCAATTTGTAGTACAGATTTTACAGAATTTCCTCAGATAGTTGCCTGTCTTTTATATATGGATTACATAATGAACATACGGCACACAGAAAATTTACAAAACAGAGACACATCAGATATAAAAAGGAGGAGCTACATTGATAAGAAATATGTCAATATTTGGCTGAAACAGAACACTGCAATATAAGTATTCTGGTGTGCTTAAATGAGAAGAGTTAATTTTCCTTCTGTTTATTATTTTGCAAGCTACCTCATGCTTTCTCAAGTTTGCTAGATGCATATATGACAGAGTTTTGGTAACATGCAGATCCATTTAAATTTAGATGGTAATGGTATACCTGTCTACTCAGAAGTTGTAGTTCAATAGGTCTTGCCTCCTCTTAGAAGTGTGGACCCATTAATTGGTTGAAAGACAAGTAATCAAACTTAAATAATCTTGAATAGGTCAAAAATTTTAACAAAAGCACAAGTTAACAAAAGTCTAGAAGACCCTCCATACGTTCTGGCACTCTAACTGCCATTAGTCATAGCCAGTGGTCAGAGGTGATGGGAGATGAGGTTCAACAGCATCTAGAGGCCTGTGGATTAGTCACTCCTGTCCTAGAATCATGATTATGGGACATCTGAAATATCTGCCTTTTGGTATATGGAGATGTTGATAATTTTATAAAGTACATAAGAGTACGTAATATAAGTTTAATTTGGCTGGATTTGCCATGCTGACTTTACTTTATCACATTACTGATTATTTACTCTGCTATGTATTTTGGAAAGTGATTTGTGTGTCTATTTGCCGGTTCTTTATGCAACCAGATGCCTTTTAAGCTCCTGTTGCCCAGTTTGTCACAAAGGTTCCCAAAGTAGTGGTGGTGGTCTTCATCCATGTTTGGACACCGGACACAATTTTTGAATCAAAGCGGTGGACCAAAATGTTCCAAGCTGCACTGATTTGGTCACCTCCTGAGATATGTTTGCCCAATTTGGTGTGATTTCCAGAGAATGAGGAGCGGGTTTTGACATACATTTAGAGACTGCCAGACATCATTTTGCATTCAGATTGAGAACTGAGGCACCTTAAAAAGTGCCAGTTTAGATACCTCTAAAGATACCATAACACAATCCAACATGACTTTGCCCAGTTTGGTGTGATGGCTCCAAACTCAACTGATTTGGATGCCTCTGAAGATACTGTTGTCCTGTTTGTCATGACAGATCCAAGCTGTGGTGATTTGGGCGTATCTGAAAATATTGTTTCACAATTTGACACGACAGTTTCCAAGAGAAAGGAGCAGGTTTTAATTTATGTTCAATACGATTGGATGCCATTTTGAATTAATATGACAGACTGAACCTTCCAATTTGGACTGCCAATTTGGACACCTCTGAAGATATTGTCACCCAATGTGGCAAGACACCACCCAATTTAGTGCAACGGTTCCAAACGGCGTTAATTTGGATACGTCTGAAAATATCAAGGATATCTAAAGATATCGCAAAATAGTTCAGTGGCCAGCCCACATCATACGTCTTTCTTCCTTCCCCAACCAAAATACATCCACGGAATTCTGTCAAACAAATATGGGTGAGGCCCACCTCAGACTTGCTTGAATGATATTACCTTGTTTCGATTTTGGTTTGGAATTATGGTTTCATCTAATTTTTTAAACCTTCTTCTGTTGTTGTCTTCTTCTGATTTAGTCCATTATTTTTTACAGATGCTATGTTGTTTTAACATTTTAGAAACTGCTTGAAAAGTGGTGTATAAGAGTTTAAAGCAAAGAAACAAATTCCCAATGGGTGGTGCTATGAGCACTACTCTGGAATACTTACTCTTCTGTTAATCTCTCTCTCTCTCTCTCTCTCTCTCCCACACACACACACACACACACACACACCAGTGCCATCTGCAAATCTCATGTTGCTTCCAAAGCTCTTTGCCAATCCAACACGCCCCCCCCCCTCCTGGCGCAGTGGTACTTTCTTCAGCAAAACTTTAGGTCTCCCCCACCACCAACAGCCCCTGTCAGTTCTCAGGCAACCCTCTTCCTTTCTAGATTTGACGGGGAGTGAGCCAACCAAGACTAGGGGAGCAGAGTGGGAAAGACTGGCATTTGTAGATCCCGAGGGCAGCTTTTCACCCCCTGAGGGAAACGGGCAGTTGGCTCCCAGACACTTCCCTTTTATGAGCCAAAAGGGACATATTTGCCAGAGTTGTTCTCTGCTCCCGTTTCATTCCTCTCTTCGTTTAATTTTCGGAGTGGGGCACCTTCACCATTTCATAGCCCTTCTGCTCCCCGCTGTCTGTTATCCCTTGTCCCCCCTTTTTTCTTTTCTTCCTTTCCCTGCACTTCCCCCCTCCCCATTTCTGCCCCTTTCTGAAGCCCCCAAGATGACATGGCTCATTGATGCATCTCCCTCATTAGCATTTCAGCAGCTTGGCCCTGGAGTTTCAGAGACTATCCATCATGAGAAAACCGAAGAATGTGCCCCATTTGCATGTTTCTGTGCCAGAACGAAACCCTTCCCTCCCTCTCAGCTGGTCATTGTGCGAGCTTTCCCATGAAGTCTCAGAAACCATATTTGAGATTTTGCAGCGCCCCTGTGAAAATGCTTGGCTAGTTTTCTTAGAAGTGCTTCTTTAAAAGGGGAAAAAAAGAGAGAGTAACTTGCATGCACCCCAGCTTCGCAGTTAATTGCGTCAGTAGATTAATCCGTAATAATATGTTTATGCTCATCTGTTGCTGTCAAAAAGCTTTGCCTAAGATGAGATGAATCAATGATTTTGAAGCAGCAATGCGGGGGGAGGGGAGAAAAAGGGGAGATTGATAGCGGTGAAAATGAGTGGTCAGGCACAAAAGACAACCATAAGTTAGCTATCCTTCCCTCTAATAGCAAACTTGGGTGGTTGAGTGCTGATCAATTTGGTAACAAACTAAGGCCACCTACAAGCAAAGCAGAAGTTTCAGTGCGCCCAGGGGAGCCTCAAGGTATCTAGAAGCACACACTCTCTCTCTCTCTCTCTCACACACACACAGACACATTTAAACATTGTTGTTTAGTCATTTAGTCGTGCCCGACTCTTCATGACCCCATGGACCAGAGCATGCCAGGCACTCCTCCATTCCACGGCCTCCTGCAGTTTAGTCAAATTCATGCTGCTAGCTTCAAGAACATTGTCCCACCATATCGTCCTCTGTCGTCCCCTTCTCCTTCTGCCCTCCATCTTTCCCAACATCCGGGTCTTTTCCAGGGAGTCTTCTCTTTTCATGAGCATTTAAACATAGCCTGCGCAAAAAGGAGCTTGCTGGCATCCTTCTGTCTCAAGAGATAGTTGAGTGCACCTTCGGGGCAAAGTCAAAGCGCTGGAGAATCACAGCGCCTGCTGGGGTTGCAGAAACAGGTAACTCACAACTGCTGCCTCTCAGTGGCGTAGCGTGGGTTGTCAGCACCCGGGGCAAGGCAAGTAATTTGCGCCCCCTAACCCGGGGCAAGGCAAGTAATTTGCGCCCCTAACCCCTAACCTGCCGCCGCTGCCAGCTTCTTCTTGCTGCTGCCTTGGCTGGTCGAGTGTGGTTCTCTCCCGCGCTCTCTCTCTCTCTCTGCTCCGCACCGCAACGCACGCCTGGCACCCTCCCCCTCCACAGTGGGCGGCGACCCGGCAGCTCGGATCGGATTCGCACAGCCAGTTCTGCAGTGAGAGAGAGTGAATGAGCCAGGTAGGGGCAGAGAGCTGCGAGTGCGAGCGCGCCCCCCCAAATGTTGCGCCCGGTGCGGCTGGCCCCCCCTGCACCCCCACGCTATGCCACTGCTGCCTCTTGTGTTGTTTCTGCTGTGTTAGCAGCACCAAAGTGACTTCTCTGGGGTGCAAACCTGGACAGTGTATATGGAGGCCCTGGGCTGCCTAGACGGTGAGACCCCACTCTCCGCCTCGCCAATGTGGTCCAAAGGAAAGCAGATCAACACGTTTGGCGACAGCTTGATGTCTGTGGATGTTGTGTGCAGCCTCACTCTGCATTTTAATCCCTCACTGTTCCTTCTGCTCTATGCCGGAGGCTTGTGTGCCCACGTCATTGTTGGTGTTTTCAAAAAGGCCCACAGTGGGTGGGATCACGTCAGAAGAGATGCTTTTTCAGCCATCATCTCTCCACCTGTGCTCACTGATCTGGAGGCTGGTCTCAGCTGACTCACAGCAGGAGAATCCTGCATCAGGTTGGAGGTGGGTGAGGCAGTTCAGACTTTGAGGGCGGCTTTGGATTTGGAGACCTTTTACTCATTTGGGTGGGGGGTGGGTGGGGGGGTGGGGACCGTGACAAAAAACCCAAATAAATAAAGGGGGTCTGTGACATTGGGGTGTTTGGGAGATATGTGCAGCAATGGAAGTTATTGTGTATGTGGAAGGAGTTTGGTAGGGGGCCCTGACCAACTTGGTATGTAGCCTGGGAGGAGGGTTGGGGAATAAATTCAACTCAGTTCACAGTTAAAGGTGAACCTAATTTGTACTTCCCGAAACAATATGTAAACTGAACAGCAGCCAGCCTTTGAAATTCCCAGTTTTGCAGTGCTGTGCTCCAGCCACATAATTTATACAAAAATACTTATGTTAGTGAAACTTGCATAAAACGATGCATTATGTTAGGAGAAATTGCATACATAAATGAGTATATTAGGAAAAATTCACACAAAAATGCTGGTGAATTTTCACCAGGCCTTAAAAAATTGCAGACTGTGGAGAACTGAATTTAGGGCTGGAAAAATGAGAAATGGACATATTTACACGTCCCTAATTGGGGCAGACATGGGTGTCAGTGAACAGGATAATCATAATCATCTCTAGTATTCCATGTGTCTGGACCATTATTGAGCCCAGTTCCTTGGGCCCAATGTTTCACTGTCTGTGTTGCCTCCTGTGAAAATCCTTGTTATAGTAAATTGAGAATCAGTCCAGTGCAACAAACTCACCCGGCCCTCAGCCACAGAAGGTCATAGTGACCCAACCAGGATATCTCAACAAGTAGCAATTTCTAAAAGCCAGTACATAGAAAATTGCTCCCTGTTAGATTTGGTTGCCTATGGATGAGTGGAGCAGATAATCAACTATGTGAATTTTTTTTTTGGACAAGCAGTCTTCCACGCCAATCAGTATGGTTTAAAGATACCTGTTGATTATGGTAAGGTCCCTATCAGGCTGCTCAGATGAGGGGCAGGGGGAGACAGTGGACTAAGTCAGAAATCCTGATAGCAAGTTAGTAATTTCTGGGGTAGTAATTTCTGGTCTAAAATCATTAGCTGGGGCCCTAAGTTGATAGCAAGGAGGTAGAAAGATTTTGACAAGTAGCCACTCTTATCAATCAGAGTGAAATCACACATTATAGGGAGAGATGTGAGTGGGATTGATCCATGTATGCCCCATGAGACGCAATGGCATCTTGTTAGTGTTTTCCAATGTTCTGCTTTCTTTTACTGCTTAGTGATTAGGTAGTTAACATCATGTACCATTTTCATATATTACATGTTCCTGGGGAGACACCCGTCAGCATGCCCAAGTCTCTGCTTTTCATAGAATCATAGATTTGTAGAGTTGGAAGGGACCCTGAGGGTAATCTAGTCCAAACCCCTACAATGCAGGAATCTCAACTAAAGCATCTCAACTTGGATTTCAGAGGGTTGGACTAGATGATCCCTTCCAATTCTAATGATTCTATGACAGATGGCCATCCAACCTCTGCTTAAAAACCTCCCAATGAAGGAGAGTCCACAACCTCCAGAGAGACTCCGTTCCACAGTTGAACAGCTCTTACTGTTAGAAAGTTCTTCCTGGTGTTTAGTTGAAATCTTCTCTCTTTTAACTTGAATCCATTGGTTAGGGTCCTACCCTCCGAAGCAGAAGAAAACAAGCTTGCTGCATCTTCCATCTGACAGCTCTTTAGATATCTGACTCATATCTCCCCTCAGTCTCCTCTTTTCCAGGCTAAACATACCTAGCTCCTTCAAGCACTCCTCAAAAAGCTTGGTTTCCAGACCCTTGATCATCTTGGTTGCCCTCCTCTGCACATGTTCCTGCTTGTCAACATCCTTCTTAAATCGTGGTGCCCAGAACTGGACACAGTATTCCAGGTGTGGTCTGACCAAGGCAGAATACAGGGGTACCTCAGGTTACAGACACTTCAGGTTACAGACTCCGCTAACCCAGAAATAGTACCTCGGGTTAAGAACTTTGCTTCAGGATGAGAACAGAAATTGTGCGGTGGTGGTGTGACAGCAGCGGGAGGCTGCATTAGCTAAAGTTAAGAACAGTTTCAGGTTAAGAAAGGACCTCCAGAAAGAATTAAGTTCTTAACCTGAGGTACCACTGTAGAACAGTACTATGACTTCCCCTGATGAGGACACTATACTTTTGTTAATCCATCCTAGAGTAGCATGAGATTATTTTTTGCTACTGCATCAACCGTTGATTCATGTTAAGCTTGTGGACTACTGAGACCCTTAGATCCTTTTCACATGTACTACTGGCAATCCAAGTGTCCCCCATCTTGTATTTGTGGAGCTGGTTCTTTCTGCCTAATTGCAGAACCTTACATTTGTCCCTGTTGAAAATTATTTTGTTAGTTTTGACACAGTTTTCCATTCCGTTAAGGTCCTCTTGAATCATCATTCTGTCTTCTGTGGCATTAGCTACTCCTCCTAGTTTGGTGCCATCTTCAAATTGGATGAGCATCCCCTCACATCATGGGGCACTTGGCGGAGGATAACAAAATGATACGGTGTGTCTTATGCCACATGGGAAGCAGGTCAGATTGTTTGTCCATCTAGCCCAGGGATGGGGAAACTGTGGTCCTCCAGAGGTTGCTGAACTCCAACTCCTTTCAGCCCCAACCAGTATTGACAGTAGCAAGTGATGATGGGAGTTTAACCAGCAATATCTGTAGGGCCACAGGTTCCCCAACCCTTGATCTAGCTCAATATTGTCTGGGTCCCTAGTCCAGGATCTCAAGATGACATGGACTGCTCTATGCTCCAGATGCCAGGGCCTGGACCTAGAACCTTCTGAATACAAATAATGCACTGAACCACAGCACTATTTTCTCTGGACCTTTGAGAGGCTGCTTCTGTTATTTTTCAGAGTGGGAGGAAACTGGAGAGATGACATTTGGAGTTTTGTTTATTCCATATTATGTGCCTGGGTTCATAAGTACTCTAATGAAAACTACCTCTACCCTCATAGAGCCCTTGGGAACTGGGTTAGGCTGCACTCTAGAACAAATAATGAGAGGGTTTTTGGGTTGTTGTTTTTTTAAAAAAATAGTAATCTGTTGCCATACAAGTTGAAAGTCTGACAAAGACTTCCTGTAACTGGCCAGTCAGTGGAAATATATCAGCTGAAACTAAAGCTACACACAATCGGGATGCTTTCAGTTCTTTTACCTGATATGTCAAAAAGAATTGGTGGAGACAGAGAGAGAGAAACCCAGCCCTCTCTGTGGAAGTTCAGGAGAAACTACCGGCTCATTGAGATTCCTGTATTGCAGGGGGTTGGACTAGATAACCCTTGGGGTCCCTTCCAACGTTACAATTCTATGATTCTACGATCTGAACCATGCCAAATTTGGCTTACATGCAGGATTTTTTTTTAAAGAACTCTGTAGTCTATAGTTGAAGTTTTCTTGATACAGCAGACCACAATTGCAACAGGTTTGAGTGTTTGTTTTTTGAAGGTTTTTTTCTGTGTTTTAATTGTTTAATCAGGTGTGTGTTTGCTACCCTGGGCACGTTTGGGAAGAAGTACAGAATATAAATTTAATAAGTATGTAAGTAATTTCCACACAAGCCAAAATAAATTGCTGACCAGTATTGCTTGGGAAGAAAAAGATCTATACAGAATTAGCCTATTTCGTCTTCCCCTCAGAGCATAACAATGAAACAGATCTGGTATTCTATTTTTTTTTTTAAACGGTGGGACAGGGGCATCCTTAATGTATTGCTAGATGTTATCTGAACTGGGTTTGGTGGGCGAGAATAAAATTGAGGGTTGTTGCATTTTTAAGTATCAGTTAATGCTCGCCTCCGTTTTAAAAGTTCTCTTTTTTAACATCTGGATGCATGTTTAAGTAAATAATAATAATAATAAATACTCCCCCACTCAACCCTTTCGACCGGGCTGTGGATTTAAATGAATAAGATGTGTTTGTGTTCTGTTTACAGATGTCCATGCTAGATTCATGCCAAATGAAAGAGGAACGAGGGAGCAAAAACCTTTACATAGCCACTTTTGAAGGGGGGGAAAGTTTGTCAAAATAATAATAAAAAACCAAGTTTTTCCTCTACGTCCCCCACCACCTGCATCTTCACCTTGGAGTTATTTTGGGGGAGAAGGAAAGGGTGGGCGGGGGACGAGGGTGGAAGAGAGAGAGAGAGAGAGAGAGAGAGAGACATTGGAGAGGGCCAAAAATGCTGACCTTAATTAATAGAAGATCTACTAGAGCCAAAGAAAAAAGATTTGGCTCTCAGGCTCGGGCCTCCCCTGATCCTCTCCTGGGTGTAATGAGAGAGTTCAGCTTCATTATTGCCAGCTGAGGCAAAGGGTCACTGGCGATGGATTTGTAAGGCCTGCATTGAGAGACTCGCTCCATGCTGAGAGGAGCTGGCCATGTTCTTGGACACCTGGTCATTAACATTGCTAATTAGTAGCCATTAATCAGGGCTCTCGTTCTTTCCCTCCTCCCCCCGCCCCTCTGTTGTATGGCACCGGCTCAGAGGAGCCCAGCGAACAACAGGACTGTTTCATTACCTCCACAAGAGGTGGAATAAAAGCCGTTCCCATCAACTCAAGTTGAGATGGATTAAGGGAAAGGTTAGACAACAGTTTAAGATGAGCTAGAGCTCCGGGAGGAGAGGCAAGGCAAGGGAGGAGGGGAGGGGGAGCGTGGGGAGGGGGGGGGGACCTGAGCTGTCCTCGGAGGGGAAAGCCAGTCACCTATAATTAATGACATCTTCCGTGACCTAATTCTAATCACCGTGTGAGCTTTCCACCAACAACTGAACCTCTGTATCTTAGAAAGGGCTCCAATTTATCTGTTTGCACATGAAATTAGCCAGCAGTCAAAGTAGCTCCTTGTTTAAATTTTGCGCATGGAGTGCCACAGGTTTCAGCGAGATGCCAGTCCATAGATATGCCATAAAAGTGTCTACATGAGGAAGAAACAGTAGCACTGTTACCTCACCCTAAGAGGTTATGCTTTTCCATCATCATGCAATACACAGTTATTTCTATAATTAAGCAAGCCCCACATTTCTCTCTCTCTCTCTGTGTGTGTGTGTGTGTGTGCGCGCGCGCACGCACGCACACACATGCACGCGCACACACAAAATTGTGCATTGCGGTTCCATGTTAAGAATTAACAGGAGAGAAGGGAAAAAAGAGGAAACTCAATAACCTATAAGAGAGGTTAGAAAACGACAAAAAAAAAAGGTATTTAGGTAGCTTGTAAACGTATTGCGGTAACCCATAAAAATATTTAGCTAACTTGTCACAAGTATAAGGATATTTCTCTTGCAATGCTTCCCTCTAAAACGGAATGTTGGGGGAAGTAAAAAAAAGTCCACAATGCAGGGGTAGATTATATCCAGGTTTTAGTAAGCATTTGTTCTGATTGTTCTGAGATTTGTGCAAACAAGTCAGGTAGACTCAAGAAATAGGATGGCATGGCCCCTGGGTATCATCTTTTCATTTATGCTATGGTTGTAAGGAACAAACTACAGTGACAATCCCAAGCTATTTTTTCGCATGTCCATTGTTGGACATTAACCAGGCAATGCTGATAATCACATGGAGGTGATTGCAAACACTCACAGATATAATAATAACAACAATAACAACAATAATAGCAATAATAACAATAATAATTTATTTATACCCTGCCCTTCTGGCTGGGTTTCCCCAGCCACTCTGAGCAGCCTCCAACAAAATATTAAAATACAATAGTCCTTCAGCTATTAAAAGCTTCCCTAAACAGGGTTGCCTTCAGATGTCTCCTAAAAATCTGGTAGTTGTTTTTTCCTTTGACATCTGGTGGGAGGGTGTTCCACAGGTCAGGCGCCACCACCGAGAAGGCCCTCTGCCTGGTTCCCTGTAACTTCTTGCAGTGAGGGAACCACCAGAAGGCCTTCGGAGCTGGACCTCAGTGTCCGGGCAGAACGATGGGGGTGGCGACGCTCCTTCAGGTATACTGGGCCGAGGCTGTTTAGGGCTTTAAAGGTCAGCACCAACACTCTGAATTGTGCTCGGAAACATACTGGGAGCCAATGTAGGTCTTTCAAGACCAGTGTTATATGGTCTCGGTGGCCACTCCCAGTCACCAGTCTAGCTGCCGCATTCTGGATTAATCACAGTTTCCAGATCACCTTCAAATGTAGCCCCATGTAGAGTGCATTGCAGTAGTCCAAGCAGGAGATAACCAGAGCATGCACCACTCTGGCGAGACAGTTTGCGGGCAGACATTCATGACATATCTTCTGGGAGTTCTATCAAATCTTATGCCATATTTGCTGTGACATATGGGGACAGCCAAAGAAATTCTAGTTGATAAATGGTCCAGATTCTTCAAGCATTTAATTAAAATTTTGCAGAAATCTGCATGCAAATAAATTCTATATTTATAATAAAGATTGACATTTTAAAAACCCAATAGGCTACTTTGCAGGCCCTCCTCCTATTAGTCCACTGGCTTCTGTGAAGAAGGAGGAGGTTTGCTTTGGCATAACACACTCCCTCTCTCACACCATGTAATAATGCCTGGATAATGTATGTTTTTAAACCACGTTGATCTGGGGGATATTAATGTGGTGGTAACTACACCTGCAGGATACGGAGCCTAGCGCACGTATATAAAAGCTGTTATTAGTTGCATAACCTTTCACTAGCGCTAATGGCCATTTTGTCCGGACATATGGAAATATGAAAACAAGCCCTTGCTGGACTTAAAAAGCACTCAGTACACAGTTGTCCATAAACCCATCATATAAATATAAGCTCCGTACAAAAAAACGTGTCAAAGACATCAGCACACATTACATTACAGAATAACAATATCCCATAACACCTGTTTCCCCTTCGTTCTCGGCAAAATTGCTTTAACAGCCCTAACGGTGTGTTCAGTTTTGTGTCGCTGCTGAGGGATCTCAGTTGCCTGCGTGTGGCAATTGTGTTGCTTCTGCATCTCTGAAATTCAGTGCTTGTTTCATATAACACAGGGAGTTGGCGGTGTGTGCTGAAGCGCTGCCTCCTGTCATGTGCATTCTCTGCACCACAGTAGCCCAGGTCATAGGATCACAGAATCGTAGAGTTGGAAGGGACCCAAGGGTCATCTAGTCCAACCCCCTGCAATGCAGGAATCTCAACCAAAGCAGCCATGACAGATGGCCATCAAACCTCTGCTTAAAAACCTCCAAGGAAGGAGAGTCCACCACCTCCCAAGGGAGACCATTCCACTGTCGAACAGCTCTTACTTCAGAAGGTTTTTTCCATATGTTTAGTCGGATCTCCTTTCTTGTAACTTGTAGCCATGGGTTCAAGTCCTACCCTCCAAGGCAGGAGAAAACAAGCTTGTTCCCTCTTCCATGTGACAGTTCTTGAGATATTTAAAGATGACTCTCAGTCTCCTCTTTTCCAGGCTAAACATACCCAGCTCCTACAACCATTCCTCATAAGGCTTGGTTTCCAGACCCTTTGATCATCTTGGTTGCCCTCCTCTGCACATCTTCCAGCTTGTCAGCATCCTTCTTAATATGTGGTGTCCAGAATTGGACACAATATTCCAGGTTCGGTCTGATCAAGGCAGAGCAGAGTGGTACTCTGATCTGGACACTATGGGCAGGGTATAATAAACAAACAAATTATTATTATTATACGTCTGTTGATCCAGCCTAGAATAACATTAGCTGTTTTTGCTGCTGCATCACACTGTTGACTCATGTTAAGCTTGTGGTCCACCAAGACCCCTAGATCCTTTTCACATGTACTGCTAGTAAGCCAGGTCATTGGACATGCATGACGGTGTGCCACATTTGTGCAGTTTCTCTCATTACACATTATTTGATTAGCTCTTGCTAGACTTGGCGAAGACCATCGAAGGGGCAGAAGCTCCACACCTGATCTCTGGAAATATTTATTCGGTAGTGGTGCCCGCCCTGTGGATCGCCCTCCCATCAGATGTCAAAGCGATAAACAACTACCTGACATTCAGAAGACATCTTAAGGCAGCCCTGTTCAGGGAAGTTTTTAATGTGTGACATTTTAGTGTATTTTTTATCTCTGTGGAAGCCACCCAGAGTGGCTGGGGAAACCCAGCCTGATGGGCGGGGTACAAATAATAAATTATTATTATTATTATTATTATTATTATTATTATTATTATTATTATTTATTACTCCTCTGACTTCTGAGTTTCACTGGCTTTTATCCATATGCTCTCAGGTATATCTCCATACAGCAGTCACGAAATTAAAAGACGCCTGATTCTTGGGAGAAAGGCGATGACAAACCTAGACAGCATCTTAAAAAGCAGAGACATCACCTTGCCAACAAAGGTCCGTATAATTAAAGCCATGGTTTTCCCAGTAGTGATGTATGGGAGTGAGAGCTGGACCATAAAGAAGGCTGAGCGCCGAAGAATTCATGCTTTTGAATTATGGTGCTGGAGGAGACTCTTGAGAGTCCCATGGAATGCAAGAAGATCAAACCTCTCCATTCCGAAGGAAATCAGCCCTGAGTGCTCACTGGAAGGACAGATCGTGAAGCTGAGGCTCCAGTACTTTGGCCACCTCATGAGAAGAGAAGACTCCCTGGAAAAGACCCTGATGTTGGGAAAGATGGAGGGCACAAGGAGAAGGGGACGACAGATGACGAGATGGTTGGATAGTGTTCTCGAAGCTACCAGCATGAGTTTGACCAAACTGCAGGAGGCAGTGGAAGACAGGAGTGCCTGGCGTGCTCTGGTCCATGGGGTCACAAAGAGTCGGACACGACTAAACAACTAAACAACAACAATATCTCCATAAGGACTAGAAAACTGTGTGTGTCTTATCTCATAGAAATCTCCTAGAATCATAGAATTGAAAGGAACCCTGGTCCAACCCCCCTGCAATGCAGTAATATGCAGCTGCCCTGTACGGGGATCAAACCTGCAACCTTGATGTTGTCAGCGCCACACTCTAACCAACTGAGCTATCCAGTCTTATTGAAAGATTCTCAAGAGTACTAGATCCTGATGTTTTTCTGAACCCTTGCAGAATTGTGGCAAACACAGAGGCCCTGGCCATATACCTTTTAGTAGAGGGAAGTATGTTTTTATGCCCACAAAACTTTCGTTTGCTGCAGACTTTCTCCTATGCCAAGAGAAAAGAAGGAGAAGGTAGACCATCTGCCTTGTGTGCAGAAAGTCCCAGGTTCAAATTCCTAGCATCTCCAGCTAGAGCTGGGAGGGAACCTTGTCCAAAATCCTGGACAGCTGCTGCCAGTCAGTGTGGACAATACTAGATGGACCAATGAGTCAGTGTAAGTGTGTTTGTGCTTCAGGGAACGGCACACTGTGATTTCACAGTCCCCGAATTCAGTGGCGTAGCGTGGGGGGTGCAGGGGGGGGGCCAGCCGCACCGGGCACAACATCTGGGGGTTAGGGTTACAGGGTGCAAATCCACGGGTTAGGGGGCGCAAATTACTTGCCTTGCCCCAGGTGCTGACAACCCACGCTACGCCACTGCCTGAATTACGACGCAAGCTGCAGCTATGAAACCAGCCCCGTTGGAGTGTGTGTAGAACTTCAAGCTTTGCCACATACTATATATAAAGGGCTGTGACTCAAACGTTGGCTCCGTATGTTGCAGCCACACCCATACCTCCCACCTGGAACATGCAATGCATCTATCTGCTTGTGCATGCTCAATATTTCCTTCTTTTGAAACATTGCCCAGAGACACAGAATGTTTGCTTTAATAATTGGGACATTAGCTTACATGCTGGCATTTCTCCTCGGAGTGGAATGGGCCTTCTTCCCCACAGGACTTTCAACTTTAATTTTTATTTTTTTTATCCCCCTGCCCCAGCTTGATGATTTTATCCACTTTTGACAACAAAGCGATCGGATAGATTTCCTCACCACCTCCTCCTCCCCCTACACCTCTCCTCCTGTTTTTCTTTTCTTTTAAAAAAACCAAATGCACCTGGAATCAAATTTTCTTCTGCCAAAAACTCAAGTGCGCACCTGGAAGCACTAAATCTTTCTTTCTTTTTTTAAAAAAATAGCTGATATTTTAGTAGGAAACTGCATCTCCTTAAGCCTGACTTTTATGAGCGCAAGTGTATTGTGAAATAACTATGCTCTGGTCGCAGCGCGTAATTTGCAAAAAGATGTTCCTGGGGTTTGGAAACTGCACTCTTGTGACCTGGGGATTCTGCACCCTAATCCTTCAGGCCTGTGAGAGCGAGCTGCGATGACTCAGTGTTGAGAGACAAATTCTTCAACTAGGGAGATCTACTTTGCCACCCAGCCAACTTGTAGAGAAGAAACTGGAAGTGAAGATGGAAGGAGCTATCAGTTTCAGTTTGCTCAGTTTTTCATTTTTCCAACCTTAAATTCAGTTCTCCAAATTTTGCGGCAATTTCTGATTTTTTTTTATTTTTTGATCACCAGCATTTTAGTTTGAATTTCACACCTGCCATGCAGTTTTGACTACTGTACACATTTTTCAAACAGATTCCCATAAAATAATGCCTTTCTGTATGTCCCTTTTCACGAATATTTTTATTCTTATGCATGATTTCATCACAATCAAAGTGCTCTCCAAGTACCTAAAACACAGCTGAAATCCCCAAATCAAACCCAAAATACATAAAATAATTGTCATTAAAACACCGATGAGTTAAAGTTAAACTTTTAAAACAGGTAATTAACTTTGGGGTCTGGAAAGACGTGCTGAAATTGACAAGAAAGACGATTTCAGCAGGCATCTAAAACAACATTAACAAGGGTGCTTGTCTAACGGCAATTGGCAAGGAGTTCCAAAGTTCCTGTACTGCAGCTTCTCAGTCATGTTCCAGGTGACTCTCTCTCTTAGCATTTCTCCTTAATTCCCTCCCTTTCTGCTTCCCTCCCTGTATGCTGGTTTCCCTGTCTGCTAAGCTGTTCTGTCTGCTTGCTCCCTAGCTCGGAAACCTACAGGCAAGCCAGGCCCCCTTGGGCCAAACAGCACACAATGTCAATCACATTGTAACTGCAATTGCTTATAAAAGAAAATATGTTGTACATGTTTATTAGCTTGTTATATGCTGTAACCTGCCCTGTGGTCCATTGGCAAAGAGCGCTACATTAGCATTGCTCAAGAAATGAAAGCAAACTATTTATCTATCTATTTATTGAGAAATTTAGATATGAGCTTCTTTTTCATAGATTGCCAGGATGGGGACGCTGATGCAGATCAGGACCGTGGCAAACTGGACTTTAACCCAATTGCTCCCCTGCTTTCCTCACTGAAGTCAGCATCTGGAGTGGACTGCCTGGGCCTACAATTTGCATTGGGAAAGAGAGCTTCCACTGGAGCAAATGGCAGCTCCACCCCCCGCCCAAAAAAGAAAATGCAAATTGCAGGTGTTAAGGGATCTAATTAGAAACAAAGGGTTAAACCTTCTGATGTCTCAGCCAGGTTCTGAACCTGCTCCCCTCCTGCACTACATTACAAATTTCACATGCTGTTTGGCCCAAGAAGGTGAAGCCTGACAGCAAATTGGCAATCTTTGGCGATCACTCGTACCTGAGTAAGATTGTCTTCCATAAACACGGTTTTAACTGTAAGTGACTGTGGAGGCTGATTCTGGATCGACGCATCCTTCCACAGTGGGCACATAGGTTTCCGGGTGGGAGTTGATCATGGTGAGGGTTTGCCAAGCGTGCCTTCCTCTTAACACATTTCTCCCTTTTGTCATGAGTTTGAGCGTGCTCATCTCGCTTTACTGGCTGAGGGAGCCAACTTTTACCCGCGGACAGTTTTTCTGGGTCATGTGGCCAGCATGACTAAGCTGTTCTGGCGAAACCAGAGCAGTGCATGGAAGTGCCATTTACCTTCCCACCGGAGTGGTACCTATTTATCTACTTGCACTTTGACGTGCTTTCGAACTGCTAGGTTGGCAGGAGCAGGGACTGAGCAACAAGAGCTCACACCATCACGGGGATTTGAACTGCCGACCTTCTGATTGGCAAGCCCTAGGGTCAGTGGTTTCGACCACAGCGCCACCCGCATCCTTCTATGACTTAGGTAAATTCACCTTTAAATATGAACTGAATTGAGTTTCTCCGCCAACCCTGGGGGAGGCACAACTGGACACACACACACACTTCTGATTGACCCTCATGGCTGCTATTTAAACTCACTGCAACATAAGGTATATTAACTGTATTCATACATTTGACACATCATCCAACTTGGCCCTAAGTTAAAGATATAAACCATAACCTGAAAGCCTGGTTACAAATGATTTTATTTATTTATTTTTAAAAATACTTGCATACCACAATTCCATTTTTTAAAAAAATAAAAATAATCAGTGCAGTTGGAAGAGCCTTCCACAGGACTGGATCAATGTTGATCTTAAAATGAGCCTTACCAGCTTGAGGGATGACCAGTGAGGCCCCTAAAAATGATCTTGGTGATTGATCTCAGATGTAAGGGTTCAGGCATTCCCTAACACACTCTGGACCTAAGTTGCTTGAGGCTTTTTCAATTAACACAAGGACCTAGGACCTGGCTTGGTTGTTAAGGCTTCACTGTGTGCATGGACCCCTATGTATTGTGGCCTGGATGCCTAGTGGTGCTGGAGCTTTCTGCCACCATCGCAACCCCCCTGCTCCACCCGGGTCCACGTGTAGGCGGAGATTGACACTCTAGATGATTGTCTCGTGTTTGGTGGATACCCTTACCTTGATCCCGTGTAGAAATGTGAGCTTACCTTTATAACTAATAGGCTGCTTGCTGTGTTTACACCGTGCCTGGTAATTGGAGTAGAAGATGCTAGCAGGGGGCTGAAAGATTGCCCTTCTTCCACAGGATGTGCCAAGGCTGATGCATGAAAGTTCACATGTTCCTGGGTCAACACCAGTGCCTGCCTTAAATTAACCTGTCCTGTGGAATTTGCTCCCGGCCAACTACAGTATCAAGGGAGGAAAACAACAACGACCCTCTGCCTCTCTTGTTCTCCTCCTCCTCCTCCTCCTCCTCCTCCATGGCTCCGCTTACCTCCATAACATATGGAAATGTGAGTACCATACCCTTGTGGCAGCAGATTGTTTGCAGTGTTTACACCACTTCTAACACTAATCCCCATTAATGTTTGATATCGCTCCCAAGGAGTTGAAATAGATGTCAAGCTCCAGATCTATTGCATATTTGTCAGGCATCATAGCTACCGCAAAAAAAAACCCCAATGAAAAACACCAAACCCATCATCATCATATTTACTCAATGGATTAGCTACTTTGTGCATATGCAAACCTCTGCTATGTGGCTTCCCCCGCCTCCTTTCTGCCAGCTCTTAACTTAAAGGGCCTTATTTGCATAAGAAACACACGAGCCCACACACTGCTTCAGAAGGGCATTTCACCTGCCCCATTGTAGTTTTCTCTTATCAATGGTTTGGAGACACCCCCTTCTTAAATATACTTGCAGGACCTGTGACCACCCAAATAAAATCCAAGCCAGAAGCCATGCTTTTGTGTGGCCTGCCCAGAGATCGACTGTCCTCACTTGTTTTTGCATACCCAGAGAGGTAGCAAAAGTAGGGCATTTTTTATTGAGCCTGTCGGTGGGTTGCATTTAACATGGTGGGTCACAATTTATGCACACTTGATTAAGAAAAGATACCAGGATCACAGCTGCACCTTTTCTAAGCCCTCTAGACAGGGCTGCCAACTTGAATAAAATATTGCGGGGGGGGGGGGCAGGTAAGTCCTGTCCCGCATAATCGATCGCATGATGCAGTGCACGCACACCATATGAATGGCAATGCTCAACAACATGGGGGTGGTGGCCCCCACATATATTATATTGGGGGAGGGGCAAAGACCCCTCGGCCCCTAGGAGTTAGCTCCTATGTCTCTAGATGTGCCTCTTTGTTCATCTGCATTCTTGGGGATTTAAAGCATGGAAGGAGGAAGAGGAAGATGAGTCCTGAATGTAAGAATGTAGCTTATCAGGGGTGCCAACTCGAATAAATTATCAGGGGGCAGGTAAGCCTCGTTCTGCATAATCAATCACATGACACGGCGGACACATGCACCATTCGAATGGCAATACTGATCAGCTTTGGGCGGTGACCCTCAAATATTTTACTGGGGGACCTAAAGGGACCTCTCCCCCTAGGAGTTGGCTCCTGTGTTGCTTATTATGACATTGTTGTTGTTTAGTTGTTTAGTCGTGTCCGATTCTTCGTGACCCCATGGACCAGGCACTCCTGTCTTCCACTGCCTCCTGCAGTTTGGTCAGACTCATGCTAGTAGCTTTAAGAACACTGTCGAATGGGAAAGTGTATAACTTTATAGACATCTTAGTGGCGGTTAAGGCTATCCATGGCTACTAAACCTGATCTGTGGTTGGAGGGGATATGCTTCTGAGTACCAGTTGCTGGAAGCCAGAGGGGAGAGTGCTGTGATGCTCAGATGCCAATTATGGGCTTCTCAAGGGCATCTGGTTTGCCACCGTGATTAATAATAATAATAATAATAATAATAATAATTTATTTATACCCCGCCCTTCCCAGCCAAGACCGAGGCTCACGGTGGCTAACACCAGGTATAAAAGAATTGATTAAAATACCACTTAAATACAAGATTAAAATTAAAATTAAAATGCAGCCTCATTTCAGTAGAAACTCAAATCAAAAACTTTTTGGGGATGAAAACGTCAAATCTTCACCACGGCCAGCTATCCAGACTGGTCCTACATGGGCCAGAAAAAAGCCACAGAAGTCCCCAAATAGGAGTTCCATCACAGAAGGAGAAAGGAAAAAGGAAAGAGTGGGAGAGGATCAAGTTGATTCCAAGCCAAAGGCTAGGCGGAACAACTCTGTCTTACAGGCCCTGTGGAAAGAAATCAGATTCCGCAGGGCCCTGGTCTCATGAAACAGAGCTTTCCACCAGCACAGAGCCATCACTGAGAAGGCCCTGGCTCTGGTTGAGGCTAATCTGACTTCCTTAGGGCCCGGGACCTCTAGGGTGTTGCTATTTATGGACCTTAAGGTCCTCCATGGGGCATACCAGGAGAACAGGGTGCTGGACTAGATGGGCCTTTCGTAAGTCTGTTCTTACGTTCTTTTGCAGTTCCCAGTAACTGCCTCCAATGTTGGGGGCAGTGCATAGCCATCATGACTGTTAGCCACTGAAAGCTTCCTCCGTGAGTTTGCCTAATCCCTTTAAAAAACCATCCAAGTTGATGACCACCACTACATTCTGTGGTAGCTAAATCCCATAGTTCAACTGTTCTTTGTGTGGAGAAAAAGGAGGCATGGCTTTGGGAGTTGCCATAAAGAGGAACTGCACTACAGTATTTACCACTATAAGTGACTTTGGACAGCTGACGTTACACGGCTCAAAACCACACCCCGTTCTAGTTGTGGACGGGACAAAGCAAAAAAAAAAAGGGGGGGGAATGGACTTTAAACGCACCAGACACCAGGTCACACTCCTAACACTCATACATACGCTCTTGCACACCAGGAACACATGATGTCAGCCCATAGGATCTCAAATTGGCTACCCACAGGTGGTTTCGGCTACCCGGAGCAGGTTACCAAGAGCTCCCATCCACGAAAGGCTGATACTACAAAATCCCCCCTCCCCATCTCTCTGCAACGCAACACACACACACACACACACACACACACACAAATCACCTCCCTCTGTTTTATTTTTAGTGTAGCAAGGCTATGTTGGCTGCAAACATAAGGCAATTTTTCATTAACTGCGGGAGTGAGATTGTCAGTAGTCAATATTGCGCACTAATGGATTGATTGGGTTTTGATGAGCCCAGCAATTGATTGACTCTGTGAGCTTAATGGGTTGTTGTGCATAATGTTTGCAAGGATCATCGAAAGATTGCTGATGAACTGTTTATTAACTTGTAATCAACTTTATATGGCTTTTTATTTTTATTTTTAATTATGGGTGAGAAGCGGAGAGCGAGAAGAGGTATTGTTACCGGGGAGAAATGAATGCGGGTTGTTTTGAAGGATCGTTCTAGGGAAGACCAAGCCATGTTGGCAGGAGGGGGTGTTCTTCATCACAGAGCCATCTGACCTAGCCTATAACTTTTGCCAAAGGCATGTAAAGTCTTCCCCAACCTGGTGCCCTCCAGATATTTTGGACTGCAACTCTCAAAATCTCCAGCCAACATGACTGGGCCTGCGCATGAGCATATGCTCATGTGGCAGGATCGGTCCATGGAGAATAAAACTATCAGAGGCTAACAGCCACAATAGCTATGCTCTACTTCTGCTGCTGGAACCAGTACAGCCCTGAATACCAGTTGCATGGAACTGCAGGTGGTGAGGGTGCTACTGTTCCCAGATCCTGGTTGCTGACTTCCCGCAGGCATTCGGTTGACCACAGTTGGAAGGAGTTGTTAGGGACACAACCTCGAAAAACCCCTTCTACTGTATAGACCAGCCAATGTGCAGAGATCTACAGATGAGGCCCTCTTGATAGTGCCATAGCTTGCTGTGGCCTATTATGAAAGAACTCAGATCTGAGATAGCTCATTTGGTAATCACAGGCCCCACACTGGGAAAAATATTCTGACATTACAGGAGGTTGGATTAGAGCAGGCACATCCAGTAGGTAGATCCACCGGTAGTTCACTGGAATCATAGAATCATAGAGTTGGAAGAGACCATCGAGTCCAACCCCCTGCCAAGCAGGAAACACCATCAGAGCACTCCTGACATATGGTTGTCAAGCCTCTGCTTAAAGACCTCCAAAGAAGGAGACTCCACCACACTCCTTGGCAGCAAATTCCACTGTCGAACAGCTCTTACTGTCAGGAAGTTCTTCCTAATGTTTAGGTGGAATCTTCTTTCTTGTAGTTTGGAACCATTGCTCTGTGTCCGCTTCTCTGGAGCAGCAGAAAACAACCTTTCTCCCTCCTCTATGTGGCATCCTTTTATATATTTGAACATGGCTATCATATCACCCCTTAACCTCCTCTTCTCCAGGCTAAACATGCCCAGCTCCCTTAGCCGTTCCTCATAAGGCATCGTTTCCAGGCCTTTGACCATTTTGGTTGCCCTCCTCTGGACACGTTCCAGTTTGTCAGTGTCCTTCTTGAACTGGATGTCTGCAGTAGATCACTAGTAGATCAGTGGCTCCCCTTAAAAATACATTTTTTGCCCTGCACCCCCTAAAAAAATCACAAAAACTGTGACCTGAACCCCCCCCCCCAAAAAACAGGGCTTTCCTTCATGAAAAAGCTCAACAAGTTTACCCCAAAAAGGAGGTAGATCACTGCCAGTTTTTAACTCTGTGAGTAGATCGCAGTCTCTTGGGGGTTGGCCATCCCTGGACTAGAGGATGCTAGCAGTCTCTTCCAACTCTACAATTCTGTAAGTTGGGACTTCTCCATTGTGGAACAGCCTCCTCCTAGAATTAAGACAGGCACAGATTCAGATGAGATTTTGGTGCTATTTATTCACGAGGGCATTTACTGGTTATTGCTTCAGAACATAAGGTTAAAATTCAACTGGTTACCGTGGGCGGCGATGGATCGGATTTGTGCAGTGATTCTCATTTGTATTGGAGTTCGCTGCTCTGGAATCATAGTGATGATGCAAGCCGTACCAACGAATGCACAAGCCAGTGTGGTGTAATGGTTAGAGTGTGGGGCTAGGACCTTGGAGAGCAGGGTTCGAATCTCCACTCAGCCATGAAAATCCCTGGGTGATCTTGGGCCAGTCACCATCTCTTAGCCTAACCGAGCTCACAGGGTTGTTGTGTGAATTAAACGGGGGAGGAGAAGGACCATGTACATCACTTTGGAGGATAAAGGTGACAAATAAATAAATAAGATAACCCATCAGTGCAAGGATTTATGCTTGTGCAACACAAAGTCCCCTCTCCCCCAAAGCACTCCCATTGCCTTCCGAAGATCTGCTTCTGGGGACGGGGGAACCCCTAGAACAGATTTGGGGGGGGGTCGCGAGGGAAGGAGAGGGGGAGAAAGTTGCATTGCACCAATTCTTGTACTGATGGGACATTTTAGTTGGATACCACCCATGGAAATGTTACGTGGTTACTGCCATAAACTTCTAGGCACGAGAACATCCCGATTCCACAATAAACACTGGCTAGCAAAGAAGAAAGGGACGCAGGTGGCGCTGTGGGTTAAACCACAGAGCCTTGGACTTGCCAATCAGAAGGTCAGCGGTTCAAATCCCCAGGACGGGGTGAGCTCCCGTTGTTCGGTCCCTGCTCCTGCCAACCTAGCAGTTCGAAAGCATGTCAAAGTGCAAGTAGATAAATAGGTACCGCTCCAGGGGGGAAGGTAAACGGCGTTTCCGTGCACTGCTCTGGTTCTCCAGAAGTGGCTTCATCATGCTGGCCACATGACCCGGAAACTGTACGCCTGCTCCCTCAGCCAGTAAAGCAAGATGAGCACTGCAACCCCAGAGTCGTCCCCGACTGGAACTAATGGTCAGAGGTCCCTTTACCTTTACCTAGCAAAGGAGAATGGCATTATGTGTTGGAGAATGAAATTAAGAACTACAAGTGCAACACTTTTAATAAATGTGTGTGTGGGGGGGGGGTTGCACCTCTTTCTTCATTAGGCTCCTGAAGTAGAAGGAGGTGAGGTCTTTGGCCCCATCCACTTGCATTAAAAGGACACTGCCCCTTGCAGATTTTAATTACCAAATAATTCGATCTGCGCAAAGAAACACATTCTGCATCCAGTCTGCTCCCCCTCTGCTCCCCCCCCCCCCAGCTTTCATTCGTGTGACCGAGTTCAGCTTGGGTATAGCTGGCCTCATTATGTCCTTAAAGGAGTTCAAATTTCCTGATAGCCAGCAGGAGAACCAGGTAAAGCAGGCAGAATTAGCATCCAAGCCTAATAAATGAGTGGGAAAAATTGTATCTGTCACATAGCGCTGGTTCCCACACACTCTGGTTACATCATTACTTAGTCTGTAAACTAAGAGACCAATTAAATGAGGGAGCTGCCGTCACGTGACCAAAACTTAAAAACGCACACGAAATTCTACCTGAAAGATGGGATTTCAGAAGGGGCCCTCGGATAGTTGACTCCTCACCAGCAGCTCTGCAATTTTCGTATTCTGTTACACCTTTGCTTTCAGGCTGAGCGCTTAGGTACCACAGATTGATAGTTCCAGCAAGCCTTGTTGATATCTCTCTCTCTCTCTCTCTCTCTCTCTCCTCTCCCTGCTCAGCTACTCTGCAGGTGCATTGGGCAAAGTTATTTCCTGCATCAAAAAGTTCAGTAATTGGATCCCCCCCCCACACACCTCTTTTGCCCTGTGAAATCTTCCAATGCCCCGAACTTTTACGGAGATCCCTCTCTCCGTTTCTTCTCTTTGTCAAAGATTAGTGAATTATAGCACTGTTCTGGCACCCTAATTCCCTTCTGGATCAGCACCTTGGGTTCATCTGAAAGGGACGAGAGTAACGATGCCACATGGCGAAGGTTTCAGAGCAAGTGTAGCATTAAAAAGGAAAGAAAGGATTCCTGGTTTTCAGCAGAGGTTTGCGGGCTTCCCCCCTTTACACACAGCAATTGGAATAAGAATGATGGTTGGATTGTAGAATTGTGGAGCTGGAGGGGACCACAAGGGTCATTTAGTCCAACCCCCTGCAATGCAGAAATATTTTTCCCAGTGTGGAACTTGAATCCATGACTCTAAGAGTCTCATGCTCTACCGACTGGGTAAGATGTTAAGTAATATTCATAGGGCGTAGAAATCTGCCAGCAGGGAAAGGGTTCAGTGTTTGCTATGAAATTACTTAGGCCTGGGTTAAAAGACACAGGGGCCCTAAACTGAAATGTATTTTTAAAAATAAAATATAGAAGATTTCTTTTTGTGGGGCTGGGGAGATGGATAATGAATATGTCAATTCTGATTTCTGATTTCCCAAGTCTTTGGTTCAGTTCCCCTTAACTCTTCATCATCTGCCACATTTTTTAAAAAAAGAAAGTACCCATGAAAACCCAGCATTTTGGCACATTATCTTTCTTCATGTACACATTTTGCAAGCATTTTTACCTGCATTATGTCATTTCCATGAATAAATGTATTTTCCACACACTTTTTGTTTGCTCAACCACTTATAGATGTGCATTTTTTTGCATTACTCCCCAAATGCACATATCTTTCTAGACATTATTTGGTTGGACAAGTGCATCACAAAATCTGGATCAGTGTGGGTTTCGAAAGATGCCTATGTTTCAGACTGTGCATTGTTCTGGAAAGCACAGATTAGGTAGGTTCACATTAGAATACTTTAGCCCATTGCTGGGGCAGGGGTTGGAGAGACAGGTTATATATCTGAATTACAAGGCAGCGTTTCCCAACTCAGTGCCCTTCAGATGTTTGGATCTTCACAGCTATTATCCCTGACCATTGGCTATGCCGGCAGATGGAGTACTGCAACAACAACTTCTGTAGGGAAGGCTGGCATGAGTCATATATTTTCTCCTTTCAGAGGTGGTGCTGTGGTCTAAACCACTGAGCCTCTTGGGCTTGCCGATCGGAAGGTCGGCGGTTCAAATGCCTGCGACGGGGTGAGCTCCTATTGCTCTGTCCCAGCTCCTGCCAACCTAGCAGTCTGAAAGCACACCAGCACAAGTAGATAAATAGGTACCGCTACGGCAGGAAGGTAAACGGTGTTTCCATGTGCTCTAGTTTCCATCATGGTGTTCTGTTACACCAGTAGTAGTAGCTGGCCACATGACCCAGAAAACTGTCTGTGGACAAACGCTGTATTAACTTGTGTACATTGCTTTTGTAAATATGCAATAAACATTTCCCATTCTTTTTTATATTTCTTATCATCTTGATTTCTAAGTTTCCCAGCTAATTTAGCCATTTCAGCATAGTCCATTAACTTAATTTGCCAATCTTCCTTTGTGGAAACTTCTTCTTTCCAGTGTTGGGCTAGCAATATCCGGGTGGCCGTCGTCACATACCGTATTTTTCGCCCTATAGGACGCACTTTTCCCCCTCCAAAAATGAAGGGGAAATGTGTGTGCGTCCTATGGGGCGAATCCAGGCTTCAGGAAGCTATCCACAAGCTTGGGTGGCCCGGCGCGACTTCCCGACGGGCTCCCAAGGCTTGCGGACGGCAGCCTGCAGCCCGATACCCAGGGAGTGCAGCGGAGCAGATATCCGCAAGCCTGGGGAGACAGGCGGGAGTTCTGGGGGCTGTTCTGGGGGCTGGGGTTGGGGGAAGCTCGGGCTTCCCCAGCCCCACATCTGGGGGGGGAAATAACATTTTTCCCTTTATTCCCCGCCCCCCCCAAACTAGGTGCGCCCTATGGGCCAGTGCGCCCTATAGGGCGAAAAGTACGGTACATAAACAAATTCTTATATTCTTTAGGTAGATCCGTTCCTGTAAAGGTAAAGGGACCCCTGACCATTAGGTCCAGTTGAGGATGACTCTGGGGTTGCGGCGCTCATCTCACTTTGCTGGCCGAGGGAGTCACCGATTGTCCGCAGACAGCTTCTGGGTCATGTGGCCAGCATGACTTGAGGAGATTTCACCCCTCTCATATCCAAGAATCTCCTGACGAGTCTGCTGATTCTCCAGAGAGGAGGAGCAGTGTTCTGCTTTCTACTTATTCAGCTCCAGCACCAAGTCAGTCAGTCAGTGTGACGGAGAGAGAGAGAGAGACTGAGTGTTAGAGATCTTGTGTAGAGATAAGTTTGCTGCTAAGAGCAACTGCAGACACTCAGTACAGCATTCATTTATGCTTAGACCTATTTAGCTCTGTATATAGTTTTGTATTATAGTTGTAGTTATAGAATAAAAGAAGATATTCTACAGAGCTGCTCTCCGAGTCGTGTATACACTGCCAGACTCTGCTATACTCTGCTGTGCGACGACTGTATTGTGGAAGTGAATCCGGTGCTCACAACTCTAAGCTGAGTCCACAGCACTTTGACCTGGTGGTCTCTGGAAGTGCTACCCAGCTCGCCTAGCCCAGTCGGGGTTGAAGTGCATGAGTCCAGTTGGTGACACTGGCTCAAGGGCGATGCTGACATGACTAAGCCGCTTCTGGCAAACCAGAGCAGCGCACAGAAATGCAGTTTACTTTCCCGCCGGAGCGGTACCTATTTATCTTCTTGCATGTGCTCTCGAACTGCTAGGTTGGCAGGAGCAGGGACCGAGCAACGGGAGCTCACCCCGTTGCAGGGATTCAAACCGCCAACCTTCTGATCGGCAAGCCCTAGGCTCTGTGGTTTTAACCCTCAGTGCCACCTGCGTCCCTATCTGTTCCTGTAATACCTAATAAGTAGGCTTCTGTTGTTATTTTTACCAAAGGTTTTTCTTAACATTCCCCCCATTCATTATATATCATTTCCCAGTATTTTTTTAATACTGAGAGCTGCTCTTTCTTGCTTATTCTCCCTTTGCTGATTTCCGAGATCTTCATTAGCCCCGGTCGGCAATCTGATGGCTGCATCTTTTTGAGTCAGCTGAAGTTTCTGAGCACTTTTCAAAGGCAGCCCCATGTAGAGCACATTACAGTCATCCAAAAGGGATGTAACTAAAGTGTGGGTGTCCCATTGTGTTGCATGATTAAGACAAAATTTTTGAATGGGTGGCAGGGTACTTCCTAAACTGGTACCCTCAATACCTCGGTCTTTGCCTTGGACCTTTTTTTGGGCGGGTGTGTGTGTGTGTTTCTTAAAGCACCCATGTCTGAGGACCTCCTTCCATATCCCTAGGAGAGATTTGACTGCTCTGAAACTTTAGATTGTGACCTCCCCCCCGCCCACATTCACTGTGCCTTTGTTCATTAATTTTGGCCGATGACCGTCGGAGGGAAGAGCCGAATCAGAAACTGTTTTGTTTCCCGGGTATTTAGTGGAACGGGAGTTTCATCCCTGTGCAAGGACGGGCAAACCACAGTCTGGCCGGACGGCTGCCAACGTCGTGGACGGGATGCTTGTGTCTCTTCCATGACAAGCGCCTCTTTATTAATTCATGGTCCAGATCCCCTCTGTACATGCTGTTACTAATATTAGGTTTCGGCAGAAGTAGCAAAGGACACCAGCAGCTCAGGGAAGGGAGTTGGTGGGAGAGGGAAAGGGAAGCTAGATGCCTCATGCTGTTTCAGAGAATTAAAATGTGGGGAGGGGGGGAGAGCAAAGCAAATTCCTTCTTGAGTTTTAATTGGGCTTAAATATTTGTCAATCTAGAGACCTCACACCCACACCATCACGCTGCTCTGGAAGCAATATAGAAATTGTGTGGGTGTTCCTAGGGGAAAAGATTTCTTCCTTGTAGCCCAAATCTATTAACTTTTACAAGGAATATGTTCAGGGGTGCTCGAGGCAGGTCTGAGGCCCAATTTTTTTGTGGTGGGTCCTATATTTCCAGAATATTTCCCTCCCTTAATCCCCCCAAAAAACTCAATTGTTCCAAAATTTGTTTACTACCCACCATCTGATTAGGGGGTAGGCCATACTACAATGAAAGAACACCTGCCTTGAAGGCAGAAGGTCTTAGGTTTGATTCCTGGCATCTCTGGGTAAGGCTGGGAGAGACTCCTTGCCTGAAACTGTGGGGAATTGCTGCCAGTCGGTGTGCACAATACTAAGCTATATGGACCAGTGATCTGACTCAGTATAAGACAGCTTTTTTTCTTATACACAGTCTATACATTTAAATTAGTATATGCAGATTTGCACAAATATAAGGTGAGGGACAGCTGACTTGCCAGCAGAACATGTGAGAAGGATCTAGGGGTCTTGGTAGACCACAAGCTTAACATGAGTCAACAGTGTGATGCAGCAGCAAAAAAAAGCTAATGCTATTCTTGGCTGGATCAACAGAAGTATAATAATAATCTGTCTGTCTGTCTGTTACTTCCCTTGACCAGGACACTATGGATGGGGTATAAGAGTACCACTCTATTCTGCCTTGGTCAGACCACACCTGGAGCACTGTGTTCCGTTCTGGGCACCACATTTTAAGGAGGATATTGACAAGCTGGAAGGTGTGCAGAGGAGGGCAACCAAGATGCTCAAGGGTCTGGAAACCAAGCCTGATGAGGAATGGTTGAAGAATCTGGGTATGTTTCGCCTGGAAAGGAGGAGGCTGAGAGGAGACATGACAGCCATCTTCAAATATCTCAAGGGCTGTCCCATGGAAGATGGAGCAAGCTTGTTTTCCCTTGCTCTGGAGGGCTGGACTTGATCCAATGGCTTCAAGTTGCAAGAAGTGAGATCCCAACTAAACATCAATAAGAACTTCCTGAAAGTAAGAGTTGTTCGAGAGTGGAATGGACTTCCTCGGGAGGTGGTGGACTCTGCTTCCTTGGAGGTTTTTAAGCAGAAGTTGGATGACCATGTGTCATGGATGCTTTAGTTGAAATTCCTGCAGTGCGGGGGCTGGACTAGATGTCCTTTGGGGATGCCTTCTTCCCTACTATGATTTTCTGATTCTATGCATAGGTATGTGCCCTGGAGATTGTGTAGAAACCAAAGCATCAGTATGAGAAAGAAACTCATCTCCTTTTCTCTGCAAATATTATCTGTGGGAGTGGATGGATCCAACCTTCGGATAGGGATTCAGTTCCTTAGAATCATAGAATCATAGAATCATAGAGTTGGAAGAGACCACAAGGGCCATCGAGTCCAACCCCCTGCCAAGCAGGAAACACCATCAGAGCACTCCTGACATATGGTTGTCAAGCCTCTGCTTAAAGACCTCCAAAGAAGGAGACTCCACCACACTCCTTGGCAGCAAATTCCACTGTCAAACAGCTCTTACTGACAGGAAGTTCTTCCTAATGCTTAGGTGGAATCTTCTTTCTTGTAGTTTGGATCCATTGCTCCGTGTCCGCTTCTCTGGAGCAGCAGAAAACAACCTTTCTCCCTCCTCTATGTGACATCCTTTTATATATTTGAACATGGCTATCATATCACCCCTTAACTTCCTCTTCTCCAGGCTAAACATGCCCAGCTCCCTTAGCCGTTCCTCATAAGGCATCATTTCCAGGCCTTTGACCATTTTGGTTGCCCTCCTCTGGACACGTTCCAGTTTGTCAGTGTCCTTCTTGAACTGTGGTGCCCAGAACTGGACACAGTACTCCAGGTGAGGTCTGACCAGAGCAGAATACAGTGGCACTATTACTTCCCTTGATCTAGATGCAATACTCCTATTGATGCAGCCCAGAATTGCATTGGCTTTTTTAGCTGCCGCGTCACACTGTTGGCTCATGTCAAGTTTGTGGTCAACCAAGACTCCTAGATCCTTTTCACATGTACTGCTCTCAAGCCAGGTGTCACCCATCTTGTATTTGTGCCTCTCATTTTTTTTGCCCAAGTGCAATACTTTACATTTCTCCCTGTTAAAATTCATCTTGTTTGTTTTGGCCCCGTTCTCTAATCTGTCAAGGTCGTTTTGAAGTGTGATCCTGTCCTCTGGGGTAGCCTTCCAGATCTATGATTTTAGGCAAGTATACAGCTGTTTGATATGGTTGTAACTTTCTGTTTACAATAATGCTGCCAAATAGGAGTGAGAACCTCTGAGCAGGTGAGAAGTTCCTTTCCGGTTTTTAAAAGAGTTTATGGGCAAAGTGATTATGATTATGTGCAGAGTGCCCTTCCTTTATGAAAGGAGCACTTCCTTACTACGCTCAGAGAACGATGACGCCTACAGCTATTTCCCCCCACAGCTTTTTCAGATGCTTCTGGTCTTCCTGAGAAGACACAGCTAATGGAGAACTGCATCATCAATTCCCCATCTATGCTCCAAGGTAAGTCAAAGCTGGAAATGCAAAAGTATGTGAACTGAGGGAACAGGGGCCTTGATGCCCCACCAAACGCTTCAGCACATCTGCGACGGCAATATGCACAGACTTTCCAGAGTCAAAGGATTAGTTTTATTGGGCTTTTGCTTGGCAGATCTGGTAACACAATGGATACCTTCTAAAAGCACAGATTCTTCCCCAAAGAATGCATGCTATATCCTTACTTAGCTCCTCCACTTAGAGAAAAAAATGTTGATTTCTTGTAATCCCCCCCCCAAAGATCCAACAAATGTAAAAAAACAGCTGTGTCATTGGCCAGACGGGTGCTGTTCTTCTTGAGGTTCCCTGTGATACTCTAAAAGACAGTAATAATTCCTACATGCAGCTGTATATTTACACATTTATATTAAGCAGATGCCAGGCTTGCTTATAATGAGAGCACTAAGCATTCTTTCTGGACGCTTGGTATCTGAAGAAGTGTGCATGCACACGAAAGCTCATACCAAGAACTGACTTAGTTGGTCTTTAAGGTGCTACTGGAAGGAATTTGTTTTGTTTTGACTATGGCAGACCAACACGGCTACCTATCTGTTTCTGGACGCTTGTAAAACAAATGGCCCAAAGTAGTACATTGCAGACCTTATTTGAAAAGGCATCTAAGCTTGCAAATGACACACAAAATGCATTCTATTTGGGGAAAGTGTGTGCAAAAAAAATGTACATTAGTCAGAGCTGCATATAAAAATGGACATATTATGGGGGGCAAATGCACGAAAATTGAATATTGCTACAGAAATGTGGAGAACTGGATTTAAGAGGATCTTTTCACTATTTTCACCCAATATATGCATTTTTGTAGACATTTGTTTGTTGGAGAGCTGCGCTGCAAAATTCAGAAATGTACAATTTTCAAAGGATAGCTGTGCTTCAGTTCACTTATGGGTTTGAAATGTATAATTTAGGTTATTTCCCATTAAAGTGCAAACAAAATCAATCCCCCCCCCCAGATTCCCAGCTCACTTCTTTTCCTTACTGTACAGCTGACCTGGGTTAATTTTGACATTTTAGAAAAGCAACAAGGGCCTACAGAGAGCAGCTCTAGCACTGCTGAATTCAAGCTCCTGTATGTATGAACCTCAGCAGTGCTGAAGCCTAGGAAAGGAATTATCTTAATATGTGATGAGATTGCAGGGCTGGAATGAAAACTTCCTTTCAGTGGTAGTTGAATGGTGGTCATCATCAGCTCCCCCCAAAATAGCTCAGAATTTTGTACCTTTGGCTGGCCATGGTGAAGCTAGAGCTAAATGATATTTTTTTAAAAAATATGGCCCAGTTTCTCAAAATGTGATTGACAGCTCTTACAGCAATTTGCTCGCTAATCAGATAGCGGTCTTCTCCCATAACCCTGCTCTGCACATTCAGTTGACCTTAATTGTGGATCTGCCTGACCTTTGACCTGACAAGAAAACGAGACTCAATCATCTTCCTTCTTCTTCTTTTTTTTAAAATGAGGGTACAGTACTGGTTGCTGCTGCTGTGCTGTGTGTGCAGTACAGAAGTTAGGGATGGGGAAAGAATTCAGTGCTGATTCACTTTTAATGAGAAGCCAACTCATTTGCACTTCTCAGACCAATATGCAAAGCAAAAGACAGCTATCCTCGGAAACCCACACGTCTGCAAATTTTGCAGTGCGGTTTTCCACCAAGCAAACAATGTGTATGTAAATGCATACAAAGAGGAATTTTTGTTACCCGCTTTGAGGTTTTTCTACAATCAAGTGGTATATACATTTAAATAAATAAATAAATAAATAAATAAATAAATAAATAAATAAATGTGGAAGCATCATAAAATGCATCATATTAGGAGGAGATGCTGGAAGAAATGAGCATATTAGTGAAAACTACATACAAAATGTGTTTATGGGAAGGGGTTATTGGTTTGTTATTGTTATTGTTTCGTTATGTATTTTGTATCCTCATTTTGTGTTCTTCCGTTTGTGAACTGCCCTGGGAACTTCGGATTTAGGGCAGTATACAAATTTAACGAATAAATAAATAATTTGGTAGTAACTGAACAAAGCAGCAGGCATCTTGAGGGTTTTGTCTTTCTTAGTCTTTCTTAGTTCAAGCCTTGTATGTAGCAAGGAAACATTCAATCAAATGTATAGAGTTGGAAAATTCCCTCAAAACTACACAGCCAATCAGCGGATGTGCTGCCTCAGCAAAGACCATCCTGCTCTGCCTGGTTGCTAAGCAACACCTCCACCCATCGCACTCTTGGCTAGTTGACTTTAATGCTAACAGAATTATTAAAGTGGCGTTGTGCTGAGCTACAGAGCATTCTGGGTAAGTCATCGCTGTGTTTCAAACCAGAGAGAAAGTCAATTGCCACAGTTTCCTGGCAAGGCACTCCATGGTTGATGGCCTTTGGCTTGGCCAGCTCCAGACCAGGCAGGGGCCACTCTCAGAGCAAGTTGGTGCAATTAGTTTAGCCAGTTAAAGAAAGTGGAGCAAAGTTGCCTGTGGTTGTACTTATATTCATGCTATCAATTTATGTTCTGAATTACTATTTTAAATACAAAATTTCATATAGAGGACAACACTGGCCTTTAGTTGGAACATGAAGGAGCATTTCATGTAGACCTTGAGCATTATTTTTAGGTACGATTGAAAAAGAAATGTGTTTGATTTGACTTCTCCACTGAATTTTGACATCAGTTTCCTGTTTTTGAGGAGTAATTGATCCACTTTATCTTTTATAGGGCTCATCTACCGCTTCCCTTCTCATTTAAGAGCCCTTTGTTCATTCACCCTTCCTTGCTTCCTGGCTACGCACTGAAAATAAACTTATGATGTCATACTCAATTGTGTAGCATCCAAACTGATGTCAAAACAGGGGATTTAGACTTCGCTGCAGGATCAAGGTGGAGATATTGTCTGCAAAACCAAAGCTGATTAAAAACAACAACGCAAAACTCATATGTCTTCAAGGGTGCCCAAGCAGCTTTGTCAAATGTTAAATTAATTTCCACATATGTATTCCTTAGATGTAGTTGCAGTGAAAAGTTTTCTCGACATGAGATGATTCCCATGAGACCACCTTTCACCAGCAGCTTTCACCTGATTTGGACTGCAAATTGTGGGAATGTTAAGGATAGTAGGAGAAGATATGTTGATTAAATATTATCCTTCCTTCACTCACGCTAGTGAATCATGTAGCAGAGCAGATTCGCCTCAATACAGCAGGAAGCTAGTCTTCAGATTTGTTTGAATCTCTTTAGTTAAGCAATCCAGTCTGGCTTGATCAAAGGTGTCCCCTTTGATCCTTCTTAAAAGAATAAAGACACAAGAGTCTTTCCTTAAAAGTAACAAGAAGTTTAAAGGTAAAGGTAAAGGGACCCCTGACCATTAGGTCCAGTCGTGGCCGACTCTGGGGTTGCAGCACTCATCTCGCTTTATTGGCCGAGGGAGCCGGTGTACAGCTTCCGGCTTATGTGGCCAGCATGACTAAGCCACTTCTGGCTCATGGAAACGCCGTTTACCTTCCTGCCAGAGTGGTACCTATTTATCTACTTGCACTTCGTGCTTTCATTTTTTTTTTTAATAATTTTTATTAATTTTCATAAACAAAAACACACAAAAAAACATACACAAACAACACATGACTTCCCCATACCTCCCCTTCACTGCACCCTTGTTTCCAATTTTTTAGCAATCCTTCATTCCATTTTTATATTTAACTTCCCTCAGGTTTTCTTAACTTAAACATTTACAGCTGTAATTCTCTGTTTCTTATCCCTTGACATGCACTACGTGCTTTCAAACTGCTAGGTTGGCAGGAGCAGGGACCGAGCAACGGGAGATCACCCCGTCGTGGGGATTCGAACCGCCGACCTTCTGATCAGCAAGTCTAGGCTCTGTGGTTTAACCCACAGTGCCACCTGCGTCCCTAACAATAAGTTTACTCACAGTCAGTTCGCAGTATGATCCCTGAAGGCGGACTTTAGCTTGTCATTACAGAACATAGTCAAAACAAAATAAAAAAATTCCTTCCAGTAGCACCTTAAAGACCAACTAAGTTAGTTCTTGGTATGAGCTTTCGTGTGCATGCACACTTCTTCAGATACACTGTGCATGCACACGAAAGCTCATACCAAGAACTAACTTAGTTGGTCTTTAAGGTGCTACTGGAAGGAATTTTTTTATTTTGTTTTTACTATGGCAGACCAACACGGCTACCTATCTATTACAGAACATAGTGTAAGTTCATCCCTTATGGGGCTTGAGCCCATGTGCTGCTGGCTGAGACCCAGCAGACAGCAAAATGCAGTAAGAGAACAGCACCAAGAGAACAAAATGGATGCATGAGAACAGCAGTGCATCAAGAGAAAGATGGCTGAGTGACTCGGCTATTTTATGGAGTCAGCCAGGATCACACCCATCTCCCTGGTCACATGCAGTGGGAGGACGCTCCAGACCAGTGGAACAGGAAGTTATACTGACTGGAGTAACGTCCCCCTTCCTGTGTCCACTCTAGGGAAACAAGGAATGTTGTATTTGACTGCTCCAATGGATCACATCCCACACAAATCGCATCAGCCCCAGTCAGCACAGCTGGTCAATGGGAGTCATCGTCCAAAACAGCTGGAGGGCACCAGATTGGTGCAACAGACCCTCTGCCCTCCCTCTATTTACATATTTGAGAACTATGGGCTCATGAAACCATACTACTCATTCAGCCTTTCCCACCATTTGGTAGGCCTCTCGTTATTTGGTATGATAATGTTGCCTTTTAGCACCAGCACTTGACTGTTGTATGAGCTGTATTTCGACAACTGCAAACCAGCTGCCCCCAGGGTCTCTCAGTTTGGCTGCCTTTCCCATCTGTTTTACCTGCCTCCCATTTCTGAATAATTTATTTTTACCATCTGCATAAATTGAACACCTGGCCTAGGGGTAACTTATTCGCTTAAATTATTTAGGGGTATAAAAATTACTCCCCGGTACCTCTTCCATTTGTAGGCAGGCAACATAGTTGACAGGAGGAGACCACCCCCCTCACTGTTTGCCTTTTGTGGTGGCCAAAACTTGGTGAGTGTTCTCCATCTTTCTGAATATATATTCAGAAAAATGGGAACAAAATGGTTAGGGTATGGAAATCCCTTTGATAATAGGTGTTTTCAGTTCTGGCCCTTTAAAGGAATCTGATGCTCTTAGTAGAATATAGGGAAAGTGAGAATTGCTCTATAGGTTTGTTTGCTTCATGCTTACCACAGTTGTAAGACTTGTTTCAGGGTTCCCAACTGCTCAATTTCTTACAGCTGGTTTCAATTTTAGGTACGTCTGTTTTCCTCCAATATGTGGTCATTCCCAGTGGGAGCATTTGTCCTAAGTAGATGTGCACCTGACTGGTTCCTGGGTGGGAGCAGCTACTACCGGTAGCAGCTACTATTGGTAGTAATATAGCTGCTGCTACAACCTGCAGCCATAAATAAGAGCAAAGTGCCACACCGAGTTGATACTTCCCAGACGTCAGTTGCAGAAATTTCTGCGACCCACAGTGATCAAAAGTATGTCTCTCAGATCGCAGAACTTTCTGTGGCTGAAAGAACTTTCTGTTCTGGACATCTGTGACTCTCCAGAATGGTTGGAGTGCCTGTTGAGTAGCTGACCACTTCGGGCATAACTAACCCAATCCCTTTTGCTTCGTGATGCTTCCTGCTGTGCGGTGCGACTTTAAGCTTTTGCACCAAGGACTCAGGATCACGTCTCTCAAATAGGCCACTTTGTGCAGTTGCAGGTGAAGTTAGAGGGAACACGAGAGAGCAGCCATAATCTCATCGTGGCATTTTGGCTCGCTGCCTTTTATTTTTACAATGAGGGGCAGGAGGGGAGAGCCCCAAAGGTTCAACTCGAATCCCTGTTGGGGTTTCCTTTCCTGTCTTCGATGTGTCTAGCCAGAAATGCAAGACTGACAGGATGATAAAACGCTGATGCCAGGTTCGCTTGCCCATTCAAAGACCCTACCTCAGGTATCAGGTACCTGGGCTCTACTTTGAGGTCAACCGGACACCTCCCCTGAGGCCTTCCTGGGCTGAAGGATATATCGACTCAAAAATTCTCTCAGGTATAGCAGCTGTTATCTGAGCTAAGATCAAAGTGCCCCTCTGTGATATATATATATATATATATATATATATATATATATATAATTGCACACATCTTCCAAGTTGATCTTTTTTCTCCATAATTCAAATGCATGTTGATCGAGCCTCATGGGGAAACAGTTGCTTTGCTGAAGAACAAGCTGGCAGAATTTCTGTGTTGTGAAATTCTAGTTTTGTTAGAAAACCAAAGAAGAATGAAAGAAAAACCCTAATGCAAATTAAACACAGAAGGTATTTACTGTACCAGAAGTAAATAACATTTCATAAATAGCAGAACTTGTACGTGGTCTGATTACTTCAACCAATGTTTCCAGGGTGCTGCTAGGATTCTGTGCTCAGAGGGTGGGCCATTGTAGCCTTACAGAGAAAGGCTTGAAATATTTTTTTATTTTTTTAAATTGTACTTATTTTGAAAACCTTGTTTCTGATTACCAGTCCACAGAACAGTCTACTGCATCTCAAAGCATGTAACAAAATGCAAGTGCTAGTACAGGATGCCAGTGAAATTTCAGGTAAAAGAAAATTCCAAGTTAATTTGAGAATTTGACAAACCCACAGGTAAATTTTGAGGAAAGCAAAGCAAGGGTTTTGATAGGATATGCAGCATTTCTTAGGCAAGTTCAGCACATCTAGCATTGTAAAACATTAATAAGACTTCCCTATACTGGATTGCCTTCAGGTGGCTCAGGGGTTGGATAACTCCATACCCTCCAACATTTCTCCAATGAAAATAGGGACATCCTATTGTTATATTCAACTGTAAATTCAAACTTAATTCTATTGTGTTTTATGTTCGCTTAGTATGGTATGTGAATCTGGTCTGGGACTGTAATAAATTTCATTTCGTTTCATTTCCCTGGAAAATAGGGATACTTGTAGGGTCTGATATTTGGGTAATTTTGTGGGACGTTGCAAGGAGTGCAGATTTTTCAGGGTGGAGGTACTATATTGTGCTTTTTAAAAAAGTATAACATTTTTATTAAGTGTTTTGGATATGTGGAGATAAACAGGCATGAAGAACAGGGTACCCTCGCAAAGGCCGCAGGCACCTTAGAGAAACTAAGAAGACGAGGACATATTTATAAAGGAGTTGGTCAGTAGGACAGAGTTAAATTACTGAATTATACACTGTCTTAATATTGTCTTGCTTACTTTCTGGGAGCTCCAGAGCTGGTGAGAGCAACTGCAGAAATATTGATATAAAGAGGAATCGCAACAATCAGGTTCATAGGGGAGCGAATGCTAAAGGCAGTGAGAGGCCACGATCACACTGCTTATGAAACAAATTGTTTTTTTTATTTTTATAATATTTATTAAAAGTTTCCAGTTATAACAATATAAAAAAAACAAAACATCCAAATTTAAGATCTTATTTTCCATAACATCTTTCCATGACTTCCCCTCCCCTCCCCCTCTTATATTCCAATTCTTACAAATAAATTCAGCAATTTATTATCCCAAATTTTAACCTTATTATCATTAGCCCAATTTAAAAATATTTTCCCATCTCCTAAGATCGACCTATTCCCTTCCACGCGTTCCCCCCTTTAATATACATAATAGATTAAAAAATAATAAAATAAAATATGATTTTACACCCTTTGGATTCCAAATTTCCCTCCCCCTTTTCCTGGTTGCGTTCCCCATATTTATCAACATCTGATGTCTTCCTGGAGCTCCCACATTTATTTAAACCATAGTCCTTTACCAGTCTTCTTTAATTTTAAATGTCCAATCTTGGAAGGAGTCTATCTCAAAAAGGCCCATTTTTTCCATCCAGATTTTTATATACTTGGGAGTAAAAACTCCAATTTTATTTCTTAAACCTTTCAAATCTGGATGTCCCAAATGTTCCCACTTCCAACTTTGTCCAATTCTGCTTATGAAACAAATTGAACCAGAAAGGTTCAAAAGCGGCACATGTCTTTTGTGCTTGCGCTCCTCAGATTTTTGTGGTTTAACTTTTTCTAAAAATGTGATTAGCCACACTTTGTGATAGCATAACTCTCAATATACCCCCGTAGAGTCTTTCCAGTTACAGGCAATAATGATTTTAAGCTACTGACAACAAGCGACTGATGAGTTCCTTCTGTTTCAGGTTGTGATCAGAGCCAATAAGGAGGTTTAATAAGGCCAACTACAGGAAAGTGTGCCCCCGCTGTCCCGTAATGGAACAGATTTCTTGAAACACCTGCCCCCAGACAATTGCCACCCTCCCACAGGTCCACCACCTATGGATCTACAACCAAGGTTTCACCGAAAGTGAATTTCAAGTAAAATTGGGGTTTTTCTCCTCAGTTGGGACACTTGTTGGGACACTTTTATCATTTCCAGTACTGAACTTCTGTCCTCTTCCTGAACTCCTGCCACTGAACCTGTGCCATTACTTGCCTGAATAAATATCTCTTTCTTAGTTACAAGTAAGAGCCTCTATCTCTGTGTTTTGGGTGGGAGTCTGGACAGGACCTCCAAAATAGATCAGAGGCATAAATACCAGTCATCACCTAAGAGGAACTTTCATGTGCCTTCCCTAAGTTACCAAATTCATTAAACGAAGGAGATGATTCAAAACAAGGAGATAATCAGGTCATTCAGACAAAGCATGTGCTACCCCACATCTCAAAAACAACTTTCTGATACACTGAGGAGCAGATATTACTTAAAGGATGTCATGCTACAGTAAGTTTGTACAGTAGATGCTACAGTAGCCTATACTGTATGAAGAATTTCATTCAAATAATGTAAGCAATTGTGCTTGGATTGCCATTGGTACTGGACTAATCAAGAAAAAGAGCAGAAATGGAAAATGCTTCTCAATGCAGTCTGAGGGCGATGTTTTCTTTTTCTTGGATAAACATCTGAGATTAGATTATTTGGATTGTAGTCGGCACTGTTTGAAATCTGTTCCGGTGTATATTGTCTGCCCTGTTGCAAAAGCAGAGTTATGTTGTGCCAGTTGGGATTAATATGGGCTACATGAAAGGGTTTTGGGTGGTATCGTTTTCCATGGCCGTTGCATTCATTGACATAAGAATTTCAGTTGTGTTGCCTTGCAAGTCAATTCTTGCCCAGGATGGTAGAGATGATCAAGGTCGTGTGTGTATTGTGCTACAAATTCGTGACAATGCCACCTCATTCTTCCTCCAGAGAGTTCAGAGTGCCATCTTTAGTCTCTCAACAGTCTTCGTCGGAGCCTTTAAGCCGAGAGGTGGTGACTCACTCAAGTCCCAGGCCACCCATTGAGCATCCTTGCTGGCTTGGGTTTTGACTGTGAGCTTTAGAGCCTGAAGCCTCTCCAGCATCCCAGACTCTTACGGGAAATGTCTGTGGGTCAGTCATGGACTGCACACCTTGTATGCAGAAGGTTTGAACCCTGGCATCTCCAGGGAGTGCTGGGGAGGAATGAAACCCTGGAGATCTGTTACCAGCCATTGTGTCACGGTCCGGCTGAGGACATCGGGACCGGGGGCAAGATGGCAGGGTGGGAGCAGGAACAAGAGTCCAGAAGCCAGGGGTCTGAGGGTCAGGAAGCAGGGAGTCATGAAGTCAAGGGTCCGAGGGTCAAGAAGCAAGGAGTCAAGAAGCTGGGGTCCGGGGATCAGGAAGCAAGAAGCCAAACGCAGCAAGGCAGGAAACAAGTTGCTGCGGCAAAGAGCTGAAGGGAAATGCTGACCTTATATCCCTTCCCGGCTCTTGCCACCAGGTGCAGTGAGTTACCAAGAAGCCTCACCTGTGTGGCCGCACCTTGCCTCTCCAGAACAAACTTAGGAAGGCCCCAGTCCTGTGAAGCCCTACTGGTCACAGGGCCCGGCTCCTGCACACACTCCTGGCACATTGTTGGTAGAGAATACTGAGCTAAGTGGACCATTCATCTGACTTGGTATAAAGTACCTTCCTAGGTTTCTGTCTAAACCACATGCTCCATTTTTACCATTAACTATCAGCAGTAGCAGCAGGAGGAGAGAAAACCAGCCACCTCTGGATCATTATGATTCTTATATCTGCAATAACCATAGGGTATTGCTTTGGCCCAAGTGCTTTGCGCAGTTTCATTTTAAGCTGAGGTCAGATGACCATCTGTCATGGATGCTTTAGTTGAGATTCCTGTATTGCATGGCGTTGAATTAGTTGGCCCTCGGGGTCCCTTCTATGATTCTATGATTCTGCGATTCTAATTTTGTTACTCCACCTTGAGCATGCTAATGAAAATTCAGGATGCAAGTAATATAGATGACAGGGTGGATTTGAAAGGCCAGAAAAACCCAAAATATTCTGATTTGTTGTAGGTATATGATGCTTCTGGCACATTGCAATGAGCTTATGAAGTTGCCTTTTTTGTTGGCATCTGTTTTTCTGAGAGAGACAATGGAGTGTGCTTCCAGGGGTGAAGTCAAACTGCTGTGCTAGCAGCACTGTCCATGGCGCAAGCCTGGACAAGGGTGTATGGAAGTCCTGGGCTGCCCAGATGACGAGATCTCCCTCTTGGCCTTGCTGATATGGTCCAAATGAAAGGAGAATAGGAGTTGGCTGCAGGAGTTGCCGGAAGGAGGTGCACAAGTTGCTACCTAACCTTCTTAGGGATTCAACTCTGGATTTATGTAGGGTTTACACCTTATCCTTTTCTTCTCCCGAAGACATCCTGCAAGGCAGCAGAGGTTCAGGATAAGAGTTATCTGGATGGAGATTGCAGCATGGGAGATTCCTCCTCCCCTTAAAGCTACTACTTGCCCAGAAAACAGTCAAAGGAAGAAAGGATTTAGCCTTCTTCTTTGCACCATAGTCCAGATCTGGACCACCTCCCTCCAGCTGTTTTTTTCCTGAAGAAATAGACATAGCCAGTTCTATGTGGTTTAAAATGCTTTTAACGCAATGTGCAGTTTTGCTCTCAAAGCAGCTCTTGTTCCAAGAACTAGGAAGGCTCAGTGGATGGAGAGAGACTTGCTCAGTCATAGATTTGTGGACAATGGCCCCAGTCAAGCCATTGTCATGTTTTTTTAGATCCCTGACCCGTGTTAAAAAAAAAAGAAAAGAAGGAAGCTGTGTTGATTTATCAAAGTAAGGCAGTTCCAGAGCCTTGGGAATCTGTGCACTTTTGCACATTTCTTGCCAGCTCCTAAAAGGCTGCTTCACACATTAACATCTTTACACCTAGGATGTTCTGTGCTGCACACTTAAACATGCCATATACCATAAACATAACAAATACGTGCTTATAAACACATACATTGCACAGATCTATACATGTCAAGAAGCAAGGACTGGTGGTGGCCCCAGCTAAGGCTACGCTAGGTGGCAATTCTGGGTTTGCCTCTGTGTAAATGTGTGAAATCAGGAAAAACTTTCTGACAATAAGAGCTGTTCAAGAGTGGAACAGTCTCCCTTGGGAGGTGGTGGACTCTCCTTCCTTGGAGGTTTTGAAGCAGAGGTTGGATGGCCATCTGTCAGGTATGCTTTTAGTTGAGATTCCAGCATTGCAGGCGGTTGGACTAGATGACCCTTTGTGTCCCTTCCAACTCTACAACTCTATGATTTTAGGAAATGGCCCTAAGAGAGCCAGTGTGGTGTAGTGGTTAATAGTGGTGGACTCGTAATCTGGTGAACCAGGTTCACATCCCCGCTCCTCCACATGCAGCTGCTGGGTGACCTTGGGCTAGTCACACTTCTCTGAAGTCTCTCAGCCCCACTCACCTCACAGAGTGTTTGTTGTGGGGGAGGAAGAGAAAGGAGATTGTTAGTTGCTTTGAGACTCCTTAAAGGTAAAGGGACCCCTGACCATTAGGTCCAGTCGCGACCAACTCTGGGGTTGCGGTGCTCATCTCACTTTATTGGCCAAGGGAGCCAGTGTACAGCTTCTGGGTCATGTGGCCAGCATGACTAAGCCGCTTCTGGAGAACCAGAGCAGTGCACGGAAATGCCGTTTACCTTCCCGCCGGAGCGGTACCTGTTTATCTACTTGCACTTTGACGTGCTTTCAAAATGTTAGGTTGGCAGGAGCAGGGACCGAGCAATGGGAGCTCACCCCATCGCGGGGATTCAAACCACCGACCTTCTGATCAGCAAGTCCTAGGCTCTGTGGTTTAACCCACAGTGGGATATCAAATCCAAACTCTTCTTCGTCTTCTTCTTTGGATAAAATATATATACCCTGGCTCTCCTCTGCTGCTGATCATGTGGTGGACTCGTTTTTCAGAAGTTGAGGTGGGAATCTCCCAAGAGGGCCTTTCCACCTGAGTGTATATCAGCATTTGGCAAGGGATTCCAAAATGATTTGAAAAGAGAAAGAGAGAGAGAGAGAGAGAGAGAGAGAGAATAGCTGAAACGACATGGAGACATCAAACAGCTCTTTGCGAGTGTAAACAATGATCCCTTGAAATGCGAGTCCTCCAGCCCTGCCTGGAGGAGTGTCCCTGGCCCCCTCCCCACCACGGCTCCATATATTTGCTCTCATTTTTAGAACTCGGTGAGTCAGTGTTTGCTTTTGCTGATCTTTCCCCCGCATAAATCATCCCATTATGGGCGCATCGTCATTGATGTAGCTGCGAAAGCATTCACTCCCTTATTCCACCTGTCATCTCTGTGAGTCGGGCTCCTTTTACACTGGCCTCCCATTCCCGCTCATAACAATATAAAGGGAGGAAGCGACGTAATGCTGAGTCATGACAGAGGGCCATGCTGTCGAGTCATGTCTGCTCCCAAATGAACATGGGAAGCTACCTTATGGGGACTCAGGCCATTGGTCTGTCAACCTCAGCCTTGTCTTGTTGGACTTCTCTTGTTGGACTACAACTCCCATCAACCCCACCTAGATTAGCCAATGGGGAAGGGTGATGGGAGTTGTGGTCCAACAAATGTCTGGAGACCCAAGGCTGAAGAACACTGCTCTAGACTGACTGGCACCAGGGTTTCATGTAGGATTGTTTCCTAGCCGTCCAGACTTTGAACCTGGGAACGTTTGCAGCCAAAGCACTCACTCCATGCCCTCCAACATGTTGAGTCCCAAAACCAGGATGCACGTCTTTCCGGCTGTGCTCCCATGTGAGTCATGTGACCCACATGAGATCATACAGTCCAAAAGGCACACTTTGGGAGGAACCAAAAAATGTGTGCACTGGGGTGCCATGTGAGATCACGGCCCCGGAAAAGTGCTTTTTCGCTGTGAGATCTCAGCGCGAAATCATGTGAGATCACGGTGCACAAAATGGGTGCCATCGTTTCATGGGGAAGAAAGGGGTGTCCTGGTTTACTCAGGACATTTGCAGGGTACAGTGGTACCTCTGGTAATAATAATAATAATAATAATAATAATAATAATAATAATAATAATAATAATTTATTATTTATACCCCGCCCATCTGGCTGGGCCTCCCCAGCCACTCTGGGCGGCTTCCAAAAAAATAATAATTAAAATACTCTAATACATCAAACATTAAAAGCTTTCCTAAACAGGGCTGCCTTCTGGTGTCTTCTAAAAGTCAGGTAGTTGTTGTTCTCTTTGACATCTGGTGGGAGGGCATTCCACAGGGAGGGCGCCACTGCCGAGAAGGCCCTCTGCCTGGTTCCCTGTAACTTGGCTTCTCGCAGTGAGGGAAGCGCCAGAAGGCCCTCGGTGCTGGACCTCAGTGTCAGGGTAGAATGATGGGGTGGAGACGCTCCTTCAGATATACTGATATGAACTTCAGATATGAACTTAATTCGTTCGGGAGGTCCGTTCTTAAGCCGAAACCTGAGGTGCGCTTTCATTAATGGGACTTCCCGGTGTGTGACTTCCGCCCGCATCCCAGGGCAAAGTTTGCTACCGGGAGCAGCTGCTTCCGGGTTAGCAGACCTCATTACTTGAAGCATTCGTAAGGGGGACAGTACGTAACCAGAGGTTCCAATGTATGTTGCTCTGCCACTGAGCCATAGCCCCTCAGAACCTAAAACTGTTGGGGCTTAGAGGAAGTTGCCTTAGACCAGGCTTCTCAACCATCCTAACCATGCTGGCTGGGGTTGATGAGAGTTGTTTTCCAAAACAGGGCAAAGGCATCACTTTGGGGAGGGCTACCTTTTACAGATTCACAGCGTTAGTCCATCTAGTTAATATTGTCTATAGTGACTGGCAGGGGCTCTCCAGAGTCTTAGGTCAGAGTCATTCCCAGCCCTACCTGAAGATGCAAAGGATGAACCAGTGACTACCTTTCTGTATGCAAAGCCTGTGCCCGCTGCTGCTGGTGGATCACTGAGGCCTGCTCTTGTGTCTTTGTTGTTGTTTAGTCGTTTAGCCATGTGCGACTCTTCGTGACCCCATGGACCAGAACACACCAGGCCCTCCTGTCTTCCACTGCCTCCCGCAGTTTGGTCAAACTCATGCTGGTAGCTTGGAGAACACTGTCCAACCATCTCGTCCTCTGTCGTCCCCTTCTCCTTGTGCCCTCCATCTTTCCCAACATCAGGGTCTTTTCCAGGGAGTCGTCTCTTCTCATGAGGTGGCCAAAGTATTGGAGTCTCAGCTTCAGGATCTGTCTTTCCAGTGAGCACTCAGGGCTGATTTCCTTCAGAATGGATAGGTTTGATCTTCTTGCAGTCCATGGGGCTCTCAAGAGTCTCCTCCAGCACCATAATTCAAAAACATCAATTCTTCAGCAATCAGCCTCACTTCCATACATCACTACTGGGAAAACCATAGCTTTAACTATACGGACGTTTGTTGGGAAGGTGATGTCTCTGCTTTTTAAGATGCTGTCTAGGTTTGTCATTGCTTTTCTCCCAAGAAGCAGGCGTATTTTAATTTCATGGCTGCTGTCACCATCTGCAGTGTTCATGGAGCCCAAGAAAGTAAAATCTCTCACTGCCTCCATATCATAGAATCATAGAATTGGAAGAGACCACAAGGGCCATCGAGTCCAACCCCCTGCCAAGCAGGAAACACCATCAGAGCACTCCTGACATATGGTTGTCAAGCCTCTGCTTAAAGACCTCCAAAGAAGGAGACTCTACCACACTCCTTGGCAGCAAATTCCACTGTCGAACAGCTCTTACTGTCAGGAAGTTCTTCCTAATGTTTAGGTGGAATCTTCTTTCTTGTAGTTTGGATCCATTGCTCCGTGTCCGCTTCTCTGGAGCAGCAGAAAACAACCTTTCTCCCTCCTCTATGTGACATCCTTTTATATATTTGAACATGGCTATCATATCACCCCTTAACCTCTTCTTCTCCAGGCTAAACATGCCCAGCTCCCTTAGCCATTCCTCATAAGGCATCGTTTCCAGGCCTTTGACCATTTTGGTTGCCCTCCTCTGGACGCGTTCCAGTTTGTCAGTGTCCTTCTTGAACTGTGGTGCCCAGAACTGGACACAGTACTCCAGGTGAGGTCTGACCAGAGCAGAATACAGTGGCACTATTACTTCCCTTGATCTAGATGCTATACTCCTATTGATGCAGCCCAGAATTGCATTGGCTTTTTTAGCTGCCGCGTCACACTGTTGGCTCATGTCAAGTTTGTGGTCAACCAAGACTCCTAGATCCTTTTCACATGTACTGCTCTCAAGCCAGGTGTCACCCATCTTGTATTTGTGCCTCTCATTTTTTTTGCCCAAGTGCAATACTTTACATTTCTCCCTGTTAAAATTCATCTTGTTTGTTTTGGCCCAGTTCTCTAATCTGTCAAGGTCGTTTTGAAGTGTGATCCTGTCCTCTGGGGTGTTAGCCACCCCTCCCAGTTTGGTGTCATCTGCAAATTTGATCAGGATGCCCTTGAATCTATCATCCAAGTCGTTGATAAAGATGTTGAATAAGACCGGGCCCAAGACAGAACCCTGTGGCACCCCACTAGTCACTCTTCTCCAGGATGAAGAGGAACCATTGATGAGCACCCTTTGGGTTCGGTCAGTCAGCCAGTTACAAATCCACTGAGTGGTAGCATAGTCAAGACCGCATTTTACCAACTTCTTTACAAGAATATCATGGGGCACCTTGTCAAATGCCTTGCTGAAATCAAGGTAGGCTACATCCACTGCGTTCCCTTCATCTACCAGGCTTGTAATTCTGTCAGAAAACGAGATCAGGTTAGTCTGACATGACTTATTTTTCAGAAATCTATGCTGACTATTGGTATCACAGCATTCCTTTCTAGGTGCTCACAGACTGTTTGCTTAATGATCTGCTCCAGAATCTTCCCTGGTATTGATGTCAGACTGACTGGGCGGTAATTATTTGGGTCCTCTCTTTTCCCCTTTTTGAAAATAGGGACAACATTTGCCCTCCTCCAGTCTCCCGGGACTTCGCCTGTTCTCCAGTAATTCTCAAAGATCACTGCCAGTGGTTCTGAGATCACATCTGCCAGTTCTTTTAATACTCTTGGATGCAGTTCATCTGGCCCTGGAGACTTGAATACATCTAGACTAGCCAAGTATTCTTGTACTATCTCCTTAGTTATTCTGGGCTGTGTTTCCTCTGCTGAATCATTTGCTCCAAATTCTTCAGGTCGGGCATTGTTTTCTTTATCGGAGAAGACTGAGGCAAAGAAGGCATTGAGGAGTTCAGCCCTTTCTGTGTCCCCTGTTTGCATTTCACCATCTTCTCCTCTGAGTGATCCCACGGTTTCTTTGTTCTTCCTTTTGCTACGAACATACCCATAAAAGCCTTTTTTGTTGCTTTTAACCTCTCTAGCAAGCCTGAGTTCATTCTGTGCTTTAGCTTTTCTGACTTTGTGTCTACACGTGCTGGCTATTTGTTTGAATTCCTCTTTGGTGGTTTCCCCCCTTTTCCATTTTTTGTACACATCCTTTTTTAATCTTAACTCAGTTAGAAGTTCTTTAGATAGCCACCCTGGCTTCTTTAGGCACCTTCCATGTTTCCATCTCATTGGTATTGCCTGAAGTTGTGCTTTTACTATCTCCCTCTTAACAAACTCCCAGCCATCATGAACTCCCTTTCCTTTTAGTATTACTGTCCATGAGATCTCACCCAGCACTTCCCTAAGTTTTATGAAGTTGGCTTTCTTAAAGTCAAGAAATTGAGTCCTAGTATGCTTGGCTGCTCCTTTCCGCTGTATAGTAAACTTCAGAAGAGCATGATCACTCGCGCCTAATGATCCTTCCACTTCTACCCCACTAACCAGGTCATCAACATTGGTTAGGACCAGATCTAAAATGGCTGTTCCTCTTGTTGCTTCTCCCACTTTCTGGACAATGAAGTTGTCTGCAAGGCCAGTGAGGAATCTGTTTGACCTTATGCTCTTGGCTGAGTTTGACATCCAACAAATATCCGAGTAATTGAAGTCCCCCATTACTACTATCTCCCTTCCTTTTGCATGCTTGGCCATCTGTTCCAGGAAGGCATCATCTATGTCCTCTGTTTGGCTTGGGGATCTATAGTAAACTCCCACAATGAGGTCCCTGTTATTCTTCTCTCCCTTAATTTTGATCCAAATGCTCTCACTTTGGCTTTGAGGTTCTAAATCTTGGATCTCTTCACAGGTATACACATCCCTGACATACAACGCCACTCCTCCTCCTTTCTTGTCTGGTCTGTTTCTCTGAAATAGATTGTATCCCTCCATTATTACATTCCAATCGTGGGACTTATCCCACCAGGTTTCAGTGATGCCTATTATGTCATATTTAGTTTGCTGTACCAAGAGCTCAAGCTCATTCTGTTTATTTCCCATGCTTTGCGCATTAGTGTGCAGACATTGAAGTCCATTAATCATCCCCCCGTGTCTCTTATTTAAGGATTTTTTCCTCCCACCACTAGGTCTCTGTGCTGTTTGCTCCATTTGGTCTATGACATTTCTTCCCCTTCTGTTTGCCAGGAGGTGATGGGACCAGTGGCCATGATCTTCATTTTTTGATGTTGAGTTTCAGACCATATTTTGCGCTCTCCTCTTTCACCCTCATTAAAAGGTTCTTTAATTCCTCCTCACTTTCTGCCATCAAGGTTGTGTCATCTGCATATCTGAGGTTGTTGATATTTCTTCCGGCAATCTTAGTTCTGGCTAGGGATTCATCCAGTCCAGCCTTTTGCATGATGAATTCTGCTTTTATGTGTCTTTAGCACAAGCTTAAACACACCCTGCAAGAGTCCTGGAAAAATCCCGTTTTTCCCCGCGAGAGTGCAGCGGCTATTTTGGTCACCATGATCTGGTGCGATTTCGCACTGAAATCTTGCTCCGAAAAGAGCGCTTTTAGGGAGCTGCGATCTTTGCAGCCTGGGCATTATCATCTGCTAGCGATTCCAGCCCACAGGAAGCCATTGTGAAAGGCACAGGTAAATAGGCTGGTTGAGATGTTGGCATTCTTAGGCACTTTGCAAGCTATATCAGTGGATAGATGAAACCCATGCAGCCACAACTAGTGCTTGGGAAACGAATTAAATCTGAAACTTTGGCTAAGTAAAGAAACAAACAAAATGAGGCGATTGGAGTGGGGGAGAGTAAAAAGCGATTGTTCGGTTGCCTAGGTAACAGGATGTGGGTGCAGCCAATCAGCGAAGTTGATATACTGTTTTGACATCCATGCACATATTCCTAACATAAATAGCAACAGAGACCTAATAACAATAGGTTTTAAAGCTAGAAACTGATGTCATTTCAAATGTGTCAGTCAACGGGAGCCTATGAAAGTGTTTCTTCTATCAAACTGACGTTAAGTACATGCTGTAATGGCTTCATAAGTGATAGCAGACTCCTGACAGGCCATAAAGGAGATGAAACATCTATAATTACCTTGTAGCATGTTCGGTGTCCTTTGGCATATTTAAAAGAAGGGGGGGGGATTTGAAGGAAATAAAATAAAACTTGAGCATTATGATCAAAGCTGTCCAAAAGTAAGCTGCCTATGCGAAAAGGATAACTTTCGACAGAGTAGAGGCCTTTAAATGGGAGCTTCATTTTATGTAAGGAAAGGGGTAGGGCAGGGGTCGGCAAAGTTTTTGCGGCTTGGGCTGGTTCATGGTCCTGCAGATGCTGCGGTGGGCCGGAGTATGCGCACGCACGCATGCACATGCAAACACGATTTCTGGTGCTCCTTCTGGCACAGAGGAGGCGTGCGCAGCTTCTCATTGGCTGCAGGAGCTTCCCACAGCCAATGGGAATCTAGCCAGTGTTGTGGAAGGCGGTCCCCGCCCTGCTCCATGCTGGTTTAGCGTGGCGCATGGGAGCTGACTGAGTGGGCAGTGGTGGTCCCTGAATGGGTGGCGGGGGTCCATGGGCTGGTTAAACGACCCCCATGGGCCTTAGGTTGCTGACCCCTGGGGTAGGGAACTTGGGGTCTGAGGGCCAAATATGGCCCTCGAAGCTCCCCCCAGGCCACACCCCTCACAGACCCTGCTTCCTGCATTGTGCCTGCCTGGAATGTGTCTTTGTGTTCCACTTGCCTGAATGGATAGAGAAGGGTTTGTGAGTCTGGGCAGCAACTAGCCTATTGTACAAAGGTATGCATTCATTATCCCGCCCACTTTTGCCTCTGGCCCTGCCTGTCATGGACATGTGGCCCTTACAAAGTTGTCCAGGTGGGAATGTGGCCCTCTGTTTGAAAAACATTTTCCCGCCCCTAATCTAAGGGGGCTATATTCTGAACCTCTCTGAAGCAAATTCATCATTTCTTAACGTTCTTGGCAGATCTTATACCCCCAGTCAAAGCCGTTAAACAGAGCAAAGTCAGTACCGAAAAGGCGTCAAGTAGATTTTGAGTACCATTAATACACAGGCGGTATAGTGGGAGATGGACTGATCCGAAACATGGCCATGACATATCCCTCAAATTTCCTGGTAAAACTGGGATACCCTCCCCTTCTCACAAGAATATTGTGGCCATTTGGTATGGTATTTCGCGCCACAATTTCCCCTGAAAAAAGCACTTTTTCCAGAGCCGCAATCTTGTGCACTTCCCCAAGTACGTGTTTTTGGGCTCCATATCCCCAAAGGAGCACTTTTTGGGGGAGGGGGGAAATCATACCACAAAATCGTGTGAGATCATGGCACCCAAAATGGCCAACGTGCTCTTGGAAGAAAACATGGGAAGATGATACCCCAGTTTTTCCCTTCAACATGTTGGAAGATATGGCACGATACACTAGTAAATATCTTGTGTGTGCCACATTAAAAGGGATTGGAACCAGGCAAGAGAGTGGCTATTATTATTATTATTATTATTATTATTATTATTATTCATTTCACTTCTGTTCCGCTTGATATTTTTAATAAAAAATCTCAAAGCGGTTTACAACACATTAAAACATCAAACAAAGCAATGCAGGGCAAACCATTAGTGAAGAAAGTCAAATATAACATATACATTCAAAGCGACATAGCGAACAGGAGACTAAAATATTATATTAAGGATTTCAAAACCAAAACATAACAAAGGAGGTCAACTACAGAATGCATATTTAGCGCAGCAGAGTTAACAATTGCAATTATCTTAAGCATTTCAAAAGAAAACATCACCAAAGGAAGTCAAATATAAAATGTACATCTAAAACAGCATAATTAGCAAGGGAATAAAATATTATTATAAGCATAGAACATATCCGTTGCAGTTGATGCCAGTCCTGCCAATGGCTGCGGAAGATCAGGCTCAATTACCTTGGTGTGCAATACTTTGACAGGAGAATTTACCACTGGATTTTTCCTCGTATTACTAGGGTGGGTGGTGAGGATTCCCACCCCTGCAGCGTTGGAAAGTTTAGAACTCTTTTCTACTCTTTCAGTGCAAGTGTTTTGGGTGAACGTGAGCGTCTCATAATGATGTGGCTTGGAATGCAAGATTGCCTTTCTGACTGGATTAAAGGTTGATTTAGCTCAGCAAAAAGCCACTTCCGCTCTTCGAAGGAGGTGGAGTTGCGGGCTTCACAGCCCGATCCCCGCACAATTGGGGGATTCCCGGCCGCTTCATCCCCTGGCCAGCCAATCAGCTGGCTCTGGGGGCGTGGCCTGCCCTACTTAAGGCAGGACGCGGCCGGGGATTTCCTTCTTTCCCCACCTGCCGGCTGTTCCTGCTTTTCTCACTATCCTGCGTTACAAGGTTTTCCTTCCTTGACCTTGCTATGGACCTTGATTGCATAGCTGTCAACTTTCAGATTTGAAAATAAGGGATCAGGAGCCTCAAAAATAAGGGATCAGCAGCCTCACCTATCCTGGGGACAGTCTATGGGATATCTAATAATCTGGGATAGCAGCGGGAAACGGCGCTAGAATAAGGGAATTTCCTGCAAAAAGGGGGAAGGTTGACAGCTATGCTTGGTTGGGCACCATTGAAGGGCCTGGTAGGAATTTTTCCACTTGGCAAATTGGCACCAGCCACTTGGTTTTCGCCTTTGTTGTTTAGTTGTTTAATCGTGTCTGACTCTTCGTGACCCCATGGACCAGAGCACACCAGGCACTCCTGTCTTTCACTGCCTCCTGCAGTTTGGTCAAACTCATGCTGGTAGCTTCGAGAACACTGTCCAACCATCTCGTCCTCTGTCGTCCCCTTCTCCTTGTGCCCTCCATCTTTCCCAACATCAGGGTCTTTTCCAGGGAGTCTTCTCTTCTCATGAGATGGCCAAAATATTGGAGCCTCAGCTTCAGGATCTGTCTTTCCAGTGAGCACTCAGGGCTGATTTCCTTCAGAATGGATAGGTTTGATCTTCTTGCAGTCCACGGGACTCTCAAGAATCTCCTCCAGCACCATAATTCAAAAGTATCAATTCTTCGGCGATCAGCCTTCTTTATGGTCCAGCTCTCACTTCCATACGTCACTACTGGGAAAACCATAGCTTTAACTATACGGACCTTTGTTGGCAAGGTGATGTCTCTGCTTTTTAAGATGCTGTCTGGTTTTCGCCTTCCTCGTAGCAAATTGTCACAACTTTCTTGGTATTGGTGGTTAGGCATTGGTATTGTTCTGTAGATGGAAGAGGGGAGGAAGCGCCATCACCTGCCCCGCATATTGAAGGGTAGTCCGATAAAGGATTCCGGCGGGGGCGTGGCCCTGTCCGAAACCTATGGAGGTGAGGGCCTAAGGCACGCCCCCGAGCAGTGACCCCGGGGGAGTTCCTAGTTGATGTGCATCAGCAGGACTCCCCCTACTCGTGGTTAACCCTTCTCAGACTTCAAGCGGACGGGCTAAAGCCGGATATAGTCGGTTAGGACCAATGCCTAATCCAATACTGCCCATCACCTGTAACCAATAAAACTGTGGCCTTATTTAGCCCATTAACCTTAATATTTGTGTCATGTGTCTTTATCTCCATGGGGGGGGGGGGGACTCGCCAAGCAACAGGTTGATTTCGTGTCAGCATCGGTCATCCTCACTGAGAACCGCCATGCTTATAGGCCTCTGGGAGATGCCATTAAATTTTCCCACAATGCCTCTGATATACTGTGCCAATTTGGGGGCTAGGATCGCAGTGCAAAATTGCATGAGGTCATGGCGCCCCTAATTGCCACGGGTCCCTCAGGAGAAAAAAACCAAGGATAAATCTCCTCTCACAAAAATACATCAAATGTTTGTGCAAATTTCTCCCACCATACACATTTCCCTATGCAGTTGTGCCTCGTTTACATTTTTTCCCACGAGTAGTTTTCTTTAATCTACATTATCTTTGTTAATTTTATTTTTATTTATCTGCACATTTTAATACACTTTCTGTTAATGTATGCATTTTTACGCACTTTCTGTTAATGTATGCATTTTTGAAACACATTTGGGGAGTCGGAGCATCGCATTTTAACGCACACTTTCCCTTGACATACACATTTTTCTACACACAAACTCACATCTTCTTTTTTCTTTTTTTGTTGGCCTACTGCATTGCTGAGAAGTTTCAAAGGGTAGCTGTGCTTTGGTTCAGGAAGTGTGCATTAGGCAGATTTGCATTTAAATGTGAACTGCATTTCTCCGCAGTCCCTCCTTGCAAGCAGTGACCATCCTGCAAAACTGGATTTAACAGTTGCTGCAAAACTAGAGCTCTTTTATCCTCACCAGTGTTCCATTACCCTTTGCTGCCCCCTTGGTCAGGACACCTTGTCTCGCCCAGGTTTCAGATAACAAGGTGATACTAGGATTATTATTTTACACAAAATAAGAGATTAAAAGAGTTCATTGAAAACACCGAGATAGCAGCACCAAATTATAGCAGCTTAAGAGCAGCATATTAGATATTACACACAGATTCGTGCAAATTTCCCCTTTCTTTCACCGAAAAGCGAGGATGGCTGAAGGAGGAAGCAGAAGAGCACTGGGTCTGTGGGGTTTGTGTGTGCAGTGCTCATTTTCGGATGGTGATTCTCCGGGGTGGGGAGAGGTGTTGGTTAAACCCCCCCCTTCCTTGCTTGTGTCTTAACATGGGAGCAAACAGCTTCTACAGCCAAGAGAAGGTTATATGCATTTATGTGCAATATCTAGTCTGGCCCTGAGTGCAATATTTACGTACAATATCTAGTCAGGCTATGAGCCATGATAATAAACAACAACAACAACAACAACAACAACAACAATGATTTATTTATACCCCGCCCATCTGGCTGGGTTTCTCCAGTCACTCTGTGTGGCTTCCAACAGAATATTAAAATACAATAGTCTATTAAACATTAAAAGCTTCCCTAAACTGGGCTGCCTTCAGATGTCTTGTAAAAGTCTGGTAGTTGCTTTTCTCTTTGACATCTGGTGGGAGGGTGTTCCACAGGGCGGGTGCCACTACCAAGAAGGCCCTCTGCCTGGTTCCCTGTAACCTCATTTCTCACAGTGAGGGAACCGACAGAAAGCCCTCTGAGCTGGACCTCAGTGTCCTGGCAGAACGATGGGGGTGGAGACGCTCCTTCAGGTATACTGGACTGAGGCCATTTAGGGCTTTAAAGGTCAGTACCAACACTTTGAATTTTTGCTCGGAAACCCAGAAATGCATTATTATTTACTTAGCAGTAGGAGCAACGAGGACTGAGGGAGGGCTTTAACATTTGTAAGGCTGGTGGCAGGCAGTTAGCTTGTTATTTATGACCTGCTTTTCCTTCCGAAAGCTTAACAGGATGTCAAGAAGAGCCTCCTGTAGAGACACTGACCAGGCTGAAACCTGTATAATTTTAATCATATGCCTCAGACCAGCCTAGCCTCCAGATGTTTTGGACTACAGCTCCCATCAGCACCAGCCAGTGTGCTTTAATTCATGCTGGCCACTCTTTAAACCGCTCTCCCAATTTTATCTTCACAACAACCCTTTGAGGCTGGTCAGGCTGAGAGACAGTGATTGACTCTGTGAGACTGATGCCTCCATGGGGATCTGAAACTGGGTCTGCAGCTACACTCTAATCCCTACACCACATTTGCTTCCCGTATATTTTATGCCAGGGACTTCTCTGAATCAGAACTTGGTTTATTGCAATGCTAGCTGCCAGTCGCTTTGAACATACCTTTAAAAATAACTAAATAAATAACAGACCTAGAAGCAAATCCATGTGTCCAGCACATGTTCAGAAGATTTGCCCCCCAAAAGAATGTGGTTTCTGTGTGTGTACTTTCAAAAACCAAAAGCGGTATATGTCAACATTCTGAAATGATAGATGGGGCTCATAAAATTCCCAGATACACAGATGGGTATTTAGCTTTGCTGCTATGGTGGGATTATGCTACACTTTCTGACACACCATTAGACACATACACACACATCTGAATTTTTGGAGTTCATATGGCTCCCATCAGAACTGAATCTGCAACTGGAAAATACTGAAAGCAAAACAAGGAAATAACACCACATCAAAATGCACACACAGAGTGAAGAAAACAAGATGTCACTATTCATGGATGAGCACATGATGTCCTCTCTCCATAACGCCAGTGAAGTTCTTGCTCTCACCCCTCCTCCGAGTGAACGAAGACACCTCTGTCATTTGGGAGCTAGTGCAGTGCCTACTTAACCTATGGAACTCACTGCCACAGCTTGGGTGGCTTTAAAAGAAGATTGGACAAATTACTGGAGGATGAGGCTATTAACGGCTACTAGCCATAATAACAACAACAACAACAACAACAACAACAACAACAACAACAACAACAACAAAAATTATTTATACCCCACCCATCTGGCTGGGTTTCCCCAGCCACTCTGGACAGCTCCCCACAGAATATTAAAAACACAATAAAACATCAAACATTAAAAACTTCCCTAAACTTCAGATGTCTTCTAAAAGTCAAAAAGGGAATAAAGAATGTGTAAGCAGAAGTAGTAGGAAGAAGAAGAAGAAGAAGAAGAAGAAGAAGAAGAAGAAGAAGAAGAAGGGGAAGGAGAAGTTGTTTATTTATGTGTCGCCCATCTGACTGGCCAACAATTATAACATCACAGTAAAACATCAAACATTAAAAACTTCCCTAAACAGGACTGCCTTCAGATGTCTTCTAAAAGTCAGATAGTTGTTTATTTCCTTGACATCTGATGGGAGGGTGTTCCACAGGGCAGGAGCCACTACCGAGAAGACCCTCTGCCTGGTTCCCTGTAACCTCATTTCTCACAGTGAGGGAACTGCCAGAAGGCCCTCGACGCTGGACCTCAGTGTCCAGCTGAATGATGGGGGTGGAGACACTCTTTTAGGTATACTGGGCCGAGGCTGTTTAGGGCTTTAAAGGTCAGCACCAACACTTTGAATTGTGCTTAGAAATGTACTGGGAGCATAACTGACAGTTATGTTCTGCCTCCATGGTCAGGCAGTAATGCTTCTGAATACCAGTTGCTGGAAACATCAGGAGAGTCGAGTGTTCTCGTGTTTGAATCCTTCCTGCGGGTTTCCCACAGGCATCTGGTTGGCCATGGTGAGAACAGGATACCGGACTATATGATCCATCGCCCTCATCCAGCAGGTGCTTCTTCTGAGTTAAGTATAATAGATTCAATTGACACAGAAATGAAAAATGCCTGTATATTAATGAAGGTTTAAAATGGAAAATAGCTAAATGCTTATTACTAACACTGGGCTTATCCACAGTAGTTTTTCTAAGGGAAAACTTAGCTCCCAAATGGGTGAATGATTACCTGTTGATTACAGATAGGTAGCCATGTTGGTCTGCCATAGTCAAAACAAAATAAAAAAATTCCTTCCAGTAGCACCTTAAAGACCAACTAAGTTAGTTCTTGGTATGAGCTTTCGTGTGCATGCACACCTGTTGATTGTTACTCTAAACTGTTGTAACCTTAGATAAGATGACAAAGGTATTGAGTTGCAAATTTGCCATCTTGAAAGGGTGTGGCTGTTAATTTTTCTCTGAATGCCACAGAAGATGCAAACAAAGCTTTCAAGGAAAATAGCTCCAGGGACACGGATGTTGTTAGAGAGAGAGAGAGAGACCTTTGCTTATAGGCCTGTTTGGATTATAGTGGTACCTCTGGATACGCACACCTGCAATTGCTGTCGCGAATTCCTCGCGGCGCTTTTTAGCGAAACACCCAGAGTTCCAGGTTTCTTTTCAGTGCAGTCTTTTTAATGTGAGCTATATACAAGTATTTACAAAAACAGTCCATACAGAGTACCTGCTCCTTAAGGCAAACGAATACTCTCCACCACAGCACCACCACACTATAGCACAACCACCACACTTACTGTTGAACAGGCTTTCCTTTTAAAACAGGTGATAGCCAATCATATTCCTGCTGAGTCACTCTGACCCAGCACTTCACAGAGTATTGCATCAGCCTGTTGAAGCCTGCAGACTTACTCAGTATCCTGCGAATCCCAACAATTGCGTATCCTTCAGGATGTGAACATGGCAAACCCGGAAGTATTTTCCCGGATTTTGCTATGCATGCATGTGCAGAAGCGCTCTACAGAGTCATGCACATGTGCAGAAGCGGTCCCTCCAGTTGCGGAAACCTTGGGATCCGACCGGAGCTTCGGAACAGATCCTGTCCACAACTGGAGATACCACTGTATTTCCTATTTTATAAGATGCTGAGCCTGTGCTGGACCCCACATGGATGTTTTGGATACAACCTTTACTGCATTCTGCTTTGTTTTTGAAGAGTTCTGCAAGTAAAAGTTTGAATAATATTTTAATGGGAAATTCTTTCTTCCAAAAGGAGTCAGTTCTTATGCTTCCAGTCGCTTCAAACTGTGCAATATTATTATCTGCAACGTTATGTTCTTCTGTGATGAAGTGGTTAGCATATTGGACTAGGGCTGGGGAGACTGAAGGTCCCTACTTAGGGCCCAGTCCCTACTATTTCTCAACCCACCCTCCCTCAGGTATTTTGTGAGAATAGTATGACAAGAACACACCATGTATGCTATTCTGCCTCCCTTGGAGGAAAGGTGAGATATAACTAGAATAAAATAAAGTATTTCTAGAAGGAATGAGGGAATCAGGCGGCAGATTCTGAGAGATCTTTAAAGGCGCACAAGGCTTCCTTGTGGAGATTGGAGATATGGATTTTCTGGGGAACGTTCTCTGAATGAACACCAGAATAAAGGAAGCATAGCATGTGGAATGTTTTATCCCCTTGTGTGAATTCTTTAACAATGCTATGGAGGCTGTGCAACCCAACCTAAGCCAGCCCTCACTTCACTGCCATCTTATTATGCATCCAGGTGGTAGCATTGCCTGAATCCTGCCCTTGGAGATATAGGTGGATGGGAACGTTAGCTGTCAACTGAATTATCTGAATTTTGTCACACTGTTTCAGTTCAGAAAAATGCACACCAAAATGTGTATTTTGTGGGGGGAAGGGATACCAAATCTGTATTTTAGGGGAAATGCATTAATAAGCATATAAGCAAAATGTGTGCCTTGGGGGGGGGGGGAATAAATATAAAATGCACACCTTTCCAAGTGTCCCTATTTTCCAGGGACAGTCCTGGATTTACAGAAGCCATCCCAGTTTTGATTTGATCCTGGAATGTCCCGCTTTTCCTTAGGACATCCCTATTTTCATCGGAGAAATGTTGGAGGATATGGAGTTATGCGACCCCTGAGCTAAGGAGATAAGTAACTATACAACCTTTAGAAGACATCTGAAGGCAGCCCTGTATAGGGAAGTTTTTTAAATCGTTTAATGTTTTATTATGTTTTTATATATGTTGGAAACCTCTCAGATTGGTTGAGGCAATGCAGTCAGATGGACGGGGTATAAATTGTAACATTATTACTGTATTATTATTATTATTATTATTATTATTATTATTGAATAGAATGTCCCTATTTTCATCAGAGAAATATTGGAGGGTATGAAAATGTGTACATTTTGTCAGTCAATCAATCAATCAATCAATCAATCAATCAATCAATGTACAAATAATCATTATAACTTGAGTGGAAATGTGCTACGTCTTAACATATGAGGAAAACCTGGCCTGGGTAGTTTGGGTGCCTGTTCAACCTGGTGCCCAGTTGCAAATGGTTGAAGGGTAATTTCAGGGCTCTCCCTGCTCCCTCTCTTTACGGCTCTTCATCTTTAAACTGAACTTAAGCCAGACAGCCCTTCAAAGAGAAAACTCATTCAAATGGAGAACTGCTGTCCAAAAGGTGTGACACACAACCCCCTCTCTCTTGACCAAAACCACTGCAAGCTTTCGTGCTTCCTCTTCTGCACTGCCTCTGTGCTTAATTTCTTTTAATTCTCAGGGAAAGTGTTAAGGTGCTTTTTCTAAAATGGCAATTATTATTATTGTATTTTTTATTTTTTTTTACAAACCTAAAAGATGCCATTTATTTTTACTTCTCTCTGAGTCAAGTTGTAACAGCCTGCAAGGGTTCAATTATCTTGTAAGAAGAAAATCTCTGGGGGGGAAATAACAGATCTCTGCAAATGATTACCCAATCTAATAGAAGGAGACAATTGAAAATTGGGTGGGGGAACAATTAGCCGTCAGTTTTCGAGACTTGAGATGTTCCTGCACTTGCTCCCCCCCTCCCCAATTTCTCAAAGCTAATTTGCACTATACCAAATGAAAACTCTTGTCTTCTCACAAAGTTAAACAGCATGTGATAAGGCCTAGCCCTAAATGAAATGTAGGTCAATTTTGCTTCTCTCTCTCCCTCTTTCTTTTTACGCAACAGGTACTGCTTTAAAATGAAATGGACATATATTTTGAATGCAAATAGCCACACAAAGAGACAATTTGCTTCTGATGGGCTTTGAAGTCAGCTAGGTCTGTTAGCTTTTCCTTCCCTTCCATTCCTTAAAAAAAAAAAAAAAGTTCAGCCATGGAAATAATAGAACACCCTAAAACTAACAAGTGCAACAGAACGGAAATGGGAATATAAATGAGTTGGGGAAATTCAGGAGGTCAGGGAAACCAGGGCAGGCCAGGAGAGGAAGGAGGCAGGAGGGAGGGAGGGGGGAAGAACCCGCAACCCACAGATGTGAAGCTGACAAAGTGGAATCAAAAAGAATTTTTCTTTTTACAGCTAAATATTCTAATAAAGGGAATTGAAGCTTCTGTTTGTGTCCAGGGATCCCCTTAGCCTTTTTTTGCTTGGTGACAAAAAGTTTAAAAAGGAGCTGCAGTTAACAAACCACTTTGGATGTGGTCCTTCATTTAGCATTTTGCCCAGTTGTGTGAAACACTGGGGTGGGATATGCTGATAAAATCCCTTCTGGAGGCAAAGAACATGGGGTGGCAGAGAGATCCCTCCACCAGCTGCTACCTCCTGATATAGAATTCCTGCTCCATGATTGCAGTCATGGGATTGTTGTCTATCACATGACGGTGTATGTTTTGACTCCACAGAGTGGGAAGTGACAGAGACAGGATGTTTGTGTTACTGCGTTCCGTGAAGTGGGACTATTGTCCTTAGTTCTTTCTCTCTTTGCTATCTGATGCTAGAGAAAGAGGGAGCCATGTTGCAGTGCTCCGTGTGTGTTTATATGTAAATAAAGTAGATTAGCCAAAATGCTGAGTTGTTGAGGTCTGTTACACAAGCTGCAAGAACTCTGCGGATCCCTAAATGTGCCGATGTCTGTTGGCATCGGTTGCTGTGATGTTCGGGCTGAAGAAAGCTTATGCACTGTAGTGGTTAAGAGTGGTAGACTCGTAATCTGGTGAACTGGATTCGCGTCTCTGCTCTTCCACATGCTGCTGCTGGGTGACCTTGGGCTAGTCACACTTCTTTGACGTCTCTCAGCCCCACTCACCTCACAGAGTGTTTGTTGTGGGTGAGGAAGGGAAAGGAGAATGTTAGCCGCTTTGAGACTCCTTAGGGTAGTGATAAAGCGGGATATCAAATCCAAACTCTTCTTAACATGGATAGAGCAGATTATCTGCACACAGGTAAATTGGAGTTCTCGAAGTGAGGTATATGGGGTTGGTTATATAGAAATGATTATGTGGGACTGGGTCTTTCATAGCTGCCTAGCCAGATAACTGATGCTGGAGAGAAAACAAAGAAGTTTCAAGACCCGAGCTCAAACTGCTCCAGCTTTTGGAGACAAAGCATGGCATCTTGGAGCTGACTGGTGTAAAAATGACAAGGTGGAACTAGGTGCAGACACTTAAAGTTATCTATCACCTACATGTGCTTTGAATTCAGCATTGCCCACTAATCTGGAGCGCCTGGGTGCTCCAGTTTGCGTTTGGAGTAGAGAAGGGATGAGCAGATATGTCCCCTTTGGTTCCAGTTTCTCATTTTTCCAATCTTAAATTCCATTCTCCACCTTAGTTTGCAAATTTGTTTGTTTTGTTGTTCTTTTCTGGTCCTCGTGAAAATTCATTAGAGTTCTTGTGCGAATTTTCCTAATATACACATCTCCCCATGCAGTTTGGCCCAGGGCACACATTTTTTAAAATGCAATTTTGCCTAATATGACACATTTTTGCTTGTTATTTTCACTAATGCATGCCGTTCTGCTCTTCCACATGCAGCTGCTGGGTGACCTTGGGCCAGTCACACTTCTTTGAAGTCTCTCAGCCCCACTCACCACACAGAGTGTTTGTTGTGGGGGAGGAAGGGAAAGAAGAATGTTAGCCTCTTTGAGACTCATTCGGGTAGTGATAAAGTGGGATATAAAATCCAAACTCTTCTTATGAAGGTCCTGAACGATCGACCAGGAGGGAGAAAACATGCCAGTTGGGCATGTGTCTCTGCCAGGGTCCTACGTGAGTGTAAGACGAGCTCCTGACACTCACAGGATCTAGCAGGCTTACATTTTGCAGGCCCACCTTAACTGAGAGACAAATGATGGCAGTCACCTCATCTCTTGATGTGTGGTTTGGCTTCAATCACACAGGCCCTGTGAGTCAGGGATGCTCAGCTCTCCTGCCTGCCAAGCATCTCCTCAAAACCTTCTGAACGAGCATTGATTTTGCTCCTCAAATCAATGGCTTTTCACCACAATAGCCATCTTCTACCTCCACTGTTGGAGACAGTATGCCTCTGATTACCAGTTGCTGGGAATCGCAAATGGGGAGAGCACAGTTGTGCTCAGATCCTGCTTGCCACAGGCATCTGGTGGGCCACTAGACAGGCTCTGCCAATAATAATAATAATAATAATAATAATAATAATAATAATAATTTATTATTTATACCCCGCCCATCTGGCTGAGTTTCCCCAGCCACTCTGGGTGGCTTCCAACTAAACACTAAAATACAATAATCTATTAAATATAAAAAAGCTTCCCTAAACAGGGCTGCCTTCAGATGTCTTGTAAAAGTTTGGTTGTTATTTTTCTCTTTGACATCTGGTGGGAGGGCATTCCACAGGGCAGGTGCCACTACCGAGAAGGCCCTCTGCCAGGTTCCCTGTAACTTGGCTTCTCGCAGCGAGGGAACTGCCAGAAGGCCCTCGGCACTGGACCCCAGTGTCCGGGCAGAACGATGGAGGTGGAGACGCTCCTTCAGGTATACTGGACCGAGGCTGTTTAGGGCTTTAAAGGTCAGCACCAACACTTTGAATTGTGCTTGGAAATGTACTGAGAGCCAGTGTAGGTCTTTCAAGACCGGTGTTATATGGTCTCGGCAGCTGCTCCCAGTCACCAGTTTAGCTGCCGCATTCTGGATTAGTTATAGTTTCCAGGTCACCTTCAAAGGTAGCCCCACGTAGAGCACATTGTAGTAGTCCAAGCGAGTGATAACTAGAGCATGCACCACTCTGGCGAGACAGTCTGTGGGCAGATAGGGTCTCAGCCTACGTACCAGATGGAGCTGATAAACAGCTGCCCTGGACACAGAAGTGACCTGTGCCTCCATGGACAGCTGTGAGTCCAGAATGACTCCCAGGCTGCGCACCTGGTCCTTCAGGGGCACTGTTACCCCATTCAGGACCAGGGAGTCCTCCACACCTGCCCATCTCCTGTCCCCCCAAAACAGTACTTCAGTCTTGTCAGGATTCAACCTCAATCTGTTAGCCGCCATCCACCCTCCAACCACCTCCAGACACTCACACAGGACCTTCAATGCCTTCACAGGTTCCGATTTGAAAGAGAGGTAGAGCTGGGTATCATCCTATGTCCTTGAAGGCCCTTTCTCCAGGTGCTTTCCTGCCAGGTGGGTCTTCATGTGGTATCAGAACCTACCTGAGGTTAAAGTGATGTGAAGGTACGGACTGTGGGGAAGGAAAACGCAGGCGTGAGACGATTCAGTACGTATCACCCATGTGTTCCTTTTGCACAGGATCAGGCCCCAGTCCTTGCTTTAGAAAAAGTTGGGGGCAAACCCAAATGTCAAGGGATGTGTTGCTCACCCCCATGACCAGTCAAAAAGCCCTAAAAGGGTATGCTTGTTTTTGCCTTCTTACCACAGGGCCATTTCAGTCATGACTCAGCAGTAAATCCAGATTGGCTCCTGAATTCCCCCATTATGGCATACTCTTCAAGTGCCCCAATTTTCCCAGATCAGCCTGGAATTACAAAAGCCATTCTGGCTTCTGATTTGATCCTGGAATGTCCCATTTGCCCCCTCCAGCGCCACCACCACTGAGCTGGATGAGGAAGATGAGCTGGCAGTCATCCTCCTGGCAAGACTGTGGCAGCAAAAGACATATGTCTCAATTTTTGTTGGATGGTATGTGATAGGAAGCTGCAATGGACCTGTACCTTCTGGCTAAGGATTCTGTCTGCTGCCTCAACCTGTTGTAATTGCTGTCTTGTTTTGATGGGACAGTGTAATTATCTTAATCCTTGTGTAAATGTGTTTTTTTAAAAATATTTTGCAAACAACTTAGAAGCCCATTTTGCATTAACTCTCCAACGGCTTGACTTCATCTCCAAAGGCACTGTCCTCCGTTGTCTCCTGAGACAGAGGAAGGTATACAGTCATACCTCGGGTTAAAGACGCTTTGGGTTAAATCTTTTCAGGTTGCGTCCCATGGCGACCCGGAAGTACTCGGTTACTTCCGGGTTTCACCATTCACGCATGCGCAGATGCGACGTGCATGTGCAGAAGTGGCGAATCGTGACCCACAGACGCGGGTTGCGTTCTGCCCAGGTTGCCAACAGGGCTCCAGAACTGATCATGTTCGCAACCAGAGGTATCACTATATAAATAAAACCACTTCCACCCCAATGACCCCATCTACACCCCACTTTAAACAGTCGTAGCTTCCCCCAAAGACTTCTGGGAACTGTAGTTTGTTAAGGGTGCTGACAGTTCTTAGGAGACCCCTTTTCTGCACACAGAGCAACAATTCCCAAAGTTCCCTGGGAAAAAGGACTGTTAAACCACTGAGAATTGCCCAGAACGAACTCCCCAAAATTCAGCTGAACATGACAAAGGCTGAAAAGAATTTTTTTCCGGGTTTTTTGTTACTCAGTCCTAGGTAGGTGATATTGCAGGTACACTTGAAGCTTCAGAACATGCTAAAAGTGTGTGTTTTTTTTCATGGAAAAGGGAGTCTAGTATGGGAAAATCCTTTTGTTTACACCCTAAGATTCTAGGTTTGTCAGAAAGCAGCCACCGATCCTTTCGAATTGGCCCAGTACAGCCCCTCAAGACCTGAACTGAATGCGCCAAGCCTGTTTCAGTGATAAAACACAGAGGAAAGAGTTTGCCGTGAAGAGGCATACCTGTCTGCTCAGGGAAATATTAAATTAGCCAGCTGCTGGTAAGAGCTGCCTTTGAAGGCATGAAATTGAAGGGAGGGGGGAACTCTGTCAGCTACCTGGGAGAGAGATCCTTTGTCGGAGGCAAAAACGGGGCAAAGGGGACGTGTTCCAGGTTGCATAACTGGGTGGGGATCGCTCTGTCCTTAAATACGACTCAGTCAGAACTCAAACTTGGCAAGAACAGACTTCTCCAAATTAGTGGTCTTCAATTACGGCACTTATCCCTTTAAGCTAGATGCAAGATCTTGAGTGAGAAATTGGAAGCAGGGGCCCCAACCCTGGAACAGGTGTTTAACGGGAAGGTTGGAAGGCAGCAGGTGGCTGCATGTGGAATCTTTCATATATTGCTGTAGGGGGGTTAGGTGGAAAGGAAAAGGAGGCTGCTTTCTCCTTCTGGCAGAAGCGAAAGGCTATCGCATTGAAACAAATGGAGAAAGCAGCATCTGCTGGTGTTAGGTTTGTGAATATGTGGCCACGTATAGCTAAAAAGCGAATACATTGAAATACAAGTTCAAAGATTTCTGAGCTACCATGTTGCAGCTCGCTGTTTTGCAAGGGGCTCCTCATTCAGTTCAATGGAGGAGCCAGTTCCATGGTGAGCTGATATCTTCTCTGAAGTGAATGGGGAAATCACTGGTGCAGAGCCCTTGGGGACTCAGTTTGCATTTAAGAGTAAACCTGCCTAATATTCCTGAAACAACGAACAAGCTGAAACACAGCCATCCTTTGACATTCACACTTCTCTGAATTTTGCTAGGGAGTTCTCTTGCCAAGTAACGTGTACAAAATTGCTAGAATATGGTAGAATATCGTGTGCATCAAACGGCATGCATTAGTGAAAATAACATGCAAAAATGTGTCATATTAGGCAAAATTGCATTTTAAAAAATGTGTGCCCTGGGCCAAACTGCATGGGAAAATGTGTATATTAGGAAAATTCCCGCAAGAACGCTAATGAATTTTCATGAGGACCAGAAAACAACAACAAAACAAACAAATTTGCAAACTAAGGTGGAGAATGGAATTTAAGATTGGAAAAATGAGAAACTGGAACCAAAGGGGACATAACTGCTCATCCCTTCTCTACTCCAAAAGCAAACTGGAGCACCCAGGCGCTCCAGATTAGTGGGCAATGCTGAATTCAAAGCACATGTAGGTGATAACTTTAAGTGTCTGCACCTAGTTCCACCTTGTCATATTTACACCAGTCAGCTCCAAGATGCCATGCTTTGTCTCCAAAAGCTGGAGCAGTTTGAGCTCGGGTTTTTAAACTTCTTCATTTTCTCTCCAGCATCAGTTATCTGGCTAGGCAGCTATGAAAGACCCAGTCCCACATAATCATTTCTATATAACCAACCCCATATACCTCACTTCGAGAACTCCAATTTACCTGTGTGCAGATTATCTGCTCTATCCATGTTATACAATTGTCTGGTGTTTATATCGCTCCAGGCTCTGGCTGGTGAAAGGCATGTTTGCATCCTCTCAGTTTGCCTGTTTGTTAAACCCACCCAACACCTCTGTGCATTTGGAAAGGTTGAACATTGTAGAAAAGGCTGGGCTGAAACACTTTCCCTGACACGCTAGCTTTTCGTGAAGAAAACTGATTTTGATGCATGGGAACATTCAAGCATGCAACAGCTCCCATGCAACCGGGAATCCAAAACTACACAATGCCAGGATGCATTACTGTATTGTGTGATTTATTACATGTATGGCTCAGCCCTTAGTTTGTGGTGTGTGCAACACTGGACTTTACCTTGAACTCATATTTTTGGTTTTTATTGTTTCTGCTTTGGATATGTGTGTGTGTGTGTGTGTGTGTGTGTGTGGATACCTTGAACTTTAGGTTTTCTAATTGTGGTGTAAGATCAAAGAGTGAGTGAATGATGCGGATGATTAATACACTGAAAAGAAATTGTTTGCTCCCAATGCATATTACTTGGCGTGTGACTATGTGCCTCTTAATCTTCAGGGCCAGACTTAGATGGTTGGGAAGAATGAAAATGTGTCTGGGCTCAACTCCAGGGCTGCACCTGGTGTCAATAAGATCTCAATTGTCTTTTGTGAATTGGCAAGGGTTGCACAAGACGACTTTATTTTCTGCCTTCTGTTCTGTTTCACAAATCTTTATTTTTCATCCGTCCCGTTGAAGTTCCCTAATTGTTTTCATTTTAGCCATGTCTCTTTGAAATAGGAATGATATTCACACTTTGCAAAATGAAGAGCCAATCTGTAATCTTTCCCTTTTAGGCTGTGATTCTAAGTAGACATTTGTCAGCTGGGGAAGCAACACACGTGGCTTCAGAGCAGGTGCACAATCTCCCAATGCCCAGGGTCTACCTGTAAAGATGTACTCATAGAGCCAACCTGTAGAGGTTGGTGGGGTGGAGCAGCAGCACTCACCTGGCTTCCCATCAGCTGTCTTGGTGCTGCTTTCTGGGAAGGAGAAGGGGACAGGCAAGCTGGTGGGGAGGTCAGTGTAGTGCAAATGCCCTGGGCTGACTCCGCTGGTGTGTTTGCACTATACTGACCTTCCTGCTGCCTTCCTTCTCCCAGTAAGCAGCAAAAGCTCAACTGCTACTAGTCTTTGATAGTGTTGTATTTGATACAGATGGCTGACTAATTAGATATCAATCAAATGAAAAACTGCAGTGCCAGTGCGGTGTAATGGTAAGAGTTGGATTCGGAGATGAGAAAATAGAGCTCAAATCCCTTCTCAGCAGGTGACCTGGGCCAGTCACTGTCTCTCATCCTAAACTACCTTGAAGGGTTGATGTGAGAATAAAATGCATCAATCAATCAACACTTTATTACGGTCGTAGACCAGCATAAGGAGGGAGAGGTACAATAATTTAAAATCATTTAAAATCTAAAAACAACAACAACTAAAAGGAGTTAAAACAGTGTGTGTGTGTGTGTGTGTGTGTGTGTGTGTGTGTCTCAATAAGAATCCAAAAAAAGCTAAGAAAGTCTAACTATCTGTCTACAGAGCACTCCAATATGAGTGCTCATTATATTTAGTTTGTGGCACAGGTCATCATCCGTTGAATCTTGAGCACTGCTATGCAGATTCTGGCAACGTTGCATGTTGTAGCAGGATCGGTATCTGAGAGCAGCAGGGAGGTAGAGAATTGTCCTGTGCGCCCTGGGTACTTATGCAGTGATGGTAAGATGAGGCTAGTACGAATGTCTCTATAATAAAGACACAGGAGCAGCACATGCTCTGTTGTTTCTGTTTGTCCAGAGTCACGGGGGCATTGCCTCTCAGATAAGCAATCTTCCTGTATCGGCCTTCAAAGATAGCTGAGGGAAGGGCATGGCATTGAGCCAAGGTAAAGGCCCTCCGGTGCTTAGGGACTTTGAGTTTAGCTAGATCTGACATAGGGCAGGCAGAGTACCTGGAGGGTTCATTGGCAATAAATGTTGGAGTCCTGAGTAGATCCAATTGACGCTCAGTGTCTGCAGCACATTGTTTTATGAGAGCTTTGGTGTATTTTTAATCTTTGTTGGAAGCCGCCCAGAGTGGCTGGGGAAACCCAGCCAGATGGGTGGGGTACAAATAATAAATTATTATTATTATTATTATTATTATTATTATTATTATTATTATTATTATTCCATGCTGAGTAAAAAGCATGGAGAGAAACCCAGGGTTGAGATTTTAGTTACTACAGCCTGTTTCCATGTGGATTGAAAATCATTGTTCATAGTTAGTGGGCCAGTAGTTGAGTATGGTCACCCACACTCTGGCCTCCACTTTTATGAAACCTGTCTCTAGTCTCAAGGTGGCATTAGAGACACATTTTGGGACTAAGGATAAAATGAAGAGGGATGAAACTTGAGCACCTTGGAGGAAAGGTGAGATATAAATGAATAAACAATAAACAATAAATCAACCATCCTAAAATAAGTTGGGATGAGCTGCTGGGAAGATCTATCTCAAATTCTGGAAAAAGTCTATGAAAAGCCTTATCCACTCTGTTTGCATCAATGTGAAAGAAAGTCATTATAAAATACTTTATAATTACTGTTTGACACTGTACCAATTGGACAGATGCTTTAGAATTTAATGAATATATAAATTCAGGAGGTGTCTTCAGACTTTTTGCATCTGTGGTGGACTGGTCTAAAATTAGATACCTATTTGGTCGAGCTATTGACAAAAATTAAGCAGATGGCAACATATAATTTACCTTGGGATCCAACAATGCTATGTTTAGGTTTATTAGAGGGAACTGTTAAAACTGAAATGTAATTTATGATGTAATGAAGTAATACCAAGATACCTAATAAATTTTTGGCTGCCATCCATCTGTCTCGAGATACAATGGAGTGTGCCTTCAAGTATGAAGTCAAACCACTGCATAAGTGTGACCTCCACAGAGCAGAAGCCTGGGCAGTGTGTCTGGAGGTCCTGGGCTGCCCAGACGACAAGACCCCCTTCTTGGACTCACTGATGGAGTCCAAAGGAAAGCAGAGCAATATGCTTGGCATCAGCTTGGCTGCAGTAGTTGCCAGAAGGAGGCGTACAAGGCGCCATCCAACCATCTTAGGGACTCCGCTCTGGATTTGTGTAGGGTTTACTCCCAAGTCTTTTCTTGTCCCATAGATGTCCTGCAAGGCAGCGGAGGTCAGAATTTTCCTTCTCCTAGGTGGGCTATCTTCCTTCTAAGAAAAATAGTGCAAAGGTATGTAACAATGGGAAGTGAGAGCTGGACCATCAAGAAGGCTGAGCGCCAAAGAATTGATGCTTTTGAATTCTGGTGCTGGAGGAGACTCTTGAGAGTCCCATGGACTGCAAGAAGATCAAACGTATCCATTCTGAAGGAAATCAGCCCTGAGTGCTCACTGGAAGGACAGATCCTGAAGCTGAGGCTCCAATACTTTGGCCACCTCATGAGAAGAGAAGACTCCCTGGAAAAGACCCTGATGTTGGGAAAGATGGAGGGCACAAGGAGAAGGGACGACAGAGGACGAGATGGTTGGACAGTGTTCTCGAAGCTACAAACATGAGTCTGACCAAACTGCGGGAGGCAGTGGAAGACAGGAGTGCCTGGCATGCTCTGGTCCATGGGGTCACGAAGAGTCGGACACGACTAAACGACTAAACAACAACAACAACAACAACATGTAACAATGACTGTATTTTTCGCTCTATAAGACGCACCAGACCACAAGACACACCTAGTTTTTGGAGGAGGAAAACAAAAAAATATATATTCTGAATCTCAGAAGCCAGAACAGCAAGAGGGATCACTGCACAGTGAAAGCAGCAATCCCTCTTGCTGTTCTGGCTTCTGGGATAGCTGCGTAGCCTGCATTCACTCCATAAGGCGCACACACATTTCCCCTTACTTTTTAGGAGGGAAAAAGTGAGTCTTATAGAGCGAAAAATACGGTATATCTATAAAATAAATAATTCCAACTGCAAACCTACGCCAGTTTACCTGGGAGTAAGCCCTGAATAATCTATGGGGGAGGGACATGGGACAATGGGGGAGCATCTGTTTGGCATGCAAAAGGTTCAATCCCTGGTATCTCCAGGTAAAGCTGGCAGAGAACGCTTACCGAAAACCTGGAGAGCCACTTCCAGTTAGTGTAGACATTATTAAGCTGGATGGACCAGTGGTCTGAATCAGTATAAGGAGCTTCCTATGTGCAGACATGGTTAGGGCTGCAGTTTTTGCAGCTAGGAAGCGGAGAGGAATCAGTACAGCTCCTTAAGGAGAAAGCAAGCGCATGTGAGATGTGAAAACAAGAGACTAGGACAATGCAGTTTGTCAGAGAAGGTGATGCAGAGAGGGTGGAATTTGCAAAAAGTAGGGGGAGCCCCACAGATCTGAAAAAAGGAAGTAGGAAGAGGGACATAAACAGGGGACCTTGTTTTTAAGGTCAATTTGTTTGCGAAAACACCACCAGTGGGAATGGATGGTGGCAGTGCTTTGACCTCTGCGAACTTCAAGAGCAGTAATGCACTTTTCAAGTACCTTTGGCCCTTTCTTTCCAATTTCGCCTAATCTCATGTCTCCCCTCCCATTTGAGGCTATTTGCAGCCACGGCTCACAATCGCCAAGCAATAGTACCATTATAAGCTTCTTTAACAAAAGGCTTCCATGATCATTTTCTAGCAAACTGAAGACTGACAAGATCTCCTCCTGTTACCAAGACGCATTTTCTCTCGCCTTCCTGGTGATTTCTTTTCTTGTTTCCCGAGAAGGAAAGTGCTTCACGGAGGGCGACCTCTCCCGCTGTTGAGCGAGACCTTGTAGAAGGGGGCGAAAGGAATAAGAGAGCCAACAAACATCACATGTATATATAAAAAAAATCCTTTTCCTGCAGAGCATTAGGAGCGACTGGAGCACCAGCGAGCTCCTCTTTGACTCACCAGAAAACCTGTGACAAGGCTTCTGGGGAAATCAGTTCAATTAGAAAGACACGTTGTGATTTGCTTTCAATCATTTCTATGACGGAAAACACGGGCCCAAATGTGCGCATTATATCAGCTGAAAAGCTTTGACTTCTCCAGATTTTATTTTATTTTATTAAGGCAGAAATGATCACCAGAATTTGCTGTATAACTGGCGAGGTGATTAAATATAGGATGTGGGGAAAAACTCCTTCCTGAACAGCTATGAACATTTGTGGGCTTTGGGTGTATTCATGTTGCTAATGGTGCGGGTTGGGTGATGACCCACCCAGGTTAGTTTGGGAGTTGTGCGCAATTATATTCCTTGGGATGACTTAGCAGAGCTGTGTCCATGTCTCAAGGGACATTCAGCAAAGCGCCCTTTTGCAGGACCCCTGCTGGGCCTTCGGTATCAGGCAGAGGAGGATGCTGGGAGCTGCCATTTTAATTTCCCACAATTCACTGGAGGAGCACGATGTCAGGGTGTCAGGGAACTGCCATCGGAGCCAGAGGGAGGGAGAGGGCTCCAGAGGGATTCCGGAGAGCGTCCCGGGATGGGGAGAAGCAGCCCATCTTCTGGGGAAGGAAATCAGCGTAGCACCAGTGGAGAAGGGGGGGTAGATGGGGGAATCGGCGAGGCGGTCCCATGACTCCTCACCGGGGACCAGCGGGGAGAGCACGGGTCCTCCACTGCCCACACCCTCCTTGCGCAGAAGGCTTCCGCGCAGGGACAGTAGGCGGAGACTAGGCATCAAAGAGCTTCTTTGCTGGAAGAAGTTCCAGAAATGCCCACTGACGGATTCTGCCAGCGACTGAGACAGCCATGGGCGAGTGGCTGTCCGGACGGAAAAAGGTTCACTCAGGCAACCCAGCCAGGTGTGGCGCCAGTTTACGCACGAGCAACCCCTAGAACCATTACACAGGGGCATTGTGAGCATTGAGATGGGAGAGTGCTTTCGGTGCCAGAATAAAGGGGCAGTGAGGGAGAAACCAGGGCAGATTTCTGTGTGGGCTCCATCCATCAGGCTGGCAGGGCTTGGGTAGCTACCACACACTTAGGGGCACTTATTTATTGAATTGCACTTCTAAACTGTGTAGTGTTTTAAAAATCTGTAAGGAGGGGTACACTGTGTACGTTGTCTAAACCAGTGTTTCCCAACCTTGGGCCTCCAGCTGTTTTTGAACTACAATTCCCATCATCCCTGACCACTGGTCTTGCTAGCTAGGGCTGATGGGAGTTGTAGTCCAAAAACAGCTGGAGGCCCAAGGTTGGGAAACACTGGTCTAAACCATATCCATTAAAACGAAAGCACAACCTAGAACCAATAAAACAGTATCAAAGTGAGCAAAACAGATTCAGGGAATTCACAGACATGGAATCATAGAATTGTAGAGTTGGAAGGGACTAAAAGGGTCATCTGGAAGGTCAGATCCACTCACTGGAAGGACAGATTGTGAAGCTGAGGCTCCAGTACTTTGGCCACCTCATGAGAAGAGAAGACTCCCTGGAAAAGACCCTGATGCTGGGAAAGATGGAGGGCACAAGGAGAAGGGGGCGACAGAGGACGAGATGGTTGGACAGTGTTCTCGAAGCTACGAACATGAGTCTGACCAAACTGTGGGAGGCAGCGGAAGACAGGAAGGCCAGGCGTGCTCTGGTCCATGGGGTCACAAAGAGTCGGACACGACTAAACAACAGCCACAAAAGGGTCATCTAGTCCAACCACCTGCAGTGCAAGAATATTTCACCCAACATGGGGCTTGAACCCACAACCCTGGGATTGAATCTCATGCTCTACCAACTGAGATATCAGGCTCCAATCTTATAGGTCAGGGAAAGCCTGGGCAAGAAAGATAGGTCTTTACAAGACGTCTCAAGCAACGGGTTGTTGATGCTTCAGGTTTGACAGAGGGAAGGGCATTGAACAGTATAGGGGAAGAAAGATCTGTTGAAGTTCAAGGAGGTTTCCTGTATTCTGCTGATGAAGGAGGAATATGTTTTCAAGAGATTTATATGCAGAATTTGGCAGGTGTGATCTGAGTGAGCTTTTCCTTCAACAGACCACTGAGTGTCTGCTTATGTCCAAACCACCTGAGCATTGCCTTTTTAAAAAACCCCTAATTATATGCAAATTAATACACCTTCATGTATCATACATTATACACATAATGTGCATAAAAAGATCGAGCACCATATGGTATGGCATTTCTGCAGCATAATTCTATCAGTATTAATATGTACACAAATATTTTTATACAGTTACACGTGTGTCTTTCTATGTGTTGTTACTTTAGGAAACATGGAGTGTCTATATGTACAATATGCATATACTGTACTATTACTGTGTAATAATGAATATAATATACAGAGAATTGTTTGTATTTTTAGTGGAACTGGTAGAAACATTCCTCGCTTCCTACTGAGATCAAGGACTTGAGGCTGGAGTTAGGAAAAATAAATCTGCACTGATAAACTTGAAATCGAGATTTTCAGAATAATCCGTCTCTTCTATGGCCAAGGTGTTTGGTGTTTGTTTTAAATCACACAACACACAAATACACATCTTCCGCATGAATTATAGGTGCATCCATGAGCTGTGTTAAGGGGCTGCGTGCAGGGGGCTCATTTTTCACTTCTAGAAAACTATGGAGGCCCCAGATAGCCTGAGGGATGCTTCTTGGTTAAGTGCTTTCCATAATGAATAATCCAGACCTTTTCCAGAGATACATAAAAGAACCCCATCACCATAACATATTGTATGCCTTCCAACTTTTCCCCCCCATGTGAAAAGAAGTAAAAAGTTAAAAGCAAAGGACCCCTGGACGGTTAAGGCGCTCTGGGGTTGCAGCGCTCATCTCAGGTCAAGGGAGCCAATGTTTGTCCACAGACAGCTTTTCCGGGTCATATAGCCAGCATGATCAAACCGCTTCTGGCACAACGGAACACCGTGGCAGAAACCAAAGCGCATGGAAACGCCGTTTACCTTCCAGCCACAGTGGTACCTATTCATCTACTTGCACTGGTGTGCTTTCGAACTGCTAGGTTGGCAGGAGCTGGGACAGAGCAACGGGAGCTCACTCCGTCATAGGGATTCGACCTGCTAACCTTTCGATTGGCAAGCTCAAGAGGCTCAGTGGTTTAGACCACAGTGCCACCCGCTCCCCTACAAACACTTGGGTTAACATTGCAGTTCAATTTGGAAAAGCCAAATTGATTGAAAAGCTACCCTGATTCAAACCGTGCCTTCAGTCTCGTGCAAGAGGTACTGCACACTCCTAGTCCTTGCATAACACCCATATTCCAACCACTAGTCCTCACTGCCCTGCCTGACACTATTACATTCTCCTGAATTATGATTCTGTACTTGGTCTATGCTGTATACCAGAGGTCATCAAACTTTGGCGGATGATGATGATGATTAAATATTAATATTTTATTTGTACCCCCATCTGACTGGGTTGTCCCAGTCACTCTGGGCGGATTTGAACAATATAAAAGCACAATAAAACATCAAACATAAAAAACTTCCTTATATAGTGCTGTAAGCACATTTTAAGAAAGTGTTGTGGATGCCAGTCACAACACAGCTGCCATGGGTGTGTGGCATAACACAAAATGGCTTCTATATGATGATGATGATGATGATGACAATGACGATGATGGCTGGGCCTCCCCAGCCACTCTGGGTGGCTCCCAACAGAATATTAAAGGTAAAGGTAAAGGTACCCCTGCCCGTACGGGCCAGTCTTGACAGTCTCTAGGGTTGTGCGCTCATCTCACTCTAGAGGCCGGGAGCCAGCGCTCTCCGCAGACACTTCCGGGTCACGTGGTGTCAGGGAACTGCCATCAGGGCCAGAGGGAGAGAGCGGATTCCAGAGAGCGTCCTGGGATGGGGAGAAGCAGCCCATCTTCTGGGGAAGGGAATCAGCGTAGCACCAGTGGAGAAGGGGGGCAGATGGGGGAATCGGCAAGGGGGCTCCATGACTCCTCGCCGGAGACCAGCGGGGAGAGCACGGGTCCTCCGCTGCCCACACCCTCCTTGCGCAGAAGGCTTCCGCGCAGGGAGAGTAGGCGGAGACTAGGCGTCAAAGAGCTTCTTTGCTGGAAGAAGTTCAAGAAACGCCCACTGACGGATTCTGCCAGCGATTGAGACAGCCACGGGTGAGTGGCTGTCCAGACGGAAAAAGGTTCACTCAGGCAACCCAGCCAGGTGTTGCACCGGTTTACGCACGAGCAACCCCTAGAACCATTACACGTGGCCAGCGTGACGAAGCTGCTCTGGCGAGCCTGCACAAGCGCAGCACACGGAAACGCCGTTTACCTTCCCACTAGAAAGCGGTACCTATTTATCTACTTGCACTTAATTGTGCTTTCAAACTGCTAGGTGGGCAGGAGCTGGGACCGAACGACGGGAGCTCACCCCGCCGCGGGGATTTGAACCGCGATTGACCATGCGATCGACAAGTCCTAGGCGCTGAGGTTTTACCCACAGTGCCACCCGCGTCCCTAACAGAATATTAAAACCATGCTAAAGCATTAAAAAGGGATGCAGGTGGAGCTGTGGACTTGCCAATCAGAAGGACGGCAGTTCGAATCTCCACTATGGGGTGAGCTCCCGTTGCTTGGTCCCTGCTCCTGCCAACCTAGCAGTTTGAAAGCACGTTAAAGTACAAGTAGATAAATAGGTACCGCTCCAGCGGGAAGGTAAACGGCAATTCCGTGCTCTGCTGTGGTTCGCCAGAAGTGGCTTAGTCATGCTGGCCACGTGACCCAGAAGCTGTACGCCGGCTCCCTCGGCCAATAAAGCGAGATGAGCGCCACAACCCCAGAGTCGGTGACGACTGGACCTAACAGTCAGGGGTCCCTTTACCTTTAAAGTACTGTATTAAAAACTTCCCTCAACAGGAAAGAGCAGAAAAGGAGACAGATCACAAAATGGTATGGGAATGCCCAGGCTATCAGCTGCCCTGTCAGTGGTGATGAAATCACTTGACATCAGCCACCTCTCCACTTGCTCACAGAGAAATCTCTTTGCACCTCTCTTCTGTTTGTAATAGAAGGAAGGATCGTGTCCAATAATGGCGCCCGGTGAAATGGGGGCAGGTGCCAACCTACTTTTCCATGCCCCAAGCCGGGCACACATCTTCTGGGGGGCTCATCTCTCAGGGGACAAGGACCTTCAGTTTTTAAAGCATCACAACACTGGCATTGCCAGTGTGGATTTTTATTTTTTTATTTTTTTTAAGGAGCAGCATTAAAACCAAATGTGGCTCCAATTATCCCTGGAGGCTTTCAGAAACAAAAAACAAAACAAAACAAAAAAAGGTGTTGGAGTTGCTGGGGGTTCTCCTTTATTCAGAAAATGTGTAATTCTGTCATGTCCACTTAGGACTTCAAACGTGTTTACTTTAAAACTGGCATTCAACGACTTCATAACAAAACACCGTCTCTACTCTCCCACCTCTCACATCTGGAGAGACGATGGCTTTACGTCGGATCTTTAAACCGGCTCTCTGTGCTGGCCCTGGTGAGCTCTGCGCTTTGTAAAAGCTGTTGTGGGCTTTAAAAAGAAAAGAACAGGAATATATTAGCGCAGCAACAACAACCATATAGACCACCTGGTGGAAACATTAAACATTAAAATTGACAGTTGAAGAAACACATGTCCCCCCACGCTAAATCCCTCTCCATCAGGCACACCTCTGGCAAATTCTTTGGAGGGTGCCGTTCTTGAAAGGCTAGGAGCTCCTGTTGACTGATGGGAGACTCTGTGAGCCGTTCAGGGAGGGCTGAGAGGACATTATCCTCAGGAGAACCTGTATTTCTGTCTTAATTTGCTGTAATTTCACAACAGGGATGTGAAGCTGATGCGATCTGGGTGATACATCTTTACTGTGAGAGGGCTCCAAATTGGACTTGAGCTGCTGGCAGTTGTGGGGAGAGAGGGTCCTTTCACAGCAGGCCAGACTTCTTTCTTTCTTTCTTTCTTTCTTTCTTTCTTTCTTTCTTTCTTTCTTTCTTTCTTTCTTCTTTCCTGCCTTCCTTCTCTTTCTTTCTTTCTTTCTTTCTTTCTTTCTTTCTTTCTTTCTTTCTTTCTTGCCTGCCCTCCTTCCCTCCCTCCCTCCCTCCCTCCCTCCCTCCCTCCCTCCCTCCCTTCCTTCCTTCCTTCTCTCTTTCTCTCTCTCTCCCTTTCCTTCCTTCCTTCCTTCCTTCCTTCCTTCCTTCCTTCCTTCCTTCCTTCCTTCCTTTCTTTCTTTCTTTCTTTCTTGCCTGCCTTCTCTTTCGTTCTTTCGTTCTTTCGTTCTTTCGTTCTTTCGTTCTTTCGTTCTTTCGTTCTTTCGTTCTTTCGTTCTTTCGTTCTTTCGTTCTTTCGTTCTTTCGTTCTTTCGTTCTTTCGTTCTTTCGTTCCTTCCTTCCTTCCTTCCTTCCTTCCTTCCTTCCTCCCCCCCTCCCTTTCTTTCTTTCTGAAATTGCTTTCCCAATGATGCTTGCCCACCGACAGGGGGTAAAAGATCCAGGGTACAAATACCATTTCCCCAGCTGGGAGAAAAATGGCTGGAAAGACATATCACCCACATTGCACCAACGTCACAAGTCCTTCCTTGCCTCCCTACCCTTGTCTCCTCCCATTGTCCTCTGCTGCCTTGGGAGATGCCTTGTGGCCTGGCACAGCCTGACTGGAGGTTGCTCCAGAAACACTGCACAGAAACATGGGAGGTCTGCGACAGTCGCACAATGTCACGACGCCTCTGGTCAGGAATAAACCTGGGATTTCATGCATTTAAACATGTCCTTTGCCCCCCCCCCCCAAGGCTGGACCTGCCCTGCTTCCAAACACCAGTGCTACGTTTTGCAGTGTTTCGACTGTTGGGGAAACAGAATAGACTGATAAACCCCGCATTTTTGTATCGGCTTCTGCTTGCGTCGAGGGAAATGGACCCATTCTCTCTGGATCAGGGCTATTGGCGCATTGCAGCCTGCTCATTAAAGTACCTATCGCCTGCTCATTAACGTACATATCGCCAGGGTGATTTCAACAATAGCGTGCATGTTGGCAGCACTAGAATTTGGCCTAGCGTACATTGATGCAGGACCCAACATGGAAGATATTCAGGCAAAGCCCCCGTAGAAACTCCACAGGGATCTTTTGCCTCAGTAAGAGCTTGAGGATGAAAGGCACACTCTGGAGGAGAAAGGGATGTTCACCCCTAATTAGCGCACTGAAGCAAGGCTTCGACGAGTGGTAGTTTAGGTCATCTCAGATGAGCGGAAATAAATCTCAGGCAGGCATGGTTTTTTTAATGAACGTCTCACAATTGGCTCTCCAACCTGCTTGGGTAATAATAATTGATACAGAGTCCTTGTAAAGCCAGACATAGAGAAATGAAACCTTCGTACTCAACAGGCCTGCCTATTCTCAAGGGTAAGCTGCAAGTGGGAACAAGTCCGGTGCCAATCAAGGCAGGGGAACCAAGACCAGGGAGATATGTGCGCAATAGTGCGCATGCGCCATAACAAGCCTGTCTTCAAGACCCTCTCTGTGGCCATGAGGGACGTGGAGATTGTTCTCAGCGGTCGCTCACCCTCTAAGGATCGGGTCAGGCACCCAGCCGGAGCCAAACTCTTAATTCCAAGGCTGTTGGCAGCCATCCATCTTTGCAAGACTGCAGTGGCTTTGCAGCATTCTCTGGGGTAACGTGGACTCTGCTGTATATTTGGTGGCTGTCAATGCCTTTCATAGCTCAGCAAGGCCTCCCACATTTATAATCTATAGCGAGCAAATTATAGCCGACATTCTGCTTCTTTTGTTTGTGCTTATTCTGCAAGCTGTGGGGGCCATTCCTTGCCAGACCAGAGTATGTAACGCCCAATCTTCCTATTTTTTTTTAATAGCAGGGATCAGTCTTGGATCATGTGGGCAAGCATTCATATGGTGGTTGGTTTTGTTTATTGTTTTGTTTATTTATTTCATAAACTTTATACACCACATGATTGCAAAATGTCAAAGAACTTTACAGAAGGTAAAATGGTATAATAATAATAATAATAATAATAATAATAGCAGCAACCTTACTTTAAAACTTACAAAAGTTAAAATACGAAAACAGATTAAAATGGCACCAACTTTCTAAGCATCTGGGCAGGCTTATCTAAACAGAAATGTTTTTAACAGGTGCTGAAAACAGTACAGTTGACCTCAATAGGCAGGGAGCGCCCACTGGATTTGCCAGGACTGATTATTGCATCCCCCCTTCTTCAACGTTGTTGGGCTACAGTGTGCAGCAGGGTTCGCTCCCTATAGTTATGGTTAGAAACGGCGTTAGAGAACATTTCCTTGACCGCCCCCTCCACTTCAAAAGGGCAGGAGTACAAAGTCAATTGTCATATAACACCTTTGTATGGTGTCCCTGCATCATGGGAGTGTTTCTCAATCTTGAACCACAATGCTCATCATCCCTGACCACTGGTCCTGCCAGCTAGGGATGATGGGAGTTGTGGTCCAGCAACAGCTGGGGACCCAAGTTTGAGAAATACAGGCCTATGGGAAGCCCAGAAACAGGACCTGAGTGCCACCGCAATAATAGGAACCTAGGGTTGTACCCAACAAAGTCGTCCCTGTTAGCACAAGGATTTCCACCTGTGCGATGGAACTTCCTCTCCTGTTTGTCTCTTGTGCTTCCCCAAATCTGTTCTGTGGGTTCCCCCACTCCTCCAGAGTGGATTGGGGTTGCGGGTGGAGGTGCGGGGATGGGAGATGGAGAGGAAGTCCTGCTGTGCCCTTGGGTGAACAGGACAACTTCCATGTGGGTCAGCATTGTCCATGTTAGCTACCAGTGGCACTTTCAGGGAAAACGTCTTTATTTCCCAGCCCTACCTGGGATTGAACTTCGGACATCTGCAAATGCTCTACCACAGAGCTCTGGGCTTATACCTGGTCGGACTCTTTGTCTTTCTAGCCTTGTATGTGTTGTCATTCAGCCTTGTCCAGATCTCAAACCTCAGCAGGTCTCCATGTTGCCAGTGACCCTGAGATGCTGAACCAGGAAGGAGCAGAGCAGCTGCCAAAGTTCCTGGCTAACTGCATGTAAGGCTACTCTGGAGGATGGGAAAGCACATGGCTATTTGGCTCTTTTGTGTGCTTATTTGGTGGTTTTAATGTAAATTGTATTTGTTTTAATTGTCACGTTTTTGGTAACTGGTCCTGGGGCCTTTGCTCCAGCATGGGCTATAAGTACAAGCAAATTAAATTAATAAAGAGGGGATTTTACATCTCTCTCTCTCTCTCTCTCTCTCTCTGTGTGTGTGTGTGTGTGTGTGTGTGTGTTTATTTATAGACTATTTTTAATAAAATCCTTTTTTCAGATTGGACGAAACATACGGTAAATAAAACGAGCAAAGGAGTTGGGATTGTGATTTAATGACCGAAGCGCTAAAAATGGCAAGTGTTATATTTTTAAACATCCCCATTCATTGGTGCCTTCAGTCTGCAACAGTGTGTGTGTATACACACACACAATTTTTGGCAGATTTTTTTTTCCCCGGATGAGCACAGCGTGCTGAATCAAGCTGAAGATTTGAGAGCCAAATACCAAGAAAGCAACAGAGAGAGTAGGATTTGTTTTATTTTTTTAAAGGAAAATATATGAAAAGAGAGACCAAAAAGAGCAGTAAGGGGAGCTGAAAAAAGAGTCGGTAGGAATCTGCAGGAAGCAGGCATTCTTATATGAGATGTGAATGACCCATTCTAGGGTAGGATGTCATATCTATGTGATCTGCAGAATTTCTTCTCTTATATGTGGCAAGTGCAGAAGAGTGAATTACCAGCCATAAGGGAGGAAATCAATAAAGGAGGGGAAGGGGGGGAATATGGCAGGAAATCGGCCTTTCAATAGCTGTATGAGGGTGCCTGAGATACTTGGAGACAAACTGATCTATCTGAGATCTTAGTAAAGGGGAGGGGTGAAGTAACCCTCCCCAAATCAAAACACAACACAAAGAGGTTCTTCCTCAGTGGAAATTTGTCGATGGGCCATCCATGAAAAGTCACAGAGCCCTTTCCCAAAATGCAGCATGGAGCCTCTCTCACTTTTCAGAGCCACAGAGCCTCTGCAGCCCAGTTAGCAGGGGGTGGGAAATAGAGAAGGTTTGGAAGGGATCCCAAGGGTTATCTAATCCAACCCCCACCCCCGCAATACAGCGGCGTAGCGTGGGTTGTCAGCACCCGGGGCAAGGCAAGTAATTTGCGCCCCCTAACCCGGGGCAAGGCAAGTAATTTGCGCCCCTAACCTGCCGCCGCTGCCAGCTTCTTCTTGCTGCTGCCTGGGCTGGTCGGGTGTGGTTCTCTCCCGCGCTCAGCGCTGCGCTGGGCGGCCGCTGCACTGTCCCTCCCCCAGATAGTCCCTCCCTCGCTCTCTCTCCGCTCCGCACCGCAACGCACGCCTGGCACCCTCCCCCTCCACAGTGGGCGGCGACCCGGCAGCTCGGATCGGATTCGCACAGCCAGCACTACAGTGAGAGAGAGTGAGTGAGTGAGCCAGGTAGGGGCAGAGAGCTGCGAGTGCGAGTGCGCCCCCCCAAAATGTTGCGCCCGGTGCGGCTGGCCCCCCCTGCACCCCCCTGCACCCCCCACACTACGCCACTGCCGCAATACGGGAATTGCAGCTAAAGACTCTCTGACGGATGGTGACCCAAACTCTGTTTAAGAACCTTCAATGTAGACACTGTCTCCTTCTGACGGCAGCAGCAATGACGGGCCAGTTTCCTTGAAAAGTGACGAGACTTTCACTGTCATCACTGTCGCCCTGTAAACCTATTCACAGGTAGTTCTGTTCCCTCTGTGTGTGTTTCTTTGAGATGGAGAAGTACATAGAAGAACGGGCACCGCCTTGCTGAAGCTAAGCAGATCCTGGTCTGGTCAGCACCTGGATGGGAGTCCACCTGGGAGCCACACGTTTGCCACCTTGAGTTCCCTGATAGGGTGGAGACACACAAAGGAACGTGGTTATGGTAGGGAAGGGGGGCAAAGCCCGCCACCCCACATTCCTGGGCAATCTGGAATGTGCTGGAAGAAGAAGAAGAAGAAGAAGAAGAAGAAGAAGAAGAAGAAGAAGAGGAAAAATGTAAGGTTTCCTGGACTTAAGGCTATGGGTACCCTGTGTGTGAGTTAAAATGTGAATTCCCTGTGGACCATCCTCCCTTCAGATGTCAAGGAGATAAAGAATTACACAACTTTTAGAAGACATCTGAAGGCAGCCCTGTATCGGGAAGTTTTTAATGTCTGATTTTTTTATTATTATCTTTTTAGATATGATGTGAGCCACCCTGTAAGATAGGTGGGGTAATAATAATAATAATAATAATAATAATAATAATAATAATAGGTTTTTGCAGGACGATTAGGCAACGTGATGTGGCCACCCCAGAGAGCATATTTCAGGTGTCATTTAGGGCAGCAAATAGTATTTAAGGAGCCATTGCTGCATTTCTGCTCCTACGGAGTAAGAAGTCTCAGAACGATGTGACAAAAATAACATGACCAGTCTCAGGTATGAATGATGCACGTTGGCTTGGGGTGGGGGGTGGGGTGGGGTGTCAACTTGCTGCTCCACCAAAATGTCTTGGTCCAGCCCTGGGTCTTTGAATCAGGGCCAGAGGTGGGTGGAGAGGAAGCTCTGGACTTCCACAAGCATGCCTACCCCCACCCAACCCCATTTCCCACCAGGAAAGATCATTTTGCTTTTAAAATGACGGTAACCAATCAGCCTTCAGAATGAATGAAGACTGCATTCTTGAGTGGTCCTTGTCCAAAAGTTGTGCGTAGATATGATACATCTGCTGCACCCCAGGCCTGAAGTAACCAAACAAACCCTCAAAGGAGATACTGATATAGGTATAAATATAGATATCTTTTGATGGCAGTTCAACAATAACTCAGAGTGTAGCAGGTACCCCCTACTTGCCTGCAGCAGCTATTTGCCTTCATCCTTCATCAGAGTTCCTTGCTCCATGTGCAGCCTCCTGGCAAACCTTTGTAGGTTCCTTTGGTTTGGAGCAGATTGAGGCCTGCTGTTTGCACTCTCAGCATCAGCCCCTAACTAGCACACCTGTCTTCTCCATGATGGCTGCTCTTCTTCTTCTTCTTCTTCTTCTTCTTCTTCTTCTTCTTCTTCTTCTTCTTCTTCTTCTTTGTTAACGGCAGCAATTCCGGCTTCCGTAGCTGCTCCGCTTTAACCTCTTCCCTACTGATACCGCTTCCAAGACGGAGCTAAACAAATGTGAAAATTGCGACCCCACTCCGCAAAACGGACAAGTCACATTCCCTTGCAGCACTTAGAGGTCGTGCAGCAGCAATTCTCTCGCTACAGAGGACAGTGTCTGCGTGCCACTTTATATGCCCATTGAAATCATACAGCAAAGCTTTATGTATTACCTGGGTGGTTCAGGCTGCACTCCAGAATAAAGACCAGAGATGGGCAAATACGTTGGTTTGGTTTCTCTCAATTTTGCATCCCTTCCCCCACCTTAAATCCACATTTCTACATCAATCTGGGGGGGATGACAACAACGACAATTTAAAAAAGTTCTCCTGATAATCTGACAGCATTTTAGGGCACATTTCGCCCTATATACATACATTTTTGCATGCATTTCTGCCTAATTTACACACTTTTGCAAAGCATTTTCCCTTAACAGAATGCACTTTCACTAACGTGTGCATTTTTATATGCATCCTTTACACTGGTATATCCGTTTATGTACACCTTACTTGGCTGGAGAAGCCCACTGCAAAATTTGAAGAAGTGCAGAGACCCAAAGGATGGCTGTGTTTTGGAAACACTTTCAGATCTTGTTTGGGAAAGTGCGGATTAGGTCAGTTTGCCTTTAAATGAGAACTGAATTGGAATTTCATTCCTTGTCCCTTCTCTTTAGCATGCTTGCTTATTTGATGCTAGGAATACTTCCGCTGAGCAGATGCCCAGAGCTCCACTCAGCAGAATCAGCAGAAGAGTGCCCCAAATATGTGTTAAAATAAGTGAGATAATGCACATGACCACCTAAAGGCAGAGAACATTAATTTCAGAGCCCAAACTTACCTGACTGTATCACTGGGAACGAACATTTTAACTCTCACACAGGGTACCCATAGCCTTAAGTCCAGGAAATCTTTCATCATCATCATCATCATCATCATCCATCATTTCCAGTTGGTTATTGGTGCATAAACAAGACCTAAGGAAGTAACTCTTTCAGTTACACTTCTGTCCAGAATATTCCAACATTCAGCTTCAGCATTTATTTCATCATTTAATTGATATGTTGGCCAAAATAAACTGACCACAGTAGAAACAAAATAAAAAAAATTCCTTCCAGTAGCACCTTAAAGACCAACTAAGTTAGTTCTTGGTATGAGCTTTGGTGTGCATGCACACTTCTTCAGATACACACGAAAGCTCATATGAAATAAATGCTGAAGCTGAATGTTGGAATATTCTGGACAGAAGGAATTTTTTTATTTTGTTTTGACTATGGCAGACCAACACGGCTACCTATCTGTAACTGACCACAGTAGAGTCATGACCTCATCTCCTGAAGTCTTTTGCTTTGGCTTCAAATGGCCATGTCTGTGGTTGTCTGTGTGTTCTGATCTGGATGTGGGCTCCAGCGCTGGGGCAGCGTTTGTAACCTCCCTCGCCACTGCTGCACCCCTGAGCTAAATCCTACCCCTTACCCCCCACAAGATAGATGCAGAACATGGGCACAAAATGCAGTGAAGACAAAATTGCCCAGAAGTGAGAGGTCTGCCTATGTGCTGAGCAGTTACTCTGTGACTGCAATGATCACGGGGATAAAAAGAGGCTGTGTGAATTCATCCAGAGTTACGGCTCAGTCCTTGTGCCTCTCCCTCTGTCTTCTCAGCCCCAAATTGCACTGAGCTTTGAACGCTCCATTAGTGACTGGAAGTGGTCAGGAAAATACCCGAACAGCAGGCTGGTGAGGACACAGTGATGTATTGTGGGTAATTAGAGATTAATTACAATCCCATAGTTTGTATCATGGTTCGAGGTCAGCGCCGGGTCAGTGCACATGGCAAACTTAGAGAGCTGTGACTGGATGGATGACGCCAACTCAGAGTGGCCCAGGAAAGTGAAGCGTGCAAAAATGAGGAGCCAGGAAGGCTGGGGAGTGGACTCACAGCCAGGGTGCTGGCGACAGCAATGACACAGGCTGCTGGGGCCCCGAGGCACGGCAAAAAAACACAACACGTTAACAAGCATACCAGAGGAAGCAGCTGGCCTGCTAAGCATCCCTAGTCTGCAGCCAGGCCTTCTCCAATTAACCTCTTCCGAGTTCTCTGCAATTTGGGAAATCTGGGACACAGTTCGGAGCTCAGAGAAAGTCAGATGGATTGGTTGGTTGTTTGTTGTTTTTTTTAAAAAAAGGAGCAGCGAGAGAATATCTCTTCTTCCCCAAAACAGGGTTTGTCTTCCTTTAGATGCAGATTGCATGTGGAAGGTTTATTTGATGCTTCAGAATGTTTCAGCAAGTGCAAGGCCTTTGCCGCCCTCAACCTGCTCAGGTACGGAGGACGAAGCATGATGCATTTTTCTTCTTTGCAGTGCTAAGGTTTTTGTAAGCTTTTGACAATAAAGGAGGAGAATGAGAAGAAAGAGCAACCCGTTTCCTTCTGATTATCCTAGGGAGCAATCCTATGCCCAAGGAGGTATTGCAAGCCTGTGGAAGTGAAGCTGGCATAAAGTTGCGCTGGATCCCAACCCTGGCCTGCAGTGAGGCTTCTGCTGCTGCTGCTCTACCTACAGCTGGCAGAGGGAAGCCTTCAAAATGTATTCTGCACTGGGTTGCCAGGTCACTTGGCTGAGCTGAAGGGAGCTCTCTGGCTCCGCCACAGCATGCTCCTGGAATGCTCCTTTTGGGGGGGACTTACACTGGCCTCTCCTGCCCACTTAGCAGTTCAAAAGCACATCAAAGTGCAAGTAGATAAATAGGTACCACTCTGGCGGGAAGGTAAGCGGCGTTTCTGTGCGCTGCTCTGGTACACCAGAAGCAGCTTAGTCATGCTGGCCACATGACCTGGAAGCTGTACGCTGGCTCCCTCGGCCAATAAAGCGAGATGAGCACCGCAACCCCAGAGTCTGCCACAACTGGACCTAATGGTCAGGGGTCCCTTTACCTTTACACTGGCCTCAGTTCTGCTAGCTTTGACTTAAATGGCTGAGCTCCGGCTGAGTCAAGATGAGCAAGTTATATGTATTAAGTAAAATAGAAACATCACCACCCGACCCCACCCCCACTCATCTTCCCCCCACCCCCGCTTTCCCCCTATTCTTCCTAATGTCTCAACAAATGAAACCGATTTGTAAAAAAAAAAAAAAAAAAAAAAAAAAGTACATGGGGGGGAAGATACGAGAGAGAGACATTGCACATACCTTTGTAAATCAAGAAAATCTTTAATAAAAATACATTTTTTTTAAAAAAAAGGTGAGCAAGTTATGCTGGCATATCTTTAGCTGAGCTGCGGTTGGGGGCTTAAATGTCACCTGAGCCCAACCGAGTCAGGAATCAGCCAACTGAGCTGGAGATCTACTACATTCAAAGCAGCTCCTTATGGTGGATCTTGTCAGAGGGTTGCCCCTATACTAGTGGCTGTTTTTCTGAATGCTTAAAAATAAATAAATTCTGTGCACTTCTAAGTTGGCATTAGGCGCAAACAAGTGATGGGTAGTCCTTATTTGTGCTTTTCTTTTTTCGCAAAATTCACCCAACAAGATTGGCATCAATATGGCAGTCTGTATTTTCCTCCCATTTATTTCTAGATTTATCTTTTCAGAGAAAAATCCAGTAAGTTAACACTCTGTGGTTGCCAATGTCCTGTTTCTGATATCTGAACAGCTCCATAATCTGGCATCAGTTGCCAGTCAAGTATGATCCAGCTAAACCCTTTTCTTAGTTGAACCTTATAGCCCAGGCAGTCAATCTTGCACTGTTCTGATGTTCTCGTACATGTTGGTTAGGATATTTGCTGTGCCAGGAGGGCAGGATGATAGTCAGAATAGAACTGAAACTGCTTCTGTGAAGGTATTAGTAAAATGCAGTCAAACTTGTGCCAGTGTGAATTCATGCAGCAATTGGGACATTTTAGGGTGAACAGTGAGCATAAAATTTGCTAGCTCTACTGTAATTGACCCAATGTAAATTTTTGCTAATTTGTTGATTTAAAAATGTAAATCTTAGATATTATCAGCTAAAACGATTGACTTAGAGTGCGTTCAGGTGTGGGTATTACTGCATTAGTGGTCCTGATTTTAATACCAATGTTACCATTGTGGAGTCTAACATTCCTTTTACACTGCAGTACCATGGACACAGGTGGCTCTGTGGGTTAAACCACAGAGCCTAGGGCTTCCTGCTCAGAAGGTCGGCGGTTCGAATCCCCACGACGGGGTGAGCTCCTTTTGCTTGGTCCCTGCTCCTGCCAAAGAAGTTTAAAAGCAAGTCAGAGGGCAAGTAGATAAATAGGTACCGCTCTGGAGGGAAGGTAAATGGCGTTTCGATGCGCTGCTCTGGTTCGTCAGAAGCGGCTTAGTCATGCTGGCCACATGACCCGGAAGCTGTACGCCAGCTCCCTCGGCCAGTAAAGTGAGAGGAGCGCTGCAATGCCAGAGTCAGTCATAACTGGACCTAATGGTCAGGGGTCCCTTTACCTTTACCTTTACCATGGTCTGCAAGAAGATCAAACCTAGGCACAAGGAGACGGGGACGACAGAGGACGAGATGGTGGGACAGTGTTCCCGCAGCTACCAACATGAGTTTGACCAAGCTGTGAGAGGCAGTGGAACCTGGCGTGCTCTGGTTCATGGGGTCTCGAAGAGTCAGACACGACTAAATGACTAAACAACAACAACCTGTTGCATTATGGAACAGTGGCTTTTTGATCCAAATACTGCCGTTTTATGCTTAATTTTAAATGGTGGGAAAGAACTGAATGCTGGAATACTGCATGCATCGAAGTTTGTCACATGAAATTACAACGCAAAACTCCAGCAATCTTCTAGGTTAATGGGGTTGCAATAGATTTTTAACACAAGTATTAAACTTCTACATTTTCCACAAGCGGCATTTACATTGTTTGAAACGTCACATAAAATGTAGAAATTAGCAGGTAAGGAGACGTTGGGAAAATGAAATAAAGTGCTGTCTGAATGCAGGCTCAGATGATAACATGGTCATTATCTTTCAGTCTAACCTACGTCACAGGGCTGCTGTAAGGCTAAAACTGGGGAGGCAAAATCATATATACAGTCCTTTTTGGGGGATGGATGGGTGGGATACAAATGTAACAAACAAATAATAATAATATATTATTTCACCTAACAGCTGCATAGTAGGCATTGTGTTAATCCAGACTATAAAAGTACAGCTACCCCTTCACACGATTCCCTAGCAACAGGGAGAAATTCATTCCGTTTGCATTTTAATGCAAATCTTCCTAATTTGTTCCTCCTGAACTTATAAATGAATTGAAGCCCAGCTGTCATTCAAGATTCACACTTCTCTGAATTTTGTGGTGCAGTTCTCCAGCCAAATCAGTGCACATACTCGTGAAAATGACACACCAAACGACATTATATTAGGGGAAATGTCTCACAACAATGCCCATCTTAAGACAAATGTGCATGTTGGGGAAATGTGCATGATAAGACATGCTAATTTCCATGTGGGCTTCTCAAAAGAAAATTCAGAAATCGATGTGGTAGGTTGAATTTAAGGAGGAACTGAGAGAAATTGAAATTGACATATTTGTCCTCGCTTCATGAAATGTGCACTCCCAATTCAGACTATAACTGTCCCCAGTGCTTTTTTTTCTAAAAAAAATAAAAAATTTTAGGGGTACTCTCATTTTGACTCAAGAAAATCACCATTTTATAGTTCAAATCGGGGGAAATAAATACAGTAAATGGACAAAAGTACAAAGATTCACAAAATGTTTAGGGGTTTGCGTACCCCTGCATCCCCCCAGAAAAAAGCACTGTCTGTTCCATAATCAGAAGGCAGGGGGAAAATGCACACAGACAGAGCTGGACACAACCCTGACATGCCATCATAGCTCAGTTGGTTAGAGCATGCTGTTGATAATCCCAAGGTTACAAGTTTGATCCCCGTATGGGACACCTGCACATTTCTGCATTGCAGGAACTAGATGGTCCACAGGGTCCATTCCAACTCAACAATTCTATGATTCTATGAACACACATTGCAGACTTCAGTCTGTGTCGTCGGGTAGACTGTGCCTGCTCATTCTCAATCACAGTAACTCAGCCAGTTGGATAACAGATATGGAAACTGCAGAGAAGGAGGGAGGGAGTTGACTGAGCCCAGCGCCTGCACTCCCCAACATAATATCCTTGCTCCTGGAAATAGAGGTTAGTGGCTCTAGTTTCAAGTAGGCTTTTCTCTGGAGGTGATCCCAAGCCTGCAAAATAGCTGGAGCCATTTTCGAAGGAGCTGCAGTGAACGCACAAATTATCTGTTGAGGAAAACAGCCCAGAAATGAGCTGGTGGAAGAGACCAAGTATGGTGTCTGGTGGGCAGTCTTGGGCACCAATGTCAGCAGGCAGGCATTCAGTTGATAATGTCCAGTTGAAGAACTGCTGGGTCTATCATGAGTTGGAAGTTGCTGAAATGGAGGAGCTAGGCCAGAGTCAATATCAGTCCCTCCAAGTGTCCCTATTTTCCAGGGACAGTCCCAGATTTACAGAAGCCAGCCCGGTTTCTGATTTGATCCTGGAATGTCCTGCTTTTTCTTAGGACGTCTCTATGTTCATCTGAGAAATGTTGGAGGGTATGGAGGGAAGTTTTAAAAAATGTTTTATTATGTTTTTATATATGCTGGAAGCCGCCCAGACTGGCTGAGGCAACCCTGTCAGATGGGCAGGATATTATTATTATTATTATTATTATTATTATTATTATTATTATTATTATTAAATAGGGCATCCCTATTTCCTTTTTAAAAAATATAACTTTTATTAAATATTTTCTTGGTTCACCAAAAATGTACATTGTATTCACTGAAGTGACAATTTTTAAAATCTCCCCTTCTCACCCAACCCCCACCAGAAGTAATTTGCACCTCTTTCAAGATTACAGATTTTAACTGGGATTAGTTACAAGCTAGAAAAAGTGTTGCTTGAAGCCAGAAAGGGATTGTATATGCATGCTGTTAAAATGGTCAGAAAAGGTTTTTGACAATAAAATTGTGCAAATTTTACATGCATCCACTTGTACCATTTGAGATTTGTGTGCCTCAAACAGTGCCATGGTCGAGTTAAAGAGAGAATGTAGCCAACATGTGTTCAAAATATTTTCCCAAGTAATTCTATGATAATCATGAAATTTCAGTGCCTTTGTTCCTGCAACAAGTTCTTATGCTACATATAAAAAGAACTGATAAGTTTCAAATTAGGCATGCTAACCATAACACTTTTCAATTGGAAAAGCTGCAGAGCACATTTCCCTAGAAAAATGTTCACTTGCCGTGATACACAAATATGAGCAAACTGCAAAGTCCCTAAAATAGCAGGTGTAAGTTTATGTCCAGAGGGCACCACTATCCTCTTAAATACGCAAAAGAACAAGTTTTTCGGGGTTTATAACACGGAATGGTAGTCACCGCAGCTGCTGCTATAGCTCTCCTCATTGTTCGACAACCTTACACCTCTGTTTTGGTTTTCATTTCCCCACAGTCCTGGAGACTATGATTTTCTCAACAACCTCCTCAAAGGCACACTGTACACCATCACATGTTTTTGGACTTGCCTCTGTGAACAACATGGAATGTTTTCGGGCAAGCTTGTGACCCTCATTTCTCTCAACTTCCCTGTTTTCCGTATCAATGTTGTTTTCTACTAACATTTAAACCATAGGTAGGCAAACTAAGGCCCGGGGGCCAAATCTGGCCCAATCGCCTTCTAAATCTGGCCCATGGACGGTCCAGGAATCGGTGTGTTTTTACATGAGTAGAATGTGTCCTTTTATTTAAAATGCATCTCTGGGTTATTTCTGGGGCATAGGAATTCGTTAATTTTTTCCCCTTCAAAATATAGTCTGCTCCCCACAAGGTCTGAGGGACAGAGGACAGGCCCCCTGCTGAAAAGTTTGCTGACCCCTGATTTAAACTATATCATTTATTGTGCTTTGTGTTTCTAATTCAGTTAGCCAGTTGTCTGGTTTTGCAAAAGCGTCTCTTCTTGTGACATTATAAACTAACAGAACACGCTGTGCTCCTCTGTAATAGCTGGGTGTTAACGTTCTGAACCGTTCCTGACCGGCTGTGTCCCAGATTGCTAGTTGAACCTTCTTTCCATCCACAGATACTGTTTTCACTTGCAAGTCGACACCTAGGCTTGTCAAAGCCACTCTCACCGATGATGAGGATCTTCAGCATGGTCAAAATATCCTCGTCCATCCAGAGCTGTCTTCCCCATTGGGCTTAGTGGTGCGTTGCACCTCTCGGGGTGCCCCAGCAAGTGGGGGAGCTGCGCGGCTTTGCCAGTGGGCTCCCCTTTCTCTGCACACCCGCCAGCTGTGTCCTGTCAACCATATGGCTGGCGGGCGTGCAGGGATCCGGCCCAATCACCTTCTAAATCCAGCCCACAGACAGTCTGGGAATGAGTGTGTTTTTACATGAGTAGAATGTGTGCTCTTATTTAAAATGCATCTCTGGGTTATTTCTGGGGCGTAGGAATTCGTTAATTTTTTTCCCTTCAAAATATAGTCCGGCCCCACACAAGGTCTGAGGGACAGTGGACCGGCCCCCTGCTGGAAAAGTTTGCTGACCCCTGGTGTAGACAATATTGACTTAGATGGACTTATGCTTTGTGTCAGTATAAGGCAACTTCCTTCTGGAAGAAATATCAACAACCTCAGATATGCAGATGACACAACCTTGATGGCAGAAAGTGAGGAGGAATTAAAGAACCTTTTATTGAGGGTGAAAGAGGAGAGCGCAAAATATGGTCTGAAGCTCAACATAAAAAAAACGAAGATCATGGCCACTGGGCCCATCACCTCCTGGCAAACAGAAGGGGAAGAAATGGAGGCAGTGAGAGATTTTACTTTCTTGGGCTCCATGATCACTGCAGATGGTGACAGCAGTCACGAAATTAAAAGACGCCTGCTCCTTGGGAGAAAGGCGATGGCAAACCTAGACAGCATCTTAAAAAGCAGAGACATCACCTTGCCAACAAATGTCCGTATAGTTAAAGCCATGGTTTTCCCAGTAGTGATGTATGGAAGTGAGAGCTGGACCTCCCAAGCCTCCGCGGGAGGAGAGCGATCCCCACAGAGGCTTCGGAAAAGGTTGACCACTCTGGGAAATGGGGGGGCGGAGGGATCTTTGCACCACGGCACCGGTTATGCTTAAGACAGCCCTGCGTCCATCCCAAAAACCAGGGGCCTCGGCCCGACCAATCCAGTTCCTCAGTCCCTGCTACACAGACTGCCATGTCTGCCATGTGGGGTTTATTTTCATCAGAGAAATGTTGGAGGCTATGCAATTATTATTATTATTATTATTATTATTATTATTATTATTATTATTATTATTTTATACCCCGCCCATCTGGCTGGGCTTCCCCAGCCACTCTGGGCGGCTTCCAACAAAATATTAAAATTCCTTAAACAGGGCTGCCTTCCGATGTCTTCTAAAAGTCTGGTAGTTGTTGTTCTCTTTGACATCTGGTGGGAGGGCGTTCCACAGGGCAGGTGCCACTACCGAGAAGGCCCTCTGCCTGGCTCCCTGTAACTTGGCTTCTCGCAATGAGGGAACCGCCAGAAGGCCCTCGGCGCTGGACCTCAGTGTCCGGGCAGAACGATGGGAATGGAGACGCTCCTTCAGATAGCTTTATAGCTTTATAGACCCAGTGGAACCCTATTGGCCTGTTGTGCCACCTGATCCCTGCTGAACTGGACACTGCAACACCCCCCTTTGGTTATCTGGGTGGCACTGGTGCAAAGTAAGGAGCAGCCAAGCAGCTCCTTCTTCTAGCAAGACTATTTAGAAAGCAAGGTGCCTGGTTCTCGCTGCTGCACTTGCCGATTCAAGACCCCTGCTGCCTTCTGTGAAGGTTGTGAGATAAAGGTTGTAGTTCATAAATTTACTGTTACCTGCTCAAAACTGTTGGGCTTTTTGGTCTTCCAAAAGACAAGAATATGCCTGATCAATTTCTTTCTTTATATCAAGGTTGGGGGATCCTTTTGAGACCAAGGGCAACCTTTCCTCCTGGGCAACCTTCCAGGGGCCAGAGACAAAAGTTGGTGGAGCAATGAATTCAAATGTTTTATTTGGGCAGTTGGTTAGTTTTGCACATAGTGGTATATCCTTCTGTATCCTCCATCCAGGCAAACAAGAGACATTATCAGAATCAGAGGCGCTATCTTCCAAGGAACATTGAGGGGGCCGACGTGACGTCAAAAATGGGGGAGGTGGCTCCATCAAAAAAATAAAGTAAAAAATCGAGGCAGCCCACAGAGCCTTGGCCCCCTGGAGCTAGAGGGAAGATCATCTGCAAAGGCTGTTTTGTGATGGCTTCATTTTTTTTCATACTTATAGCCATCAGATTGTTGAGCAACCGAGGCTTCCAAGTTTCTGTTCATCTGATATTTCAGCCACTTTGCTGCTGCTATTACAATACACAGATGACATGGCTCAGCTATCTGTTATTCCTCAGAAACGACTTAAAGAGCTGCTTATAGAACTTGGAACTCATATCAAAAGAATTCTGAGTTGTAAAGTACGAGAAGACTAAAGGGGTCCTTTTTGGCAAGCATCCTATTAGATGCAAACTATATTTGCATAGCCGTGATACTGACCAAGTGCCAAACTCAAAATATTTGGGAACTTGTCATTGTGGGAAAGTCTCCATACGACCAGCGGTGATTAGTGTCCAATGGAACTTGTGGGGTGTAAGGCAGGAGGCTGACACTAGGTGGAGTCAGAGGCGCTGATAGGCATAGACAATGAATTCTAGTGCAGGAAGAGGAAGGAGGAGGCTGATAGGCTGTACAGCACTTTGGATTGCTTCTAAGTAACAAACCTAGACAGCATCTTAAAAAGCAGAGACATCACCTTGCCAACAAAGGTCCGTATAGTTAAAGCTATGGTTTTCCCAGTAGTGATGTATGAAAGTGAGAGCCGGACCATCAAGAAGGCTGATCGCTGAAGAATTGATGCTTTTGAATTATGGCGCTGGAGGAGACTCTTGAGAGTCCCATGGACTGCAAGAAGATCAAACCTATCCATTCTGAAGGAAATCAGCCCTGAGTGCTCACTGGAAGGACAGATCCTGAAGCTGAGACTCCAATACTTTGGCCACCTCATGAGAAGAGAAGACTCCCTGGAAAAGACCCTGATGCTGGGAAAGATGGAGGGCACAAGGAGAAGGGGACGACAGAGGACGAGATGGTTGGACAGTGTTCTCGAAGCTACCAGCATGAGTTTGACCAAACTGCGGGAGGCAGTGGAAGACAGGAGTGCCTGGTGTGCTCTAAACGACTAAACGACTAAACAGCAGCAGCAGCAACAACAACAACAAAGCAGGCAGGTGAGGGACCAGCATCCCTGCTTATGGCCTTTAATATTCTGACATCAGGCTCCCGATATTTTTTCCCCAAGAAAAGGGTGATTATCTAGTTTATCCTAAGCATTTTAAGTCCTTTGTGGAAGAAGTATTCCACAATTCTATGATTCAAAGCGCTTGCCCACATTTTATGTGGTGCTAAGACAGAGCTGAAGTGAATTCCATGGAAGTTATTCAAAACTGGATCTTGAAAACACATTAGTTTCTATGTGTTCACATTAGTACCCCTTTCTTGGGGTACCCACCACTCCAATGATTGATGCCAAAGCTGGCCTCCCTTCTCTTAAGGCCAGTAATACAGTGGTACCTCAGGTTAAGTACTTAATTCGTTCCGGAGGTCCATTCTTAACCTGAAACAGTTCTTAACCTGAAGCACCACTTTAGATAATGGGGCCTCCCGCTGCTGCCGTACCGCCGGAGCACATTTTCTGTTCTCATCCTGAAGCAAAGTTCTTAACCTGAAGCAGTATTTCTGGGTTAGCGGAGTCTGTAACCTGAAGCGTATGTAACCTGAGGTACCACGGTATACACAAAGCACTGCCTATGAACCACGAACGATTAAACCGAGACCACGTTCCCTAAACCAGGTTTAGCTGAGTGCCAACATTTTTAATGGGTTTTAGTTTCCCTCATGGCATTATCCGCGGAAATTTAGCCGTGCTCTGTTGCAATTGGAGCATTGGAAGGCCAGTACTGTCTGCACTGGCTGGCAGCTGATCTGCAGGGTTTCAGGCAGGGGGTGTCTAGGAGTGGTTGAAGAATCAATCTCTCTTCCCAGGGAATTCTGGGAATTGTCACTCTCTGGGGGACAGGGGTATTTCTCTGGGGGAAACCATGTATATTTGAAACCGCATCATAGTGCTTTAAACAGAACAGTACAGTGGTACCTCAGGTTACATACGCTTCAGGTTACATACGCTTCCAGTTACAGACTCCGCTAACCCAGAAATAATGCTTCAGGTTAAGAACTTTGCTTCAGGATGAGAACAGAAATCGTGCTCTGGCGGCACGGCGGCAACAGGAGGCCCCATTAGCTAAAGTGGTGCTTCAGGTTAAGGACAGTTTCAGATTAAGAACGGACCTCTGGAACGAATTAAGTACTTAACCTGAGGTACTACTGTAGAAGCCTCTTTTGTAGAGGTAGGAAGCTTGGATAAATTGGAGGGCAAGTTTGGGCACAGCCCTAATGTGGTAAATAATGCTATTTATTATACTGTTCATTTTGCAGTAACCCAAGGACTAAATTTCATTTCAGGAGTTTCTTTTCTGGAGATTTTTTTTAAAAGATCAGCCCCCCGCAATCATACCGTAATCATATATAACCTACAGAATTTCTGTATATTCTGTTGCGGCTTGCAAATTATGACATAAATTCACCGAGATGTAAAATTACTCTTGCCTGTGTAGGTGATCATTTGATAAAAACTGTTTTTGTTTCAGGATTCCTCTTAGACAGTTCGTGCTTTTTCCATTACTTTTTTTTTTTTTAATGTCCAAAAGTCTCTGCGTTTCATGTGCACATTTTATTTGCACTAAAGTTAAAGTGCTTCAGGGTTTTTTTTTATCAACTTTAATGGGATTGTATATTGTGCTGTCATATGTGTAGCACGCTTGAGTTAACAGATAGTTTATGCAAAAAAAGAAAGAAAAGCAAGCAGTTGTCACATTTTTGGGGAGATTTCTTACGCCAGCCCGTTTGTGTGTGTGTGTGTGCACGCACATTAACCTACTTGTGAGATTATGGGCTGAGATCCTAAACTTCCTCATCACACCTAAGTTACATTGAAATGAATGAGATTTCCTTCCGAGTAATTACGCCCGGGATCAGGGTGTAAGAAAAGCCGACTGCTGGGTTGTCTTCCGAAGAGGAAGACGCTGTAATTTGCTTGGCTGAGGACAGCTGCTATGTAAGAGACATACCCGTCCTCTTGTGTGCCACCAGCCGAATCTGCAGGTGGCGGCTGCCGCTGTGCTTGGCTGAATGAGGGTCTCTGTGAGTTCCTGAGCATATGATCAGCCATTCCTCTTGCACAACAAGGGGGCATTTTCCCCTCTGCCTGGATTCGATATCCGCATGCATCTGTGCACTTCGCTGGTGCCGGGAGGTGCCCGCAGTAATTATTCTTTATCATTTGAGCAGGCAGACATCACATTTCTATCACTTATAAATAGCGCAGTCAAAATGTCCTCCTACTGCAAGGAGGTTTTGGACGCTTGACATTTCAGAACTTCATAAAGGAGTCAATTATAAATACACATACAGTGGTACCTTGGGTTACATACGCTTCAGGTTACACACTCCGCTAACCCAGAAATAGTGCTTCAGGTTAAGAACTTTGCTTCAGGATAAGAACAGAAATTGTGCTTTGGCGGCGCAGCAGCAGCAGGAGGCCCCATTAGCTAAAGTGGTGCTTCAGGTTAAGAACAGTTTCAGGTTAAGTACAGACCTCCGGAACGAATTAAGTACTTAACCCGAGGTACCACTGTATACACCAACACACCCCTTCTCTCATTATGGCCGGCCACGCTAGGAATGGACAAATCCTGTCCACTTTGGTTAATGTCAATGTCTCATTTCCCCCCACCTTCACTTCGGTTCTCCCCATTTCTGCAGGAGTTTGTGAATAAGTTTTTAAAACCTTTATGTGTTTTCAGTTGCATTGCACCTAATATATATGTTCCTGTATGCAGTTTTGCCTGATGTACACATTTTTGCAAGGGATTCTTCCAAAGAAGGATGCATTTCAGTACATTATTTCCACCAATATAAACTGCCTTTTTTGTTGTTGCAGACTTTCCCTTTCATAATTCCTTTTTTTTGGTCTGCATTGGGGAAATCCAGGGATCTGCAGTTTTGGAATAAGAGCCAGGGAGCTACAAATTGGAAGTTTTCTTGTTTACCTATGGTTCTCATTTAGTTTTAAATATCGGATTGTTTTCATCGATGTGTTGTTTAGTTGATTGTCACGGAAACCACTTTGTGGCCATTTATGGTAAAAAGCAGTGTATTAAATAAATAAATAAATAAATAAATAAATAAATAAATAAATAAATAAATAAATAAATATCTACAGCTCAGTTTAAACAAGGGGGCGGGTGGGAATACCATTTTGCTTCCTGACCAAGTCTTGCAGCTTCATCCTCTATGAGCTCTCCAGTTTCAAAACTTTTCCTTTCTCTCCATCTGCAAATATTGCTTTTAAAAACCCCCTCGAAAGTAGCATCTTTCTCCTGACAGATCTGCACATTGCTTCCACAGAAAATTTTAGGTAGAATTTCTAGGTTCTCCTAACAGAACTGCAGTTGCTAGGATTCCTTGGGGGAGATGGAATAATCATCCAATAAACATTCTGTGAAGTCAGTCACACCCCCCCCCCCCAAGGAAGGGGACTAGGAGCAAAAACATGATGTGGCGAAGAAGAGGCAAAGTGATGAGCAGTAGAGACCAGTGGGACAGTGCAGGTTGTGTTGAATTGTTCACCTGAGGAGGAGCATCAAACCATCAGCAGCATATCAGTTTGCGCAAACTTTGGAATGAATTTCTTGCTGAGCTGTTTCCTCAGGCACCCCTCACTCCGAGGTAGCCCAGGATGACGTAGCAGTGAATGTGGCAATTTCACAATGACACATAGTCGATCAGATGTGCCAAGATGCCCGTATGTCGCTGAAGGCCAAAAAAGTCAGTTAAGAGTAAAGGCAAAGAGCACAATTCAAAGTGTTGGTGTTGACCCTTAAAGCCCTAAACGGCCTCAGCCCAGTATACCTGAAGGAGCATCTCCACCCCCATTGTTCAAACCGGACACTGAGGTCCAGCTCTGAGGGCCTTCTGGTGGTTCCCTCACTGCAAGAAGCCAAGTTACAGGGAACCAGGCAGAGGGCCTTCTCAGTAGTGGCACCCGTCTGTGGAATGCCCTCCCATCAGATGTCAAAGAGATAAACAACTACCTGACAGTTAGAAGACACCTGAAGGCAGCCCTGTTCAGGGAAGTTTTTAATGTGTGACATTTTAATGTATTTTTAATCTTTGTTGGAAGCCGCCCAGAGTGGCTGGGGAAATCCAGCCAGATGGGCGGGGTACAAATAATAAATTATTATTATTATTATTATTATTATTATTATTATTATTATTATTAACTGAAGTTCTCACCCTGGGCCAGGGGGATACTGTATGCAAATGAAGGATCGAAAGTGACGTTCAGTGATTGGATAGTTTTAGAAAGTTGTTACAGTAACGTTGTACTGGAGCTCTATATAAGCAGGCTGACTGAACCCTTCAGTTCAGTTCTGTTCTGGCTTGTGAATAAACAAGAGCTGTTTGAAGAATCGCTGTGTCGTCTGATATGTTCACCCACAACTTAACAATTATTATTATTATTAAAGGCAAAGTCACGTTGTGGGTGATCCAAGTTAATCATCATGGGTCATCTAGTGACTGTTCTGATATCACAAGCTTATATAGCCAATCAGTTTTGGCTACATGCTACCATTATTGAAAGCAAACAAAGTCAGTGCAGACTGAGGGCCATGATTCCTGAATCGCTGAATCGCTGAATCGTAGAATTGCAGAGTTGGAAGGGACCCTGAGGTTAGGTGAATATTTTCAAAAACAATTACCAATTGTGCACGGGGGTGAACACTCCCCAACCCCAACCCCCCCCCCCAGCTCTGAAGAACTTGTGATTCACTGAGCCCAGTCCAGCAACTATCTATTATAGCCTGCCAAGAGCTTGCCCCATTCATCTCCACACCCCCCCATTTTTTTGCAATCGCAGTAGACAGCGCAAAACAGGGGTCTCATTCAGCCTCTAACAAGCTGCCATGCATGGCAGATGGGCTCTGTTTGGTTTGGTAGGTCACAAGCTGAGCATGGCAAATCCTTGCTGCTGTGAGTAACCCAGAGTACTGGGTGGCAAGTATTACAAACCTACGACAAAAAACAGCTGGGAGGCTGTACAAGCAAAGAGAGACAACAAGGAAAGAAAAAGACTGTTACATTCCTGGAGCAAATTGCAATTAAAGCAAAAAATCCCAGGGTAGGAAATGAAGAGAGAGGGGAGGAGAATGAGAGGAGCAGAAAAAGAAATTCCTGGTTTCCCCCCTTCAGTTGAAAATTACTGTAGCCATTTCTCTGGCCGCCTCACGCCCATCCACTTGCCTGAAGCAAATAATTCTCCTTATTTCTGTTGACAAATATCTTTTAAATAAAAATAAAAATAAAAATCTCCTCATCTTTATCATGACGGGTGAGTTGCTTTGCACCTGGGCTGGCAAATTGTCTTGACAGCTCTGTACGGGTGAATGATTCATTGAGGCCCAGCGGTATTCATGCGTTGCCGCGAAAGCGACGCAGAGCCTTAAATGACTGTAGTTAATAAAAGCAAGATCCTGTGACAGAGAGCAAAATACACCAAAGGTGCAATTAAAGCCTGTGTATTTGTTGAGTAATGGGCACGAGGCTAATTAATATCCTGCTGCCTCCCTTGGGGATTTGAAAAAAACACACCACACAACTAAATGAAAAGTTGGTACGGAGCTGAGATGAGTCACCCTCATCAAAAATTCAAATATTGAAGTATATCTTTAAATTCTGCCCCCCCCCCGGCATGTATACATTGAACATGGTGGAAAATGGGGAAAGTGCTTTAGGGTGAAAGGAGGAGATAGCCCGGCCAATGAGGGGGGGTGCAGTTTTGTAAAAATCACCAGCCCTTTCAGAGAGCTTTGAGGAGGAGGGTTGTCATAGGAATCTGAAGATCCTTGACAAAGATGGTGTTTTGCCGTTTCTGTCGGTGCTGGCATTTGTACAGTGGTTTCAAGGCCCACTTTATGTAGCTGCAGTCCTTAAAGCAGCCCCGTCAGCAAAGCCGGTGTTCTTATCTCCCATTTTTCAGATGGGAAGACTGAAGCTGGGAGAGAGTGTCTTCGCTAGGGTGGCTGGCATCTGTCTGTCTTGGGAGACAATGGAGGAGTGTATCTTTGGGGGGTAGTGATGTATGGAAGTGAGAGCTGGACCATCAAGAAGGCTGATCGCCGAAGAATGGATGCTTTTGAATTATGGTGCTGGAGGAGACTCTTGAGAGTCCCATGGACTGCAAGAAGATCAAACCAATCCATTCTTAAGGAAATCAGCCCTGAGTGCTCACTGGAAGGACAGATCGTGAAGCTGAGGCTCCAATACTTTGGCCACCTGATGAGAAGAGAAGACTCCCTGGAAAAGACCCTGATGTTGGGAAAGATGGAGGGCACAAGGAGAAGGGGATGACAGAGGACGAGATGGTGGGACAGTGTTCTCAAAGCTACAAACATGAGTCTGACCAAACTGCGGGAGGCAGTGGAAGACAGGAGGGCCTGGCGTGCTCTGGTCCAGGGGGTCACGAAGAATCGGACACGACTAAATGACTAAACAACAACAACAACATCTTTGGGGGGTGAAGTGAAATCGTTGGAAAGTTGCAGCGCCTGCTGTGGCTGTAGAGACCGATATGGGAGAGACATGTTTTGTTGCAGCTGGGGCAGAGGAAGGCGCCCGGTTGTGCTGCTGCAGATGCACCAGGGCGTTTCTTTATGCTCTTCCCAACGGTAATTCCTCCTCTGGTCATGGTTATGGATGCACAACCTCTCTTTTTCCAGGCACTGCTGTCATCTGCAAGGGATTCCCACACATTGAGGTCAACATTGCCAGTCTTCATGTCACATTTGCAGACATCTTTATAATGCAGAGTTGGTCTGCCAACGGGCTAAAGGTCAGTTAGCAAGTTTATGGCAGAGACAAGATCTGAGCTGGCGACCTGCCTTGAGTGCTGTGCAGGACTGGGGGTGGGGGAAATGTAGGAAGCTGCCTTGTTGTTGTTTAGTTGTTTAGTCGTGTCCGACTCTTCGTGACCCCCTGGACCAGAGCACGCCAGGCACTCCTGTCCTCCACTGCCTCCCGCAGTTTGGTCAAACTCATGCTGGTAGCTTCGAGAATACTGTCCAACCATCTCGTCCTCTGTCGTCCCCTTCTCCTTGTGCCCTCCATCTTTCCCAACATCAGGGTCTTTTCCAGGGAGTCTTCTCTTCTCATGAGGTGGCCAAAGTCTTGGAGCCTCAGCTTCAGGATCTGTCCTTCCAGTGAGCACTCAGGGCTGATTTCCTTCAGAATGGATAGGTTTGATCTTCTTGCAGTCCATGGGACTCTCAAGAGTTTCCTCCAGTGCCATAATTCAAAAGCATCAATTCTTCAGTGATCAGCCTTCTTTATGGTCCAGCTCTCACTTCCATACATCACTACTGGGAAAACCATGGCTTTAACTATACGGACCTTTGTTGGCAAGGTGATGTCTCTGCTTTTTAAGATGCTGTCTAAGTTTGCCATCGCCTTTCTCCCAAGGAGCAGGCGTCTTTTAATTTCGTGACTGCTGTCACCATCTGCAGTGATCATGGAGCCCAAGAAAGTAAAATCTCTCACTGCCTCCATTTCTTCCCCTTCTGTTTGCCAGGAGGTGATGGGCCCAGTGGCCATGATCTTCGTTTTTTTTATGTTGAGCTTCAGACCATATTTTGCGCTCTCCTCTTTCACCCTCAATAAAAGGTTCTTTAATTCCTCCTCACTTTCTGCCATCAAGGTTGTGTCATCTGCATATCTGCATATCTGAGGTTGTTGATATTTCTTCCAGAAGGAAGCTGCCTTATACTGACACAAAGCATAAGTCCATCTAAGTCAATATTGTCTACACCAGGGGTCAGCAAACTTTTCCAGCAGGGGGCCGGTCCACTGTTCCTCAGACCTTGTGTGGGGCCAGACTATATTTTGAAAAAAACAACAACGAATTCCTACAGCATGCCCCACAAATAACCCAGAGATGCATTTTTTAAAAAAGCACACATTCTACTCATGTAAAAACACACTGATTCCCAGACTGTCTGCGGGCTGGATTTAGAAGGTGATTGGACCGGATCTGGCCCCTGGGCCTTAGTTTGCCTACCCATGGTCTACACCAGGCATATCCAACAGATAGGTCGTGATCTACCGGTAGATCACTGCACTTCTGTGGTAGATCACTGGTAGATCACTGGCTCCCCCCAAAGAAGCTCAACAGCTTTGGCTCCCCTAAAAACTTTGACCGGAACCCCTAAAAAATCAGACTTCCTCCTTCCTGAACCCCCCAAAAGGGCGTAGATCACTGCCAGTTTTTAACTCTGTGGGTAGATCGCAGTCTCTTGGGAGTTGGCCACCCCTGGCCTACACTGACTGGCAGTGTTCAGCTTATTTTGTTAGTTGCTTTGTTAACAGTTGTTTATAGAAGGTGGCTGTTTCGCTGATGATTTGTCAACTATTCTATAATTGCGATGTTCTGTTAGGTTACTGTTATTTATTGTTGCTGAGCCGCTTTGTGACTTGCGTGCGTGAAAAGCGGCATGAAATATTAAAAAATGAAACGACACGCCCATATTCCTGCGTATCATAGTTCTGAGGCATATCTACCCAGGCCACCTCCCTCTGGCTACTATTAATAACTGTTGTTAATAAGTATTAATTTAATCGCTGATGTTATTGACTGATAGATGAAACAACAGGTATGTAAACAGAACAGCAATAAATACATGATATATAAGCACTGAGTTAGTGTTATGTATAGCATGGGCCAAAGAAAGTAATCAGCAGCTGGATACACAAACTTGTGGGAGAGATAGGCAGGGAAAGGTGACAGAGAAATTGAAGGGGAATTCAGGTGCAGATGTCTGTCAGCACCACATTGATGTCTGTGGGATGTGCATTCCTATCCACAGTGAGTTCATGTGGTGAATAAACATGTACCAGCCCAACGCTATAATGTACAGTACATTAGTTTGTGCAACAACTTTTTGGGGGGAAACGGAAAAATGACAGCCCTAGATGCACATCTGTTGTTGAGAAAAGCAACACTATTCTTCACCTCCCCCCATTTCATTTCACTTTTAATTTGTACACCACCTTTCTTTGTACACAAGGCTGTTTACAAGCTTAATAATAATAATAATAATAATAATAATAATAATAATACTTTATAATTTATACCCCACACATCTGACTGGGTTTCCCAGCTGGGAACTTCCAGCAAAATATTAAAATACAATAATTCATCAAATATTAAAATCTTCCCTAAATAGGGCTGCCTCCAGATGTCTTCTAAAAGTCAGATAGTTGCTTATTTCTCTGACATCTGAAGAAACAACAAAGATCATAGCCCTTATAACAATGTGATCCAATACAAAAAAAGTTATAATAAAAACACAGCTTTAAAATAAACAAGTAATATCAAATAAAGTGATAGTTAATAATCCGTTAACATATAATAGTACCTAATAACATCAAATTTCAGCAGATGATGATTAAACAGAAATTCACTCTTAACAATCTTAATTACCGTATTTTTCGCTCTATAAGATGCACCAGACCATAAGACGCACCTAGTTTTTGGAGGACAACAAGAAAAAAAATATTCTGAATCTCAGAAGCCAGAACAACAAGAGGGTTCGCTGCGCAGCGAAAGCAGCAATCCCTCTTGCTGTTCTGGATTCTGGGATAGCTGCGCAGCCTGCATTCGCTCCATAAGACGCACACACATTTCCCCTTACTTTTTAGGAGGGAAAAAGTGAGTCTTATAGAGCAAAAAATACGGTACTAAACTATAGTCAATGAAAATAACAGCAGGTCGCAATGCATAAAGTACCTCAGTACATACAGAACCATGCGGAAGGCTCAAACAAAGACAAGCAACTTATAAAATTGTCATTTTTAAAATAAAACTCCTTTCTTCCCAGCTGCTTCTACTGTTCTTAAATACATGTTCTGGGAAAGGTGATGTCTCGGCCTGGTTGTGGATGCAGAGGAATGGTGGGAGCAACCATCAGAGCCTGGGGATTGGTGGTGGGATGATGATGAGAGGTCAGAGGAAGAAGAGGGAACAGAGTGGAAAGAGGAGCTTTCGGAAGCTGAAGAGGCGACAGGGCTTAGTGAGTGGGGGGAGTCTGTGACAGAGAGAAGTCTAGAAGGAGAAGCAGGAGAGGAGGGAGATAAGTGGTTGCAAGTGTCTCCCCCTCCTGCTGTGAAAAGCTCCCCTCGCTGCTGGTCTCCTAGGACCAGGAGAGGCATATTTCTCCTCCTTCTATTAAAAACCGCCCACTTGTCCATTGAGAAAATAAGCAAAATGATCAGCTGTAGCGAATTGCATAGGCCAACATTCTGGAAGTTGCCTGAACAGAAATCCCAAACTGGGTGTGGAACTTCCACTTCCTCAGCAAGAACAAACCATTAAATAACACATTTCCTGGTGAGCTGCTTCCTTGTTTTGTAGGTTGCCCATCTCTGCCAGCCTGTGCTGCACCACACCCACCTTGCCAGGGAAAGCTGATCCCTTGGAAAGGGGGCTGAGAGAGACAGCCCTGGACACGGAGGAGGCGGAAGTGGCATGCTGCAGCCTGGCATTGTTTGCCGTCAACCACCTAGTAAAATAAAATTAAATTAACATCCCTTTTGTGAGTGAGGACCCCAACACTTGAATTCCTGTTCACCTTGCCAGTTGCCCATGCCCTGCCAACAACAAAAGGTTTTTAAGCTAGAAATGGGCCTATTTAGCTTCCATTAATCATTCATACTGTTCAAACACATCATCCTGTAACTGAAGAGGGGTTAATGGTGGCTAAGCTTGAGGCTGTTGTCAAAAGTAGGTTTAACTTTCTATGAACTCGCTGGACACAAAGAATGCAACCTGCTTACTATTCCGAATGTCACCAGCTAGCAGCAAACCGATGATTACTAATGGTAATTAAATACCTCTGAAGCCATTTGTACCAATAACAAAGGGTTACTGTCAGAACTTGAATGAGGTCCATCTGCCTATTTGGAAAGGACGTTAACACCATGTAAGTGATAAAGCAGATGGCCGCCCCCAAAAGAAATGGTTTGTTTGGTTATCAAAGATTTGTTATTAAAGCCTCTGGATTTACTCGAGTCTCCTTCAGAGGCAAAATGTTAACAGTTTAGTTGTTTAATCGCACCACTTAGTCATTTGTTCATCTTCTGCAGAGGGTATTGAAGGAAGATGTCTGCTGAACACACAATGGCATGTCTTGGAACCACTGATTGATTCACTGGGAGAATGGCAATTTGTCCACTTGACTATAAGTTCCTACTGTAGGTTTAGAATCTGGAAGAGAGGCAACTTTCTGATGCAATTATCAATAAGTTATTAAGTATTATTATTGTTTTACATTCACTCATCGTTTTTCACAAGATGTCTCAAAGGTAAAAGTTAAAGGTAACGGACCCCTGACAGTTAAGTCCAGTCGCGAACAACTCTGGGGTTGTGGCGTTCATCTCACTTTACTGGCTGAGGGAGCCAGTGTTTCTCCGCAGACAGTTATTCCGGGTCATGTGGCCAACATGACTAAGCCACTTCTGGTGAACCAGAGCAGCGCACGGAAATGCCGTTTACCTTCCCGCCGGAGTGGTACCTATTTATCTACTTGCACTTTGATGTGCTTTCAAACTGCTAGGTTGGCAGGAGCAGGGACTGAGCAACGGGAGCTCACCCCGACGTGGGGATTCGAACTGCCAACCTTCCGATCGGCAAGCCCTAGGCTCTGTGGTTTAGACCACAGCGCCACCCGCGTCCCCTATACAAGTCCATGAAATACAAAACAGCCTGACAATCATTTTAAAACGAAAATTCACATGGGGGGGGGGAATCACATTACAGTGGAATAATGCTCTCAAAAGTGCTCTCATCCAACAATAACTATAAAAAAGAACAAATTCTACCCTACCCTAATGAAAGATGGACATCACAAAGCGGGCAAGAAATCATACCATGGTATGATCCAAGTTAATGACCAAAAGCCTAGGTAAACAGGCACATCTTAGCCTCATGCCTGTATGTACAACTGTTTCTAAATGATTGTAGTAAAGTGGCATACAAGCTGTTTAAATAAATATAAATAAATAAATCAAAGCTGACAATGAAGGTGCCAGGCGAGCCTCCCCAGTGAGAACATTCTAAAAACAAGGAGCCACCACCAAAAAGGCCTGCTCTAGTGTGTCCATGGAGTGGGACACATGATGAAGGGCTTCCAATCGTGATTGCAGAGTCCAGGCCAGTTCATATGTGGGGAGGCGGTATTTGAGGTCCTGAGCCACAAAGCGCTTTATAGGTCTAAATCAGCACTTTGAATAGAGCCCGGGAACTATTTGCTAGCCAGTGCAGTCAGGCCAGGATTGGTGTGATGTGCTCAGACCATCTTTCCCTGGTGAGCAATCTGGCTGCTGAGTTCTGCACCAGCTTAAGTTTCTGAACAATCTTCAGAGGCAGCATTGCAGTAATCTAACCTAGATTTTACAAAAGTTAGCTGATGGAAGGCACTCCGGGCCACCAAGTCTCTTTGAGCCTCAGGTGACAGCAATAACAACAACAACAATTTATTTATACCCCGCCCATCTGGCTGGGTTTCCCCAGCCACTCTGGGCAGCTTCCAACAAAATATTAAAATACTGTAATGCATCAAACATTAAAAGCTTCCCTAAACAGGGAACAAGGGATGCGGCCGAGGGAGCTGGCGTACAGCTTCCGGGTCATGTGGCGAGCATGAATAAGCCGCTTCTTGGAAACCAGACCAGTGCACGGAAACGCTATTTACCTTCCCGCCGGAGCGGTACCTATTTATCTACTTGCACTTTGACATGCGTTCAAACTGCTAGGTTGGCAGGAGCAGGGACCAAACAACGGGAGCTCACCCTGTCGTGGGGATTCAAACTGCCAACCTTCCGATCGGCAAGTCCTAGGCTCTGTGGTTTAACCCACAGCGCCACCCGCGTCCCCCTATCCCTTTTGTTGTGGATTAAAAATAAACACATATACGAAAGACACACGTTTAAATTGAGTGCATTTTTTCTTTGCACACTTCCTCAAAAAATATGCACCTTTGTCCCCATTTCCCCCATAAAACGCACTTTACTGTATGCACCACAAAATTTGGACCTGGGTGCAATCCATTTCTCAACTGTGTTCTAACTGCCGATGAATTAGGTTGGATCCCTTTAGGATGTGAATAAGATTGACCTCCCTCCCTAGTTGGGAAGAGTGTGGGCGGAGGCGTATATTTAGATACACTCAACCCCTCCCCCAACAATTAACAAGGGTGGGGTTCAAAATCACTGGCTTTTTTTTGTTTACAGGGGGGTGAAATGTGCACGAAATGTGCCCCATCCTGTTTCATCTCAGCACTAAATGAAACAGATGTGCATCCCTTTTTCCAATTAAGAAGACAGAGGAAGAAAAGCAAATGCTTCTCTTTTTTTAAAAAACACACCAACCCAACTCTAATGCCTCTCTCTTAAAAAGGGGGGGGGGGTGGAGAGAAAGAAAGAAGAAAGCAAAGAAAATATTTAACTGGCTTTTTCTCCTAAGGGCAAGTAAAGGGAAACTGTTCTGTTGTGGAGTGCATTATACACACACACTAAATGGTGCCTACGGCGTTTTAACTCCTCATTAAATCCCTGGCAGACAACCAGCATGTCATATATTATGTCTTAACTGCAACATCTGCATTTGCATCTGCTTTTTTGCTTTTGAATGCTCCTCACTGCATGTGCTAGCTAGAGGCAGAAAAGGGAGAGAGAGAGAGAGAGAGACAGAGAGAGAGAGACAGAGACAGAGACAGAGACAGAGACAGAGACCCAGATGGCCGGCAAGGTGTCTTTCCAATGCAATGGGAACATCTTTCTGTGCCACAGCTTGCCTTCCTCCATATTGGCCCAGTTCTGGCTTTTGGTGCGTAAAACATATTTGCCTTCACCTGCTCTCCCATGTGACCCTGTGTTCTTTTTGACTGTATCTTCATGCCTTGAGATTATGAACTATAGAGCATAGCTATAGAGCCTCGGCCCAGTATACCTGAAGGAGCGTCTCCACCCCCATCATTCAGCCCGGACACTGAGGTCCAGCTCCAACGGCCTTCTGGCAGTTCCCTCACTGGGAGAAGTGAGGTTACAGGGAACCAAGGAGAGGGCCTTCTCAGTAGTGGCTCCTGCCCTGTGGAATGCCATCCCATCAGATGTCAAAGAAATAAACAACTATCTGACTTTTAGAAGACATCTGAAGGCAGCCCTGTTTAGAGAAGCTTTTAATGTCTGGTGTTTTATTGTTATTATTATTGTTATTATTATCATTAATTCTGTTGGGAGCTGCCCAGAGTGGCTGGGGAAACCCAGCCAGATGGGCGGGGTATAAATAAAATATTATTACAGTGGTACCTTGGGTTAAGTACTTAATTCGTTCCAGAGGTCCCTACTTAACCTGAAACTGTTCTTAACCTGAAGCACCACTTTAGCTAATGGGCCTCCTGCTGCTGCTGTGCCGCTGGAGCACAATTTCTGTTCTCATCCTGAAACAAAGTTCTTAACCTGAAGCAATATTTCTGGGTTAACGGAGTCTGTAACCTGAAGCGTATGTAACCTAAAGCGTATGTAGCCCGAGGTACCACTGTATTATTATTATTATTATTATTACTACTACTACTACTACTACTACTACTACTACTAATATATGACCTTGGTAAATGCAGATCATGTTTCAACGCATGTGCTTGTAGCAAACGTCAAGGGACACAAAGTTCACAGCGGCTGCTCCCACCTGAGGGCTGCCATTTTGGTTGCCACAGAATGCCATGGGCACAATGTCGCATCATTATTTAGCCTTATTCCGGGGCATTCTGGGAAATTAAAGGGGTGGTTGCCAACCCAGAAGGGGGGGGGACTGCAGTGAGTTTTGGCCCACCTGCAGGGCCAATCTTGCGCCAATGGGATCACTTTAGTTTCTGTTGCCTCTCTTCCCAAAGTTAAGTCCTTTTCGCTTGGGGAAGAGATGGGCTGGCAGAGAGGGCCCAGCAACAGAAGAGGCAGGATGTGATCCATAGGTGACATCCACACTGTACATTTAAAGCACATTCAATGCACATTTTTTACAACTTTTAAAAATTGGTTTTTAAACAAGAACCATGACGTAGGTACCATTCTCTTGACTCAGCAGAAGGCCCAGGATTTTTTCATTTTTCATTTTTGCCAAGCTTGATCAATGCAGAGGCATCGTTCTTCCTACAGTAACCAACAGGTGTTGCATATACTCTTTTTCCTTTCTCTCCCTGAATAGGGTTCTGGGGCTATGGTTGTTTATAACCTGGGAACATAGAAAGTTGTTTTATACCAAGTCAGACCATTGGTCCATCTCCTATAGCTCAATATCGTCCACACACATTGGCAATGGCTCTGCAAGTTTTTCTTTCCAGGCAAATAACACTAGTCTGCATTGGATTTACCTGGCGCATACATAGTTGAAGTGAGAAGTGAGCAGGCCCCATTTGTTCAGTCTTTCCATTTATTGATAAAATGAAACCACATCTCTCTAACCACAGACAGTCTGGGCCAGTTATAGTAATTATACTTTACAATGTTGTGCGGAAGTTGCCCTAGGTTGTTTGACCCTTTTGAAAAGTTCTCTCCCCACCCCCTAGAAAAACCAGGTTTGAAAAATAACATATGACTTTTACTTGCTGTGCTTGCTCTTGTCAGACTGAATGAATAAGAGAGGTAAAAAGGTAAAGGGACCCCTGACCGTTAGGTCCAGTCGCAGACGACTCTGGGGTTGCAGCGCTCATCTCGCTTTACTGGCCGAGGGAGCCAGCATACAGCTTCCGGGTCATGTGGCCATCATGACTAAGCCACTTCTGGCGAGCCAGAGCAGCACACGGAAACGCTGTTTACCTTCCCGCCAGAGTGGTACCTATTTATCTACTTGCACTTTGACGTGCTTTCGAACTGCTAGGTGGGCAGGAGCAGGGACCAAACAACGGGAACTCACCCCGTCGCGGGGATACGAATCGCCAACCTTCTGATCAGTGGTTTAGACCACAGCGCCACCCGCGTCCCATAAGAGAGGTAGGTAATACTTATGTTACTGAAACATATTTACGTGAATTTGTATCTGAAACTAATATTTACAGACTGGCTCTGAGGCAGGTGGCAGCATAACACAACACACTTGCTGCTCTCACAGTTAAAAGTCACACAACAGTTGATAACTGAAAAGAACTGCCTCAGTATATATGACGCGGGTAGCTCTGTGGTCTAAACCACTGAGCCTCTTGGGCTTGCTGATTGGAAAGTTGGTGGTTCGAATCCACACAACAGGGGGAGCTCCCGTTGCTCCATCCCAGTTTCTGCCAACCTAACAGTTTGAAAGCACACCAGTGCAAGTAGATAAATAGGTACCGCTGCGGCAGGAAGGTAAACGGCATTTCCGTGCGCTCTGACACTCGTCTTGGTGTCCCATTGCACCAGAAGCGGTTTAGTCATGCTGGCCACATGATCCAGAAAGCTGTCTGTGGACAAACGCCGGCTCCCTTGGCCTGAAAGTGAGATGAGCACCGCAACCCCATAGTTGCCTTTGACTGGACTTAACCGTCCAGGTGTCCCTTACCTTTTTACCTTATATGACATCACAATATTCTATGCTACAGCATTAAACCTTTGGCTAGTATTTTGGGTGCACCATTCCCACATCAATGCACTAAGTGATGCTCCGGTCCTTAGACACAGTCAGTCCTTGAGGGAGTGTTTGGGATAAGTTCGATCCAAACTATTTTTTGATGCTGAAAGGCCTGAACCAAGTTATGCGATTAAAAAGCAATAGTTCTTGCAATACAAATTTTATTTTTTAAAAAATGTATGCTGTTCAGTTTAACTATGACCGCATTTGCACCAGGATATCTTCATTGCAGGGCTGTTTTATTGCACACGCTTTGATTTCCGAAGGCAATTGTAGCAAAACAAGACTATCAATGTCCTCCTCCCCACCCTCACTTTGCATGCTGAGAAATTCTAAACCCCGAGTTTCTACACCCTTGAAAACGACTCTTTCACCTAGTGTCCCTTTTCAGGTACACAAATCCCATCTGGAACGAGCAGAACATTTCCCTGGGAGAGTAACATCAAGTTGGAACAAGGCACATGCCTAAAGGTCAGGCAATGGGCCGAAACAAACATGAGAAGCAGAACAAACGAGGAAGAAGAGATGGATGGGGGGGGGGGAGAGAGAGAGAAACCAAGCAACAAGAGAGAAGCAACAAAGGATTTTATAAAGAAAACAAGAGGCAACCCTGCCCTCGCTATTAGCATTTACCTGTGATCCACCTGCCAGGTTTCTGCATGATTCCAAGCCTCAATAGATCACCTCGTTGCAAACTCAATTCAATGGAGATTTCGAGGTCAGCTGAAGTTCCTCTAGCATACAACGTATGGGCATTTTCTCACTGTGGGTGTAAATATTTATAGAAATCTTTGTAGCAGGGGGCATCTGCGGTAAAGAGACAAGATGCCAACAGGAAAAAAAATCTATTGGTGCATTTACTGGTTGGTTGGGGGGGCTTCACTTGCATGAAGGCCAGAGCATAATTGTGGAAGGGTTTGCAAAGTGGTTGCCAGGCAATTCTATGGTAACTCAGATCACACGTTGTATTTGCCCATGTAAACATTGTTTAGTAGTTGAAAGATTGTTGGTTTCAGCAGATTTGGAACAGCTTGCTGAGATACCCTGGGCTCTGTTTGGAGGAAGGGAAGGATACAAATCGAAATAAAATAAAATAGATAAAATATTATCTAATTGAGCATGTGAGCAAGAAGAGCATTGTCTGAATACTTCCTTGATTCCATTCGCTACAGTTCAGTGTTTAAGCTACCTTCATTATAACACAACTTACAATTTATTGTGGCAGTTTCAAACAATGCCCCCCTTTATGGTTAGCCCCCAATTCCATGTGAAAATGTTACGTTTCCTTTGATTGATATCACTCACTATTGACTTGACTTATCACATGGCTAAATCGTGTTGCTTGCATGGCATTGTGATGCCACCTCATTCAATGCACAACTCCTGATTGGTTGAGCTCACCCATGTGACTAACACAAGAAGGTGAACAGAACAACAGAAGTAGTGGTTGGGGTAAGAAACAATATCACATTACAGGACAGGGAAAATGTCTTTCAGGGAATATTTCAAACACATTGAGATCAATAAATTATCATTTGAAAAGTGAAACTGGATGATATTTGGTGTAGTCCAAGTCTGAGGGATTTGTGGGAGGATGTGAAAGTTCAGCCAATCCCCTTTGATCATGCATGGCTGTTTTATGAATTTATTGCACAAATTCTCCTCTATTGTTTGTCTCAGTGGATATTTCAGTGGATAGGCAGGGATGGGGGACCCATTGTCCTGTGCATGTTGCTGGACTCAGACTCCCATCATCCCCAACCATAGGGTGTGCTGCAAAGGCTGGTGGGAGTTGTGGTCCAATACAACTGGAGGGAAAAGGCGGTACTTAGCCAACCCAGGGTAACTCAGCATCTGAATTATTTTTTTCTTAAATGGAAATGTCTTCCCTGTACTTGGAGTTCAGATCCACCATCTTTGACAGTGACAGTCTGCAGCTCAGGAAGATGGTGGTTCAGCTGAGTCGATGGCTTCTCTTTCTGCCCTCTCTCTTCAGCAGTGTTGTGTATTTAGATACACTCTCTTTTGTGCTAAAAATAACGAAGGGTCATATTGGAAAGAAATCAGTATAGAGGAACTGATCCATTATTGATAGAAATTTCAAGCCAGCTTGCCAGTCTGTTTTGTACTGTGGTCGACCCTCAATTTTTAATGAAGGAACTTACGAAAATCATAGAGGGTGTAAACCAGTGACCTCGGGATGATACCTTGCAGCAAAAGTTCCCGTCGCAGAATAGAGCTGCCTACCCTTGCATCTTTTCTGAGCTTTACCTCAACCTGACCTTGGCTTTTGAAGGTAACAATACCGTCGGGCACAATACCTTGACTCAGACAGGAAAGGCAGATTTAGGAAGATGCGCAACAGTGAAAGAAGACTAAACAAACCAACCTGCTTGGCTTTTGTGCACCGTTTCCATACATTTACTCTCTGATTAATACTCTTGTCCTGTTTTGCTGTACACACCTCCTGTTTGTTGAGAGAGCCTGTTTAATCAAACAGTTTTTATGAAGATAATTCTGCTGGGAGCCATGTAACAAAAGCACAGGAAGAGGCACAGACTACTGAAGAGGAAGAAAAGAGGTAGGGTCAAGGAACTGGAAGATGGGCTGGGCAGGCTCTCATATCAGGCATGCAAGAATGGAAGATCTTGGTGTGGGGTGTGTGCCTCTGAAATGGATCGCACTCTTTGTGTCCACAAGCTACCACATTTGAAATACTGTGAACAGTTCTGCTTCCCTCACCTCAAAAAGGATACTGATGTAGGATTCTTGAGCAGTCTTACGAGGCAAAAGTGATGGGGTGGTAGTGGTGGGAAGCGAATTTGGACTTCGGAATGTCCAAAGTCTATATCAGATTTGGATCTGAATCACAAAGATGCCCCGCTTGCAAAATGGAGGTGGGGAAACATAACCTTAAGAGGTGCAAACAAGCCTTGATTAGATAGCCGGTAGGGCAGTGACACTCAAATGCAGGTGGCATGAATGTCAATCTCCATCGGATTGTGTCCAGTGAATGAAACACACACAGAGAGAGATTCATGCTTTATTGTGATGCTCCTTGTGGTATCTGCATGGCAGTAGAAGCCCATATTTTACTGGCAGAGTGTGCAGACCTCCCTTCTTACACCTGCTCAAGCGAAGAGTTAGCACACTTTGCCATGTGCTTAGTCAATGTCAGCTTTCCTGCAGCAAAGCTATTTCCATGTTCCCCTGAAGAGATAGAATCAAAAGCATTAGGGGAAGTGTTTTAACTGATACTCTGGTAAGCCCAAGGTCTCAGTTTCAAATGAAGCTATCAGGACTTATCTGTGCCTAATTATAATGGAGTAATTTGTTCCAAATATTATTTTATTGTTGTACTATTTAGCTTAGCAACTCAGTGGCACAGCGTATGATCTGCACTCAAAGGGCCTCTGGCTCAGTTCCTGGCGTCTCTGAAGAAAGAGGACACAGGTCTGCATATGATTAGCATGTGCCAATGGATCTGTATCGATGCAAAAATTAGAAATGTTTTGTTACTATAGTTTAAATAGAGACGCAATACATAGTACCCTAATGGGGAAGACTGCGACCTGTGGGCCTTCTCAGTCTGCTGTGCATGTGCTGCTAACTGTGGGTGGGCAACTGCAAGGACCACACTTGCTCGTATAGATCTTTAGCATTAAACCAGATTTGGACAGGACAACCCTTCAGACAAGAGAACGGGGAGAGCTAAGATGTGATCACCATGTCCAACAATATCCAGAGGCCGCAAGCTAGCCACTGCTGCAAGAGAGGACCGTGCTCTGCAAAATAGGATACATGGCCACTCTAAGTGAAAGTCTCTAATCCTACTTAGAAAGTCTCAGCAGGAATCACTTCTGACCACATATGATTTGGGTGGGGCTACAAGGAATACGTTCCAAAAGACTGGGCAAAACTTGTGGTAGTGGATTTCCTGTTTTGGATGGTGGTTGGACTTGAGGAGCTTTCAAGATCCCTATCAGTGCTACGATTCTACATATTTCCAAAAACTCAGTGAAAAATGAGGCCAAGCCAAACTGTATTGTGCACTCTGATCCTGGAATGGAATGTCAATGGAATATTCCTCAAAAGAAAGGTTTGAAGGTTGCAGCCTTAACCTACAACCTATGAAATAGTTTTCCTTTTTAACCTTCGGAAAACAAAAGCTAAAGTGCCACCTGGTCTCCCTGGATTATGGTCTATCGAAATGATTTCTAACAAGCACAGAAGTCACCATCATTCTTGAGAGCAGTGGCAGGAAATGTGCTCGTTTCTACTCCTGCAGAAACTGCTCTTCTTTTATAAACAGTAATGGGAGTACAAAATGGAATTATGGAACTGACCTGAACATTCTGTTAATTGCAAGGTGGTGGGAGGTTATTTTCACCAGGGGTACATTCAGCAATTCGATGTTGCAAATTGCTTCACAAGTCATGGAAACTGAACTCATTAATTGAATGATATGATTGGGTTAGCAAGCTAGAATCATCAGTGTAAACTATTTAGAGATTCATATAGCAAAATGAAAAAGGAAAAAGAGATGAAGATGTGAAACCAGTAACATGATATTTATTGCATGAAATTTTAATAAAATTCTTCATATTTTCAAGATCAAGTTTCATCCCGGTAACTTGAACAAAATATCTCAGATTTCGATTTGGTGGATTTCGATTTGGTGGACAGAGTGCCTGAAGAACTATGGATGGAGGCTCGTAACATTATACAGGAGGCAGCAACGAAAACCATCCCAATGAAAAGGAAATGCAAGAAAGCAAAGTGGCTGTCCCACGAGGCCTTACAAAAAGGCAAGCAAAATGTGAGGGAGCTAGTGAAAGATACAGGAAATTGAATGCAGATTTGCTGCACCCCATCCCTTCCCAGCTCACCCAAACCCTCCCTACTTGCCCCAAGCCTACCTCCATTCACAATTTACCCCATTCCACCCCTTTTTAAAGGAGGGTGGGAGGCCCTTCATAGATTGGTTTGGCAAACCGCTCTCTGAAGCACCTCCCCACTCTGTTAATTGCCATGACAGCGATGTTTATTGGGTGGGGGAGAGGCACTTCAGAGAGTGGTTTGTCGAACCACACTCTGAAGTGGCTCTCACTTTTAAACAGCTGACCTGGCTGGCTGCCACCCATACCATTTGTGTGCTCACATATGAATCTTTCTTCATGCTGGAGTTTCTGTGGCTACCTGTTGGTTGCCACAGGAACTACAGCATGACGACAGCCTCTTAATTTTATTATATATATTATATATATTATTTTATTATATAGTACAATATCACCAACTGAGACATAGGACATGGAATTCATGAGGGGAAAGTCCATTAATTTCCTTGGATTTACTCCATGGCTGTCACCAAAACCAGCTGAATGAACTCTACCTTGTAATCCATATTTCAAACTAAGCATCACAGGCTTCATAATCTTAAGTTTGTACTGTGTAAGCAGTTAACAGTCAACATATTGCCAGGATAAAGACATTGGAGCAATTCTAGATAGGTAGCTGAGAGTTTCATTGGCTTGGCTTTTTTGGCTTCCTGGAGGGGGCTCACAGCATTTGGAACCAATACCCTCTGGGAATGGTGTTACATGATGTAGAGCCACTCCTACTGTGCATTCTATTCCAGCCTGGAACACTGTTTTGTGATGTAGCATTTTTCTCAATGAGGCATTATATTCCCACTTAGAAAGCTACCTCCTGCGGGAAGCCAAGACACTGCTGCAGCAATGACAAGCGGTCCCCCCCCCCTTGCTTCAGAAAAGAATGAAGCCACTCAGCCACCTTGTCTCAAAAGCTCTTTTCCAGAAAGCTCTTAGACTCCTCACCCCAAAATTCACAGCTGGTGGGTTGAGTTTGGCTTGGTGGTCCAACAGTCAAGAAGGTGGTTTCTGCATGTGCTGTAGAGGGAAGTGAGGGGCAACTGGGGCTCATCCACCTGGGAAGGTAGCCCATCTAGGAGAAGGAAAACTCTGATCCTAAACCTCTGCTGCCTTGCGGGATGCAGGAGAAGAAAATGCTACACAAATCCATAGTGGAGTCCCTAAGACAGTTGGGTGGTATCTTGTATGCCTCCTTCTGGCAACTCCTGCAGCCAAGCTGGTGCCAAACACATTGCTCTGCTTTTATTTGGACCAGTCCGGCAAGGCTGAGAGAGGGGGGTCTTGTCCTCCGGGCAACCCAGGACTTCCACACACACTGCCCAAGATTGTGCCCTGGAGAGGTCCCTTTGGTGCGGCTAATGCAGCAAAAGCAATGTGGGAGGCAGCCATTATGAGTTACTGGTCTCTGTAGCCACAGCAGGTGCTGTGATTCTCCAGCGTTTGACTTCATCTTTGAAGAAGCACTTCAGTGTCCCTTGAGGGATGCCAACAATTATAACATATGTTTGCCTGTGGAAGATCTGCAGTCCCACATGTACCATGGCTCAGGCAGCTCATTTAGCAATGAAAGCAACAGGCGGAATGCATACTTTGTGCTGGGGTTCGGTCTTGACATAAGTATATTGTGTATAGTTGTTTCACTCACAGATCAGAACGAAGAACTTCATACCAAAGGACACAATTAGACCATTTTGCTAATTTTGTTTAATTTTAGGAATGCATCATTTTAGTGCTCAGTATAGTTAGCACTAAAACGATGCATTCCTAAAATTAAAGTGCATTTGTTTTTTCTAAAATGTCATTTTATATGTTTATTTTTGCCCACTCCCATTTATTTCCCACATTATGCCTGGCAGTGCCTTCTGTAACATCACAGAGATATAGCACTACATCACAGAGATGTAGCAGGGGAACGTGTGTGTGTGTGAGAGAGAGAAGCATGCCTCTGCCTTTGGGCATAATGCCATGTGGTTTGGGAAGGGCTTGCTCAGCATGTTGTGGTGGTTGTGAAATGAATGGCAGGTCTCTGCGAGGCTGGGGCCTGCCTCCTCTCTCCCCCCCCCCTCTCCCCCTGCCTTCCCCCAACATCCTCATTATTTTCCAAGGGTTAACATTCTCACACGCTCGACCCCTGGGACAATGTAGTGTTTCAGACCCCGAGCCCACCTCACCAGCAGCTTGAAGCAAGGGAGAATTACCGAGATGTCCCTGATAATTTGTGTGTTTCTCATGCAGTTCTGTTTACCTCTGGAGAATAGCTCGGATTCGTGGGGTGGCTCATCTGTTTGTTTCCCAGGAGTGTCCTCCTCCTCAGGTACAAATGCCTTGTTGTTCCCCGGTCCTGTCTGCCTCCTTGGTGACGGATAGATGAGAACCGTTCCCTTTGCTTTGGGAATCTAATGTGATCTGGGTCGCCCTCGGTGGCAGGCAAAACTGAAGGGATTTAAAGAGAAGACAGTTAACACTATGAGAACTTGGAACAGTGGCTGGGGAAGGAGCAGGTAGGCTCCCTATCTCTTCCCCGAGGTGCAGGGATGTGCAGTTTTAACACACTGTGCCTTCTTACGCTGCAGAAAAATGCCAGCAATGTTGTCAGATTTGAACAGAGCAAAGAACCATTTCCCCCTCATGCAGGTTAAACTTCAAAAGGATGCCTGGGGACTGGCTGGTGTGGATGTGTGTGGAGAGGTGCTTTTCCAAGACTATTTGCTCTTCGTTTATGCAAAAAACACTCTTGGAGGGGGACAGAAGAGATTCTGCTCTCCAGAATGCTAGTCTGGAGGTGCGTGCACAAGTGATTTACGGCAGCCACTTGCGCCATTCTTAAAAATGAGGGGGAAGGGAAAGGATGAATGAAATGTGCATACGTGAATTAATCTTTATAGATGCAAGTTAGAAATAGTTGCGCAGCTTAAATAGAAATACAGTGGTAACTCGGGTTACATACGCTTCAGGTTACACACTCCGCTAACCCAGAAATAGTGCTTCAGGTTAAGATCTTTGCTTCAGGATAAGAACAGAAATTGTGCTCCGGCGGTGCGGCAGCAGCAGGAGGCCCCATTAGCTAAAGTGGTGCTTCAGGTTAAGAACAGTTTCAGGTTAAGAACGGACCTCTGGAACGAATTAAGTACTTAACCCGAGGTACCACTGTACATCTCACCATAGGGGGTGAGAGGTGACCTGAGATTCAATGTCCCATGTGCCTGAACATCCCACTGTCCGGGTGCAAATGGTTGATGTACAAATTTAAACCCCCTCTCACTGCTCTCCTTTCTTTGGGTTGTTTATCCTCTCTGGCAGCATATGAGATAGAGGACTGCCTCTGTCAAGTAGGGTACATGGCCACACTGGTGGAATTGCTGTGGTCCCTCAAGGAAACTCACTAGAGGCTAACCAATTCCAGTCCCAAAGCAGTTTTATTGGTACTTGTGGTCCCAGATTGAATGTGAGAAATATGACCAAAAATGACCAAAGATACTGGAAAAGCAAAAATATGGGAAGTTGTGGTTTTTTTTGGGTTTTAGAAAAAAGATGACTAAAGGGAGGCATTTTGATAGTTTATAGAATTATGCATGATAAGGAGAAAATGGAAATAAGCCTTTTTCTCTGCCTCTCATAATACTGGAACTGATCCTTTAAAGGAGGATCAGACAGATTTCGTGGAGAAAAAGAGGACCACTAATGGTTACTAACCAGGATGGCTGATCTAGGATCAAGTGGATCTCTGAGTACCTGTTTCTGGGAAGGAATAGACTGCTCCCTTTGTGCCTTGTTCATGGGCTTCCCAAGAGGCATTTGAGGAACTGAATGCTGGGCAAGATGTGTGCTTGGTCTGATCCAGACATTGGTCTGACTAAAGATTAGTTTCGAAATGAGGTCCATTTCATACATGAGTAGCGCCAGGCTCTTTGGACAGAGAGCTGCAGCCAACAGGGATTCCTTGACAAACATACCTCCGTTATTCAGGAAAACCCTAAAGCAAGCTCAACTCACATTTTAGAAGACTGGTGGTCATCACCAACGTACAGGCCATGACCGATTGACACGCATCCTAAAGATGTGTGATTGTGCACACATGCACAGCGCTGAGCCCGGAAATCACCGAAAATGTCACAAAATATGTCACAAAAAGGGTGAAATGGGGGCGGGGTCTAACAGGACAAGGCGTCATACTTGCTAGATATCCTCTTTTTCCAGAGCATGTCGTAATTTTCATGGGTAGAGTCATCACAGCGATCCATAGTTAGAAGTAGAAGTCGGCAAATGTGCCCTCTTTTTTTTACCTCCAAAATATGGCAACCCTATGATGCACTTTGTTGATGCATACAGGGTCTGGGAACCAAAAAACCCTGCAAAATGATCATCAACTGTATGTATTTTTAGGCACATTTGCCCTAGCATATGCGTTTTTGTACTTGGCAGCATGGAAAAAATTGGGGGAATTTCCAAGGGTGACTATGTTTTGTTTCAGGCGTTGTTTCAAAAAGTGCAGATGAGGTAGGTCTGCCTTTAAACGTGAACTAAATCAAATTTGCTGCCACCCCCCCCCCCATCCCTATCCCAGGCCTTAAGCAGCAAAAGCTATGCAGATATAATTTCAGATGTCACCTTCCTGGTGCAAATTGGCTGGACACCTGCAGAGTCCTGCAACAGACTTTCCTAGCTGCCGATAAGGTCAGTTTTGCAACGGATTGCCCAATCCCACTTTGCGCCCCACAAAACTTTAAGCTTGCCCTGTGTGTGAGAAAGGGGAGCCACTCGTTTGAATCTATTGTACCTGTTATTAAAGCATTTTTGGTCTTCCTCTTTATTTTTTGGCAAATCCACGGCGTTCCGTTTAGGCCTCTGTTGGCAGGCAAGCCTGCGTTTCCCTGTGCTGCCTTCCTGACTGGCTCTGGGGAGGTGGGGTGGAGGGAGAAATCCTGTTGCTTTCATTCTCTTCTCCTTTTACTCCACCCCGTCCCTCCATTTGAAAATAGAATCTATGATTTCTATCATTTCCACTTAGATAGAAATATGTTGTGAAAGGTAATTTTATTGCAGAGAAATAATCTTTCTAATGTCAGCCATTATTTCACTCTCAGTGTGACAAGCAGGGTAAGTGTTGGAAATCGCTGTATATTTCAGCTAAAGTATCTTGACAACACAAACCAAGAGGAGAGAGGCAGTCTCTTTTGTTAATGAAAACTGCACTGTTATTTCGGCGTATAATGGAGAGCCTCATGTAAATGATTGCCTGTCGTCTGGCTGAAAGAAGAAAGAGGGGAAGGGGGGGGTGCAGGTAGGGAAGAAATCGCACCGATCAGGAAGAGCGATTGCTGTCCTTTTTTTTACTAAATATCTTACTCTTGTCTTTAATATTATTATTATTATCATCACCACCTTCTTCTTATTCATTGCATTCCCCCTTTTATTTTGGAATGTGCTGACTCTGACATCTGGCGCATGGGACATCTTCTGAGGTTCCCAAGGGCTGCGTGATTTGCTGGGCCCACAATGTCAGGCGCTCTGCAGTCCCCCCAAACACACAGACGCCTCGTTTCCGTTCTGGGAACCTGGATTTTGGAAAATCCAAAGCACCCGGAAGCTTCCCCTTCCCCTCATTTACGGCCAGGTCTTTCTAAGGAGTGCGGCATGCTGGGTAAATAGGAGCCACATTCTCCTCAAAGAAAGCCAGAGCATAGCTGCGCACTCTGGAACCTGCGGCATGCTGCAAGAGAACAGGACCTCGCGGTGTTTTTAGTTAGGGATAATCCAAGGCTAACATTCACTTCCATGTAATGACCTCTGAGCATTAAGTCCAAGGGTGGCCCAAGACATTTGGGTACCTGAGACGAACGAGCAAGTGGCACTCCCCCCCCCCCCGTCACCAGGGAAGAAGGGGTGAGTGAAGATCTACTTCAGAAACAAGGGCAGACTACAGATCTACATGGGGATCTTGCTGCCTAAGGTGGTCACATCACCTAGCTTCATGGGTCCTGATTTAGTCGGTTGTTTCATGGGCTCTCTTTACCCTGGTTCATCTCCAGGACTATGGAGTCTGCACAATACCTTCAAAGCAGTATCCTACCACTTGAAACTGTCATGGCCTCCCACAAAGAATGTTTGTTTGTTTGTTTGTTTGAATAATATTTTATTAATTTTGCAACAAGAAAAAAATTACAAAACAGTGGGGGGGAAAACACAACAAAGATACAAAAACCAAAAATAGGCATAAAAAAGGATAAAGAAAAAAAAAAGAAAAATCCCTCTTTCTGGTATCTTACCACTCATTTACTTATTTTCATGACTTCCTCACACCTCCCTTTTTTGTATTCCATTTAAAAATTTGTTCAGCAAATCCATACCCTCTTAGTTTACCCTTAATTGTTTATCCTCACATATTATAACTTCAAATTTTCATCTAATATCAATCCAATCTTACATATTCTTATTTTGCCTTATTACTAGAACCACTTCATTTCATTCCAACGTCATTAACATTCAATAATTTTACAATATTTCTGTAGATAGATTTTAAATTTCTTCCAATCTTCTTCCACCAACTCTTCTCCCTGGTCTTGGATTCTGCCAGTCATTTCCGCCATTTCAATGTAGTCCATTACTTGCATCTGCCATTCTTCCAAGGTGGGTAGGTCTTGTGTCTTCCAATGCTTTGCGATGAGTATTCTTGCTGCTGCTGTAGCGTATATAAAGAAAGTTCTATCCTTCTTTGACACCAATTGGCCGACCATGCCCATGGCCGACCATGCCCACTCCCACAAAGAATGTTTGTTTGCTTGTTTGTTTGATATACCGCCCTATACCTGGGGGTCCCAGAATAAAATCAAGATATAAAACCACAAAATACCTAATAAAAATAACAACTCAATAGCACCCCCCCAAAAAAAAAAACACATTTTAAAAGGGCATAGTTTGTAAATCGGATCAATCAAAGCTACGTTTTTGCCTGGTGCCTAAAGGTGTATAATGAAGGCGCCAGGCAAACTTCCCTGGGGAGAGCATTCCACAGAAGGGGATCCACTGCAGCCCTTTAGTCAATATTGGGAGGTGTAGTTTGTTAAGGGTGATGAGAGTTGTTTGGAGAACCTTATCTCCACCACAGAGCTACAGTTATCAGAGCGGCTTGACAGGCAATCTGGAAATGGTAGCTCTGTGAGGGGCATGTGCCACTCCCTCCTCACAGGCTCTGGACCTGGTGTCTTCCATGGTGACACTAGGGCTCTCCCAGTTTGTTTCGGGCCCCACACATCAAGCAGGCCACACGCTGGATTTGATCTTTGGCGTAGGTATAGATGTGATCATGTCTCCTTCGATGAAGGTGCCATGGTCTGATCACTATGCCCTGAAAGCCAGGATTGACTTTCCATCCCCACCCTGCTTAGGTGGCGAGCCGATTTGGGCTCACCTGCAGAGGCTGATGGACCCTGATAGATTCCGCCAAGCCTTGCGGGACCTTGCTCCCCCTGGCGACTCATTGACTGAGCTTGTTGAGGGCTGGAATATCGAGCTCCTGGCAGCCATCGATGAGATCGCACCAAAGCGCCCTCTGCGACCCCGCAGAAACCGGGCTCCCTGGTTTACCGAGGAGCTCCGGAAAATGAAGCGGGACCTCAGACGGCTAGAGCGAGTATGGCGGGGTGCCCGTGACAGAGCCTCAAGAACATCTTATAGGGTTTTTATGAAAAGCTACGAGATGGCGGTGAAGGCTGCTAAGAAGTCTTACTTCTCGGCCTCCATTGCATCCGCTAGCTCTCGCCCGGCGCAATTATTTAGTATAATCAGGTCTTTAACGTCCCTTGAGGGACAGCCAAATTTAAATAACAATTTGACACACAGCTGTGAGGCATTTGCGAGCTTTTTTGCGGAGAAGGTCTTGTTGCTCCGCCATGACCTCCCTGCCAGTTTGGATACAATAAAGGAACTGGAGGCCCCTTGACTGTCCTTGGGTCCAGTATTGGACCACTTCGACCGGATATCCCCAGCCGATGTGGACAGACTCCTCCGAGCTGGAAAGCCCACCACCTGTCCTCTCGACCCGTGCCCGTCTTGGCTGATTAGAGCGTGTCCAGACGAGGTGCGGGCCCTCCTGGGGGAAATCATCAATTTGTCCCTTAGCACGGGGACATTCCCAGGGGAACTGAAGGAGGCAGTGGTGCACCCGCTCTTAAAGAAAACATCATTAGATCCTTTAGATCTATCCAATTACCGCCCAGTTTCGAATCTTCCGTTCCTGGGTAAGGTGATTGAGAGAGCGGTTGCTGAACAGCTTGGTGGGTTTCTGGATGAAACATCGGCTCTGGATCAATTCCAGTCCGGCTTCCGCGCTGGTCATGGGACCAAGACGGCTCTGGTTGCCCTAACAGATGATCTTCGTAGACAGCTGGATTGAGGCGGGTCGGGGCTGCTAATTCTTCTAGATCTGTCAGCAGCTTTCGACATGGTCGATCACGAACTTCTGGACCACCGCCTTGCCGACGTGGGGATCCAGGGTACAGTCCTTCAATGGCTGCGCTCGTTTCTCTCTGGTCGGGGACAGAGGGTGGCGCTTGGGGGGGAATTGTCATCGCGCCACTCCTTGGTGTGTGGAGTACCTCAGGGTGTGATACTTTCCCCGATGCTTTTCAACATCTTTATGCGCCCCCTCGCCCAGCTTGTCTGGAGTTTTGGGCTGGGTTGCCATCAGTATGCCGATGACACCCAACTCTATCTGTTGATGGATGGCCATCCTGACTCGGCCCCAGACACACTGACCAGATGTTTGGAAGCTGTGGCTGGATGGTTACGTGGGAGCCGGTTGAAACTAAATCCTTCGAAGACAGAGGTCCTGTGGCTGGGACGGGACGATATGGGATTGGGGGGGCAACTCCCATCTCTTGTGGGGGCGCAATTAGTGCCAGCACCGTCCGTTAAGAGTTTGGGTGTAATCTTTGACACCTCCCTTTCCATGGAGGCGCAGATTGCAGCTATAACAAAGGCGGCATTTTTCCATCTCCGCCAAGCTAAGCAGTTGGCTCCTTACCTCTCTCGCCCTGACCTAGCCACTGTGATCCACGTGACGGTCACCTCCAGACTGGATTATTGTAACTCGCTCTACGTGGGGCTGCCCTTGAGACTGACCCAGAAACTCCAGCGGGTGCAGAATGCTGCAGCGAGACTCCTTACGGGGTCTTCACTGCGAGATCACATTCACCCGGTGCTATACCAGCTGCACTGGCTCCCGGTGGAGTACAGGATCAGGTTTAAGGTGCTGGTTTTAACCTTTAAAGCCCTATACGGCCTAGGACCCTCGTACCTACGGGACCACCTCTCCTGGTATGCCCCACAGAGAAACTTATGGTCCTCAAATAAAAACATCTTGAAGGTCACAGGCCACAGGGAGGTTAGGCTGGCCTCAACTAGAGCCAGGGCCTTTTCAGCTGTGGCTCTGATCTGGTGGAACATTCTGTCACAAGAGACTAGGGCCCTGCGGGACTTGACATCTTCCCGCAGGGCCTGCAAGACAGATCTGTTCCAACAGGCCTTTGGCCAGGGCACAGCCTGACTCCCTCCCTCGGCAATCTTCGTGGAGCTCTGGCCCAATGGTGGCCAGTGGCTTGAATTAATTAATTTTATAATGAATGATTTTAGAGTGTTGTTTGTGCTGTACTTTTGTACTGTTTTATTGTTGTTAGCCACCCTGAGCCCGGCTTCGGCTGGGGAGGGCGGGATATAAATAAAATTTATTATTATTATTATTATTATTATTATTATTATGTGGGTCGACTCGACTAACAAGTCTCATAACGAACTACAGTTCCCAGAATTCTTTGGGGGGAAGCCATGACTGTTTCAAGTAGTAAGATACTGCTTTGATGGTATAGTGCAGATGGGGCCTAATTCTAACAGCTTTTCCATTTGTCTCCATTTATTTTCACTGTCACTTTGCCATGTTCCACCAGTCACTTTTGGGGGCCTTGTGAACACGAGGCAGCCAGTTTGAGTCACTGTGAAGAAACATTGTTCCCCAAACGTGGGTCGCCTGCTGGGTTTTTTTGGACTACATTTCCCATAATCCCTGACCACTGGCCCTGCTAGCTAGGGATGATGGGAGTTGTAGTCCAAAAAAAGAGTTGCAAACACTGCAGTAGATACTGAAGGCCAACTAATCCCTGGGATGAGCTGAACTACCTAGGTTCAGGTGAGCACAGGGAACCAATCACTTCTCACTTCCTTTTTGTGCAACTTCAGTTGATGTGAGCAACTTGTTGCTGTGAAGCATCACTGCCTCCTCCTATACTTTCTTGTTTGTCTGTGAAATTATACACCAGTAGAATGGGGGGGGGGCAATCCAATGAAGATGAGCACTGGAAAGTTCAATAGAGAAAAAGAAACTCTTATTCACACAGCGCTTAATTAAACCCTGGAATTTGCTCCTGCAGGGTATAGTGACAGCCGTCGACTTGGATGGCTTTAGAAGAGGATGAGGCAAATTCATGAACCACAAGGCTGTTGACGGCTACAGTCTACCTCCACAAGATGCTTCTGAATGCTAGTTGCTGGGAAAATGAGTGCTGTTGCAGGATTCTCTTGGCATCTGCTTAGCCACTGTGAGAACAGGATGCTGGACGAAAATGGCCACTCCCCTAATCCAGCAGGACTGTTCTTACAGACCCTCCAAGTGTCCCTATTTTCCAGGGACATCCCTGATTTAGAGAAGTTGTCCCGGTTTCTGATTTGATCCTGGAATGTTCCCACTTTTCTTTAAGATGTCTCTAAATTCATCAGATAAATGTTGGAGGGTATGGAATCATCTGAAGGCAATCCTGTATAAGAAAGGGTTTATAAAAAAAAATGTTTTTATGTTATATATATATATTGGAAGCTGCCCAGAGTGGCTGGGGCAACCCAGTAAGATGTGTGGGGCATAAATAGTAAAATTATCATTATGGAATGGGACGTCCCTATTTTCATCAGAGAAATGCTGGAGGGTATGTTCTTATGTCATTCCTCCTCCTCCTCCTATACCCCACCCATCTGGTTGGCTTACAACACATATAAAAACCATAACAAAACACCAAACACTAAAAACTTTCCAATACATGGCTGTCTTCTAAAAGTTGTGTAGTTTTTTCAGTGGTGTAGCGTGGGTTGTCAGCACCCGGGGCAAGGCAAGTAATTTGCGCCCCCTAGCCCATGGATTTGCGCCCCCTAACCCGTGGATTTGCGCCCCCTAACCCTAACCCCCAGATGTTGCTCCCGATGCGGCCGGCCCCCCCTGCACCCCCCATGCTACGCCACTGAGTTTTTTATCTCCTTGACACTGTTCCACAGGGGATGGCACCACTCCCTGAGCCTCCCTGAGGCTGTTCCACAGGGACGGCACCACTACCGAGAAGACCCTGTGCTTGGTTCCCTGTAACCACTTCTTGCAATGAGGGAACCACTAGAAGGCCCCCCGTGTCTTATACCCCAAGTATTGCAGTTACGGTATTTTGCACGCCCCGGATACTTCACAACCGCATATTTGCCATCAGTGCTGACTACTTGAGATTTCTCTCCTGCTACGGGAAGCTGGTCTTGGCAGTGCCCAGAGGCAAAGCACAGGGGACCTGGGCTCAGAAAATGTTTATATTGGGGCAACATTTACCTTGGGACAGGGAAAAGGGAAGCGAAGGACAATGGTGTGTGCTTATGTTTCTCAAACCGTTCCCTGCAGCTGATGAAAGCAGGTTTGTGTAAATGTACCCTTAAAGACAAATTTTCTAGTTGCTAATCGTTATTTTCCTCCCAGCTTACTAGTTCTTGTGTTGGGTTTCTTCTCTTCCTTTGATCTGCTGCCATTTCTTCAGATATAACTTCCAACTGGCCATTGTTTCTTAAATTGCTCCATTTTATTTGGTGTTCTCATGATGCTTATCAACGTAGTTTGTTACCAGGTGTGGGTGGCGTAGGGCTGATATGAAATTCCTTCTTCAAACAGCCTTCTCTTGTCTTCTGAAAACTGAGTCATATGCCCCCTTTTGCTGAGTTTCTGCATCCCCCCCCCTTTCCCCCTTATCTATCAGTTCCTTACGCATTTCACTCCTTCCCTTACTCGCTGTTTATATTTTAAAGTGTTGGTCACCAGATCTCCCCCTTGGGAATCTTCTTGGTTGTTGGTTGCCTAGAAAGCCACTTTCAGGTTAGAAACATCACCCTCTTATTTCACATTGTATTAAATGTACAGTTTACAAACTCTGTAGGATAAGGCATTCATCGGGAAGATTGGGAAGCCAGACATTAAGATGAAGTGGCGCCTGCAAGACGATTCACACAACCGCTTGGGCTTCTCTCGAAAGTTCTCAGACATCTTGCCTGAAGGGAAGCTTCCACGATCATTTTGGATTTCATTTTTCAGGGCAAACTGTGCTGCCACCCCCAGCTCCAACATACCTAGACTGAGACTCATTGGACGGTGGAACAATCTTCCCAATGTGAACTGAATTGGAAAGATGCAATCATATCAGCGGTACCTACAGAAGACTTTTTCAAAATGGCAAATAGCATGGGGAAAGGTCAACTTCTATTCACTCCGTTCTATAAATACAGCTGCACAGATCATTCTTCGCCCATCATTCGCGTTAGCGCGAACATTTCCAACTTCAATGTATAAAGTTTAAGTGGTGGTCTGCTCAGGTCTTGCCCTCCAACATTTGGCAGTAGAAAATATAGGTCAAACCCCTTGTACTTTAAAGAGAACAAGTTGTGGCTGTGAACAAGGCAGACAACAGATCATTTCGTTTCCATGGGCTCTGGAGGTAGCACGTTTTGAACGACAGGTTTTAAATAATGCCATTCTCTATAATGCAAAAAGCACATTTTCTCCGTGATCCGAGGAGCCAGCAGGTGGCCTCGGTGGCATGGAGTGCCTGCCACCAACTTTGGCTGGGCAGAGATAGCCTATCTTCTGTTGTCTGGGCTCTGGTAACCTCTAGGATAGATTACTGCAATGTGTTATACATGGAGCTGCCTCTGGACGGGGTTTGGAAACTTCAGTTGGTGCAGAATTCAGCAGCCAGGTTGCTCCCTGGGGCAAGATGGCTTGAGCACAGAATGCCACCAATCCTGGCCCAACTGCCCTGGTTGCTCATTGGTTTCTTGGCCCAAATCAAAGTGCTGGTTTTGACCTATAAAGCCTTAAATGAACCGCCCTGAACCCTGTGACCATCATCTGAAGCTCTTCTTCATGTGTCCTCGAGAGGTCCAGAGGGTGGCACCACGACAACAGGGCTTTTCTGCGGTGGCTTCCCACTTGTCAAATACTCTCCCCAGGGAGGCTTGCCTGGCAACTTCTTTACATATCTTTAGGCACCAGGCAAAAACAGTCCTCTTCTTCCAGGCCGTGGTCTAATGTTTTTTAATGGCCTTTTAAACAGGGGGGATTATTATTTTGTTTGTTACTACGCTATGTGTTTTTGTTTTTGTTTTATATTGTAAACTGCCCTGTGATCCTTGGCCGAAGGGCACTTTAGCAATTAAATAAACGAATAAAATTAAATATGTGGATTCAGAGAAATGTATTAGGCTTGCCATGCATATGCTATTTCACCAAGGCCAGTCCTCTGTTTGAAGGGCTGTCCATCCTAAATCCAGATTAAAGATAAGGAACCCTAAGAAGGGACTGACTGAGGAAGCACGCAGAACATCAGGTCTTCCACTTATGGGGAAATAGCTTATGGGGAAATATATTGCATTCCTATTTAAATCAGAGCAATTATTTATAAAATTGCAGCTATAAATATGTATTAGCTAATGCAAACTTTACCCAACATCAGGAATCACAAGACAGAGAAACCAGTAGGAGAACACTTCAATCTCCCAGGACATTCTATACAAGATCTCAAAGTAGCTGTATTATTAGAAAAGAATTTCAAAAATAGACTGGAAAGAGAAGTTGCTGAATTGCAACTTATTACCAAACTTATAACCATGGAGAGACCTGGTCTGAATAGAGACATTGGATTCTCATCTCATTATACATGATAAAGCTATTTTTAGCCATCTCACCCCTGGCTTTTTCCTGTAAGACCAATTGCAGTCGTCAACAGGTTTACCACACCTATCTGCCAATCACCCATTCCCACCACCCTTCTGAGTAATACCCCTCCCCATCCTCACACTCTATATAAGGGTCTGTTTCGGTTTATCTGAAGAAGTATACATGCACACGAAAGCTCATACCAATAACAAACTTAGTTGGTTTCTAAGGTGCTACTGGAAGGGATTTTTTAATTTTGTTTTACCCAAGTCAGTGTCCACTCATGTCGCCATTGTTTGTGATAGATAATTGGGCACCCTAAACTGTACATGAGCATCCGTTGCTGCTAGGAATATGGCAGGCCAGTTCCGTTTCAGCTGAGAGTTCTTGATGGTGTAATAATAATAATAATAATAATAATAATAATAATAATAATAATGTATTATTTGTACCCCGCCCATCTGGCTGGGTTTCCCCAGCTACTCTGGGCAGCTTCCAACAAAGATTAAAAACACATTAAAATGTCACACATTAAAAACTTCCCTGAACAGGGCTGCCTTCAGATGTCTTCTAAATGTTAGGTAGTTGTTTATCTCTTTGACATCTGATGGGAGGGCGTTCCACAGGGCAGGCGCCACTACCAAGAAGGCCCTCTGCCTGATTCCCTGTAACTTCGCTTTTTGCAGCAAGGGAACCGCCAGAAGGCCCTCAGCGCTGGACCTCAGTGTCTGGGCAGAACGATGGGGGTGGAGACGCTCCTTCAGGTATACTGGGCCGAGGCTGTTTAGGGCTTTAAAGTTCAACACCAACACTTTGAATTGTGCTCGGAAACGTGTTATAGATGTGGGTAAAACTAATAAATTATTTGTGGTATGAAGGGAGAAATGTAAGCTGCCAGTGAATTCTTGGGCAGCCTGGCCAAGCTAGGGCCATTAAGGGAACAATAGATTGCCCCTGAGGGTCGTTAACAAGACAAGAGAACTTCTTGCCCCAGGTGTGACCAGAGATTGGGGACAGGGAAGGTTGCCAGGGTAACTGCTCTGGGGGAAGGCGAGGGGTTTTCTGGGGGGAGGAAGGGGAGAGAGCCATCTTTGGAGTGTGTTGACTGCAGGCAGCTCCATTCAGGACCCCCTCCATGCAAACCAAAGGTGTAAATGGGTGAATAAACCATATTTCTCAAAGCATGACAGTCTCCACCGTGTCTTCCATCCTCCAAAGGGACACAGACCCTGTGTGGGTGCCTGGGACCCTATGCGCTCTTGCCACTGCTTGGCAGAGAGAGGGGCAGGCATCGGGCTTTTGTAAGAATATTTTAGTAGTGCCACATCTTGTGGCAATGAGGTACGCAGATCACGACCCATGTTTTTATGTTCTTACCAGAACACCTGTGTGCAAATTGTGAAATTGTGAAATAAAATATGTCTCGAGCTTCCTTTGTTGTTTCAATCCCAACAAGTCCTCTGCCAAAGAGACAAGCCTTTAAAAAATCAATTTGCCTCCTTGGCAGCAGGAACGTCATCAGCAATATCCACAAATAAATCCCTGGCTCCATGGGGATTTTTCCCCCTCTTGAGCATACACTTTACTTCCTTGGATCTTGATGTTTCACATTTAGAGGCCACCCATAAATACTTATTATCTCCCATCTGTCTCGGGAGAAAACGGAGGAGTGCGCCTTTGGGGGTGAGGTCAAACGGTTGGAAGGTTGCAGCGCCTGCTGTGGCTGTAGAGACTCATACAAGAGACACATGTTTTGTTGCAGCTGGGGCAGCTAAAGAAGGCGTCCGGTTGTCCTGCTGCAGGTGCACCATGGTATTTCTTCTCAGATCTTTGTGTCTTACTGGTCAGCTTATTATTGCTGCATAATATTTTACCCTTTGAACATGAACATAATATTAACTCTAATGAGGTTCTGAAATCCAATTGCTAAAGAAGAGAGAAAATAGAAGGCTGAATATCACTTCAGAAAGTAAGAAGAATCTGCTGAATCAGGCTGAATCAGGCCCATTCAGCCCATCATCCTGTTCTCACAGTGGGGAAGCCCACAAACAGGGCTCAGGGATCACCTGGACCCTTATATTCCAGATCAGCCACTGAGATCATCTGCCAGAGTGGTCGTTGGTTGTTCCCCAAGTTGGTGAGGCTCATTTGACAACCAGAAGGAACTGAACCTTTTGTGTCACCACCTCAGTCTTGTGGGACACTCGTGTCAACGGATAGTCATTGACCTTCTTCTGTCCCAACTTTTAAAGACCTGCTGAAAACTTTTCTGTTCTTTTCAGGGTTATGCAGACAATTAAGAAGACATCTTTCCATGGTAGTTATCTTATTTCTGATTTTGACTTTTTATTATGAGTTTCACTATACTGTTTTCTTGTGAACTACTTTGATATTTTCTTTATGAATTAGTGGTATATAAATATTTTTATGAATGAATAAATCCATAAGCGGGACATGACTACAGTAGCCCTCCTTCTACTTGTGATTCCCAGTAATTGTCATGCAGAGGATTATTATTCTGATCATCCTTTATTAATCACTTATTGATTCCAAAGAAGCAGTCGCTGTCATGATGGTAAGCCATCATTCATGATAATTAGCAAACCCACTTGCTGCAAGTGCCAGTGACGTTTGCAGCTTCGTCACGGGCTGTTTTCCCTCACCTGTTTGCTGGAGTGAAGAACGCGAGAGCTATAGGTTCCCATGAGAAGAACGTTTCTGCATTGACATGGGTGTGTCTCTTATCAGACAGTTCTGCCCATGCTCAGAACTCTTCATTGGCTAAAGCATCACTCTGCCCTCCCATTCATTTACACAATGTGGAATTAGATGGTTGTCTTTGGGGGGCTGAGTAGGAATTATTTTTTGTTCTCTTTTGTTCACTTACTCCATACCTGAGTGGATCAAGCGGATGAGACTAATAGTGGGTCATCAAAGCCAACTCCTAGGGACCAAGGTCCCTTCATCGCCACCCCAAAGAATTTCGGAGTCAGTATTATTTCTTAAGAGCCAGTGTGGTGTAGTGGTTAAGAGCAGTGGACTCGTAATCTGGTGAACCAGGTTCGCATACCCGCTCCTTCACATGCAGCTGCTGGGTGACCTTGGGCTAGTCACACTTCTCTGAAGTCTCTCAGCCCCACTCACCTCACAGAGTGTTTGTTGTGGCGGAGGAAGGGAAAGGAGATTGTTAGCCGCTTTGAGACTCCTTAAGGGGAGTGAAAGGTGGGATATCAAGTCCAAACTCCTCCCCTTCTTCTTCTTCTTCTTCTTCTTCTTCTTCTTCTTCTTCTTCTTCTTCTGTTAGAGTAGACCCACGGGAGCCTACTTAGGTCCATTTACTTCAATGGGTCTGAGTAGGACTACCATTGTATCTTATGGAGACACCATTAAGACCAGACATTCTTACTCGGCTACGAGTGATCGCCAGAGAAGAAGAAAGAAGACCACTGTATCTCATCCATTGGCAACAACATTTGAATTTCTATCACATAATGCTAGTTTTAAAGATCATTTTCTTTCATTATTATGTGCACTACTCATGAGGAAGTTTCATGTCCATGGATATTGCTGGGAGCTGCAGAAGAACATAGTATGGTGAACCCATTAATTTTAATGGGTTTTATTGCTCAGGAGAAATTTGTGGTATAATATACATGAACTATTTCTGTAACTTTAAACCCTGCTTCATTGTATGTCTTTATGACTGCTGGTGTGCTTTTCTTGGCATCAGTTTTCTAACTAGTGCTTCAAAAAGCTCAGCTTTAAACTAAATTTGCAAACCTTGTCAGATGTATCCAGTTCAAAGTTTATTTTTTATATTATAAATATAAGATAGCCCAATAAGATAGTATAAGATAGTACAATAGCTATTGTAGATAAAAGGAAATACATTATCTGATGCTGATATACATTTTTGTTTAACATCTGTGTGTGTGTGTGTGTGTGAGAGAGAGAGAGAGAGAGAGAGAGAATATAATAATGTACAGTGGTACGTCCAGTTGTGGACAGGATCTGTTCCGGAGGTCCAGTCAGATCCCAAGGTTTCCGCAACTTGAGCGCAGACCGCTTCTGTGCATGTGCAAGCAGCGAAACCTGGTAAAAGACTTCTGGGTTTGCCATGCGCACATACCAAAGTTTACGTAACCAAAGGGTTACGTAAACGGAGGTACAACTGTAATTCACTTTGGGTTGCACTGGGCAAAATAAAGGACTAATAAATCTAATAAATAACAAATAATAAATATATATCTATAGATGGCATGCTAGCAATCATTTCCTACAATGTAATATGACAAAACCCTGGAAAAGACCCTGATGTTGGGAAAGAGAAGGGGACGACAGAGGACGAGATGGTTTGACAGTGTTCGCAAAGCTACTAGCATGAGTCTGACCAAACTGCGGGAGGCAGTGGAAGACAGGAGTGCCTGGCATGCTCTGGTCCATGGGGTCATGAAGAGTCGGACACGACTAAACGACTAAACAACAACAACAATATGACAAAAAGCAACTAAGAGCGTAATTCTAACAGGCCAATTCATTGGAATGCACACTGAACTCAGTAGGACTTACTTGTGAATTAGAGTTCAGAACATTGGTCTGAAGAAGAAGAAGAAGAAGAAGAAGAAGAAGAAGAAGAAGAAGAAGAAGAAATAATTATACCCTACTCATCTGACTGGTTGCCCCAGCCACTCTGGCTGGCTCCCAACATCATATAAAAACACATGAGACATTGAGATCAACAGGACTTGAACATAACTCTGCTCTGAGTTGTATATTTATGGGCTATAGGGAATTGTATACATTCGTTACTGTTGTCGCAATATTGAAGGCTACAAACTTTTTCTGAACTAAATTTTGAATTCATTCGTTCATATATACATACATAATTTTATTGGAATGCCGCCTTTCCACAGTTCAAACCACGCTGAAGGCAGCTTACAACATGGGGGAAAATGCATAACTGCAACAAAAGTAGTCATAAACAGTAAATAAAACATTACGAAGACACAGCCAAACTGAACAATTTACACATAAATCACAAGATATAAAATACAGGTAGAAAAAACCACAGCAACAACCCGCCCCCAGCAACGCCCCCTGTCCCAAGAATCTGCTCAGCAGTCTTGGCTTTTGTAGTTGGAGTCAGTCAGGACCCTTCTTTGCCAAGCCAGGTGAGAAAAGGCCTCCCAAGCAGGGAGCAAATCTTTCAGGACTTGCAGCCGAGCTTCTCTGTGGTTTCACAAGTTAGATCTGAGGGATGTGGGTGGTGTCTCTCTCTCTTGACTGAGTCTGATCAACTAACTGAACAAAAGTGAGGTAATTTCTCTTACCCTACCAGTTCTTAACCTACCAGAAAAGGGTGCTGTAATGATCTAACAAGGTCTATTTTACAGGAGAACCCTGGAATTAACTTTTACATAACAGCAGTAAGCAAAATTCCCAGCTTTCCAAAATACTTAACCAAGGACAATGTTACGACTACTTGGGTTGAAAGAAAGAAAAACTGAGAAAGAAGAACATATGTTGGGCTTTGGAAAATTCCGCCACTACCACCCCAATTCAGATATGATGAAGAAGAAGGTTTGTCCCTAATGTGAGCTTTGTAAAGAGGGAATTACAGTGTGTTTGCAAAACAGCTTTGCGGGCAGTTAGTCAAGATTTGTGCCACCAGAGGGCGCTACCACTTCATCACCAACTTGTACAAAGGACAAAGGACAAGACTGACCTGGTTGTTTAACTTGCACACACTGGTTTCAGAAACAAATTTAATCATGTTGGCATCGTGGGACTTTGAGTAATGGCTCACAATATTAAGCAGCCATGTTCAGGGCTTCGGCAAACTACGATCCAAAGCTCTTGGATTCTGATCCCTCTGCAGACTCTGGACTGCAGCAATATTTCGTTTAAAGCCTCTTTTGCCCCCCGGCACACAAAGAAGAAGAGCAGGATTCTGGTGGGAATTAATCTCTTTAGAGAAGCCGTAACATGGGATCATAAGAGATCCATGTAGCATAGTGCAACGTGGCTGCAATCAGATGTTGTTGGACTACAACTCCCATCATCCCCAGCTAGCTTGGACTGCGGTCAGGGATGATGGGAGTTGTAGTCCAACAACATCTCGAGACCCAGAAGGTTGAAGAAGGCTGATGGGTGGTGATCTTTTTATTTTAATCTTTATTTCGGTCCAATGACCCATAACATGGATTCAGAATAAAATACAGTGGTACCTCAGGTTAAGTACTTAATTCGTTCCGGAGGTCCGTTCTTAACCTGAAACTGTTCTTAACCTGAAGACCACTTTAGCTAATGGGGCCTCCTGCTGCTGCCACGCCACCGGAGCCTGATTTCTGTTCTTATCCTGAAGCAAAGTTCTTAACCCGAAGCACTATTTCTGGGTTAGCGGAGTCTGTAACCTGAAGCGTATGTAACCTGAAGCGTATATAACCCGAGGTACCACTGTATAGATTCATACAGACAACCACCCAGGGAAGGGAGACCGAAGCGTTATTTGTTGAGTCATGGGTATGGTGATCTTTGATTCATACGACTACTGAAAGAAACTTTGCCACGGCCACTGTGATATCATTGGACTTGTCATCATATTTGGTACAGTAGGCTTCAGATATACCCGGCTTTGCCAATAGTGGTTTAATCAATAGTTCCCTAGCTTGATCATATTGTCCAAAATGCAATAAAATACGCCTCATGCAGTCAATGTCCTGAGAGCATAAAGGTAAAGGGACCCCTGAACGTTAGGTCCAGTCACAGACAACTCTGGGGTTGCGGCACTCATCTTGCTCTATAGGCCGAGGGAGCCGGCGTACAGCTGGTCATGTGGCCAGCATGACTATGCTTCTGGCAAACCAGAACAGCGCACGGAAATGCCGTTTACCTTCCCGCTGGAGTGGTACCTATTTATCTACTTGCACTTTGATGTGCTTTCGAACTGCTAGGTTGGCAGGAGCAGGGACCGAGCAACGGGAGCTTACCCCGTCGTGGGGATTCAAACCGCTGACCTTCTGATCGGCAAGCCCTAGGCTCTGTGGTTCAGCATACACAGATCCTATTTTGATAGGGATACGTCTCAGTCTGCCATTTAACGCTCCCCATGAGCAAGTCAGAATCTTTTCCCCTAACCTATCTCAGTGGGCAATTTGTAAAGATGGACCCATTGCTTTGGAGGACGTTTGGGATATAAATGAGATAAAGAGAACTCTAGGGGAAGTGCTGTGTCTCAGTGGTAGAATGTCAGCTTTGTAGGCAGAGGGTCCCAGGTCCAACCCTGAGCATCTCTAGGAAGTGCTAGGAAAGAGCCGTGTCTGGAGCTCTGGAGAACTGCTGCCAGTCAGTGTAGACAATACTGAACTAGGTGAACCACTGGTCTGCCTTCCTGTGGTCCTTCCATGGGGAATCATGACTGCCATACAGGGACGTGCAAGAGATAAAACTGCCAGCAACCTCTGATAGTTATTTTTGATGTTTAGTTGTTTAGTCGTGTCTGACTCTTCGTGACCCCATGGACCAGAGCACACCAGGCCCTCCTGTCTTCCACTGCCTCCTGCAGTTTGGTCAAACTCATGCTGGTAGCTTCGAGAATACTGTCCAACCATCTCGTCCTCTGTTGTCCCCTTCTCCTTGTGCCCTCCATCTTTCCCAGCATCAGGGTCTTTTCCAGGGAGTCTTCTCTTCTCATGAGGTGGCCAAAGTATTAGAGCCTCAGCTTCATAATCTGTCCTTCCAGTGAGCACTCAGGGCTGATTTCCTTCAGAATGGATAGGTTTGATCTTCTTGCAGTCCATGGGACTCTCAAGAGTCTCCTCCAGCACCAGAATTCAAAAGCATTAATTCTTCGGCGATCAGCCTTCTTTATGGTCCAGCTCTCACATCCATACATCACTACTGGGAAAACCATAGCTTTAACTATACGGACCTTTGTTGGCAAGGTGATGTCTCTGCTTTTTAAGATGCTGTCTAGGTTTGTCATTGCTTTTCTCCCAAGAAGCAGGCGTCTTTTAATTTCATGGCTGCTGTCACCATCTGCAGTGATCATGGAGCCCAAGAAAGTAAAATCTCTCACTGCCTCCATTTCTTCCCCTTCTGTTTGTATTTATATATTCTATTTCCCCTTCTGATAGTTATACCTTGCATGAATATGCCAAAACCTCTATTAATTTATTAATGCAATGAGACATGAAACTGTTGCCTCTATTCAGACCCCCAAAACAAAATAACAAACTTGTAGTTCCAGTTCAAATAGTTTATGCTGGAATTTCCCTCTAAATTCATCTAATGCAGAAAAAGAACTTTCAAGTAAGCATCAGACGGAATTTGTGATGTTCCCTTAATGATTTTGGAATGCTCAGTTTTCTGATGTCAAATTTGTCTCCATCTATACTTTTGCACAGAGACTGGACCAGTTTGTTCTATGAAGAAAGGAGCGCATGGCGTTGCTGGCAGGTGATTCACGTTTTCTTAAATTGCATTTTGTTTTATTTTGATTCTCATGTCCATCATTGGTATTTTTTTCTCTTTTTCTTTCCCCTATCCCTCTTTCCTGGCTCTCTATGGCAGTCATCGAGCAGACGTGAAGAACTGCTCTGGAAAACCTGCTGTGTTGTTTTTCCCACAATGCCCTGGTGCAGCATCATTTGGGGACATTAAGAGGGATGTCAGCTGCCACTCTCTCACCCACAATGACCTGGAATGATGCTGTTTTGGACCACACTTTCTGAAACAATGTGCAAAGCAAAACCCAACCGTTCTTCAAAATCTGCACTTTGAATTTTGCAGTGAAGTTCTCTGGTCAAGCAATGTGTACAAAAATGCACATGCTAGGGTAAAATACATTAGTGAAAAATAAAATTTTTAAAATGTCATATCTCAGGGGAAACTGCTTTGGATAAATGTGCATATTAGCCAAGAAGGCAGATATATGTTCATGAAGACTTAAATTTAAATTTTGTTTGTTTGTTTGCAAATTGATGTAGAGATAATGACCGGCCCAAGGTCACTCTGGGAGCTTCCTGGCTGAGTGGGGATTTGAACCCAAGACTACCAGGTCCTAGTCCAACAGTCTAACCACTACACCACACTGGCTTCCAGGAAAAACCAGTGCCAAGACAAGGTTGTGTAGAGGAATAATTGTGGAAGAAGGCTGAGGTGTGTGAATCTGGGTTACTTTAAACTTTAGAAATATGGTATCTTTCCCATGCCAGGAGAAAAAGATCTTAAAAGATGTGGAAGGAAAATGAGTAGCACGTTATTATACAACGAATAATAACATTGCACTACTCCACTGCCATCATCCGACACTGTGGAATTCAGGGACAGTTTTTACCACTCATGTAGAGAGGACAGAAAGGAGGGTTCTTATTTGAAGTACTGCATTAAGTTGAGGCGCAGCAAGACAAGGAGAGATGTTGACACCTTGACTGGATTCCAAAGGGCTGTGAAGATGAGAAACAGAGATCTCAACACATCAGCTCTGGAGCTGATGGCTACAAAACCAACCAGTGTCAGGCACTTCTAAGTTTGAATGGCTTCAGCTGGAGACCCATCAAAGTCAACAGATCTTGAAAGGGCTTCACCTTGGTGCTATCATCACGGCATAAGGTTTTGTGTGAGAGAACCACCTTCATCAGGTACATGGTGTCATTTACTGACATGTCACATTTAAACCTTGCTGCTCAACACAGAATCTTTGCTCGGGAGAATCTGTAGCCAAATCACAAACGCAGGGTTCCTAGAGAGTCACAAACAGGGGACACTGATGTCATATCCTCTAAACTTTTGTGGAAGGAGAGGGCACAATAGAAAACTTAATCTTCTTCCTGTCACAGCACATTCTTATTCTTACCTGCAATGAGGTAGGGCACACTCCATTTTGAACTATGGACTATGGACTTTTGCAACTTTTAAGGATTATTGCCTGCCTGATTTTCATCACTGTACCTGTTGAATCCTGGCAAGTCTTTTGATGTGAGTAAACTTCATATTTTTCTTATTTACTTAAACAGTCTGAGAGTGCTTTTTTTTTTTTTTTTGTTAAGAGGGAAACGTAGAAGGGAGAAAAGTGGTCCAACTCTGCCTAAGCATTCTTGGATATCATAATTGTTCTAGAAGGTTAGCAACCTCGTCTCTAAAAGCTTCTAGAGATAAGCTGCACACGGATGGTGAATCTATTCTGCTGAAAAATGTTATCTGCATTCTTACACGAGTAAGAAGAGGAAGGATAATAAATAAATAAATTAGATTCATCTAAATCAATCCAACACTTTGGGCCAATATAATCCCATTTTATCCATGCAAAGCCTCCTGAGACGTAGCGCTTCCTGGAGGGTGGCTTTGCCAGTCTCTGTTCATCACAATGGCTTGGTAGAACCTTCATGTTTAGAAGCAGCAGGCCTCCAAATCCCACCTGCTGGGAAACAACAGGAGGCAAAGGCCATTGCCTTCATGTCTTGTCCTGCTTGTTTATCGGGGCTTTCAGCTTGAGGGGAATGTGGGTGCTGAGACTGCTGTGACTCAGCAGGGACCTTCTTATGTTCTTAGCTGATGACTTCCAGATCAACGTTTGATCTAGAACACAGGAGCAGAGGGAACTGCCTTATCCTAATACAGACCACTGGCCCATCTAGTGCTGTATATCTACTGAAACACACACACCAGCCATCGGCTATATATTGAGTCTTCACTACGCACAGGGTTGCCATATTTCAAGAAGTAAAAGTCCAGACACAATTTTTTGGTTCTGGTTCTTGAGCAGGTTTATGTCCAAGTTTGGATAGAATTGGACACCATTTTTATTCAAGATGGTGGACTAGCCAGGCATAGGCAAACTCGGCCCTCCAGATGTTTTGGGACTACAACTCCCATCATCCCTAGCTAACAGGACCAGTGGTCAGGGATGATGGGAATTGTAGTCTCAAAACATCTGGAGGGCCGAGTTTGCCTATGCCTGGACTAGACCTTTCAAAACTGCACTGATTTTAACCACTGTTTGTTTGCTGGTTGAGATTCCTGAATTACCTTTAGGATTCCTTTTAGGATTCTCTGATTTTTGGGTTTCTTAGCATTCCAAAGCAATGCCAGGTACAAGGCTGCTAGTACTTTTAATATTTGTATCCTCCTCTTCTATTGAAACAAAGAAGCATTCCGTAAAAACAGGAAAATAAATATTGTTAAGGCAAAAATAGAAGCTTAGTAAAGAAACAAACAAAACAATAACAATCAAGTAGCAATGACCAAAATATCAATAAGCAGCAGCACAAAACTAAAAATCCAGCAAATCATATTAAAAAGTTTAAAACAACAGATCATACATTGTAAGTCAACAGACTGGCAAAGAAGGGGTCTGGCAGAGGATTTCATAGTCTTGGCACCACCACCAATAGGTCCCTGTCTCTTATACCCACTCACCTAACTTCATGAATGGATAGGACAGAGAGCAAGGGCCCCTGAGGATGGTCATAGAGGCCAGAAGGTTCACATGGGAACCGGCAAGTAATTTGTGAGATAATCTTGTTTTGATAATCTGATAATTGAGGACCATGTTTGCATGAACCAGCCTTCAGACTTAATTTTGCAAAGTGGGGCTAAGGAGGACTGAATTAGATGATACATTAAGTCTGTATGTTTGCATTTAATGTGCCTTATGTTTAAAGTAAAAGTAGCAGCACTTTGTGGGGATCAAAACCAGAACCATGGCTGGCAGTGTCAATTATCAATGTCAGTGGCATATGGACATTAATTTTAATATATTGTGTTGTTTGGGCCATCTTGTATCTGCTTTCAGAATATAAGATTCTTCCATTGCTTCTTTCATTTTCTATATTTGCAGCATGAATGCACTGGATTTTAAATGGGCCGCTCGGATAGTAGTAGTAGTAGTAGTAGTAGTAGTAATTTACACCCTGCCCCTCTGGCTAGGTTTCCCCAGCCACTCTGGGTGGCACCCAGCACAATTAAAAGCACAATAAGACATCAAACATTAAAAACCTCCCTGAACAGGACTGCCTTCAGATGTCTTCTAAAAGTCTGGTAGTTGTTTATTTCCTTGACATCTGATGGGAGGGCGTTCCACAGGGTAGACGCCACTACCGAGAAGACCCTCTGCCTGGTTCCCTGTAACTTTGCTTCTTGCAGTGAGGGAACCGCCAGAAGGCCCTTGGAGCTGGACCTCAGTGTCCGGACTGAATAATGGGGGTGGAGACGCTCCTTCAAGTATACTTGGCTGAGGCCGTTTAGGTCAGCTTTAAAGGTCAGCACCAACACTTTGAATTGTGCTCGGAAACGTACTGGGAGCCAATGTAGGTCTTTCAGGACTGGTGTTATGTGGTCTCGGCGGCCACTCCCAGTCCCCAGTCTAGCTGCCGCATTCTGGATTAGTTGTAGTTTAGTTGTAGATTTAGTTGTAGTTTAACAATAGTTAGCTGATACCTGATTATAAGATTTTCAAACAGTTTTTATTGTATGGTTTTACGTATAACCACTGTAAATTGCTATGGTGTTCTTTATGTATAGTGGTATGTGAATATTTTTACAAATAAATAAAGTAATGTGTAAATGGGCAGTACAGAAAGCACTACACATAAAACCCTGCTCCAAGTCACTGCGAAGCAAGTTTCTGCAATCTTTGGAAGTTGCAGGAGAAACTGCCCTGGAGACTGCAGAGGTGTACTGGGTACAGAAGGTATAAGGCAGTATCTCAAGTAACTTGGTCCTCACCTGTATAAAGCCTTGTATGTTATATACAGATCGCAGCAACACTTTGAACCTGACCTGGCATCAGATTGGCAGCTAGTTCAAAATTTGCAAGCAAGCTCCTAGATACTGGCAGTAGTTTGTCCCCCAAAAGCAGCCTTGCCACCATGTTCTGCACCAGCTGCAGACTCCAAACCAACCCCAGGGGTAGCCCCATGTTTAGTTCCCATGGATGATGGGAGTCATAGTCCAACAACATATGGAGCTGTTTTAAGGGGTTTTTATATATGGAACTGTTCCTTATTGTTTTTATACCTTTATTGTTCTATACTTGTAACTGTTATTTGTGGGCCAGAGGAACCCCCACTAATGCAAGGACCTCTGCAAGTGCAACAGGGCTTCCCCCCTCCTATCCCATGCCCCCTATCTCCTTCCCACTGGCTTGTAGGGGTTAGGCGAACAGTGCATAGGGGTGGGGAGGGGTGGGGAGGGGAGAGCTGAAATGCTTGCACTGGTGGAACAATGGCCATACGGCTGCACTGAATTCCTCCCACTTGGTGCCAGAGCTCAGAGATGGATATTTCCTTCCCTTTCCATATGAATGTTTAGAGGGGATTCTACAATAGCAGACTACTTGTGGCAGAATAGCTAGTAAAGGTAAAGGTAAAGGGACCCCTGACCATTAGGTCCAGTCGTGACTGACTCTAGGGTTGCGGCGCTCATCTCGCTCTATAGGCCGAGGGAGCCGGCGTACAGCTTCTGGGTCATGTGGCCAGCATGATGAAGCCGCTTCTGGCAACCAGAGCAGCGCATGGAAAAGCCGTTTACCTTCCCGCCGGAGCGGTACCTATTTATCTACTTGCACTTTGATGTGCTTTCGAACTGCTAGGTTGGCAGGAGCAGGGACCGAGCAATGGGAGCTCACCCCGTTGTGGGGATTCAAATTGCTGACCTTCTGATCGGCAAGTCCTAGGTTCTGCGGTTTAACCCACAGCACCACCCGGGGCCCTGAGGACAAATGAGGGGTTTTTGGGGGTGCCTTCTGTGCACCTGGTTTCTCTGCAAGCCATTTGACACCTGCACCAACACAGAACCTACCTGTGATGTGCAAAGAGCATGCAATCTATGCACGGGAAGCAATGTGGCACACTAAATAGCAGCTCTTCCCCACTTTCTATGCTATTTCTCATACTAACATGTGATCCCTAAAGCCCTGAGTGGCGCCCCAAGGGAACCTCTGACCTTGTCATAAAGAAGTGCTGCTACTTTTATAATTTCAATTTCAAAAAACAGCAGAGGTGAATACAAGATCCTTTTTCACTTCTCCAAATGCTATTTCAAGCATGTTGAATTTCCTAACCAGACAGTATTTCCAGGGAAGAACGAGCACTAGCCTGCCTACAGGTTGTCATTTGTGATTTGCCTTGAGAGAGTCTTTAAACCTCTTTTGCTGACCACCAGCATTTAAGTTTGGAATAAAGGAGTTGCTTTGGAAGACAATAATCAGGCATCTGAACAACATAACCAGTCAGTCCTCAAACACTCTGCCCTTCAATCGGGAGAAAGCTGCACTCGCCAAGCTCAAGTGATGCTGGATTTTGGCATCAATGTCGGCAACTAGGAAACACTGGTCTGTGATCGTTCCAATTGGAGAACAGCCTTTCCCAAAGTTGTCATGGACTTTGAAGACGTTCGAACTCAGGACAAAAGAGAGAAATGTGCTAAGAGGAAGGCATGTTTGTCAAACCCTCATCATGATCAACTCCCACCCGGAAACCTATGTCCCCACTGTGGAAGGACGTGTGGATCCAGAATTGGCCTCCACAGTCACTTATGGACTCACTGTTAAGACCGTGGTCATGGAAGACAATCTTACTCAGCTACGAGTGATCGCCAAAGAAGAAGTCATTGGTGAGAATCACATTGCATATCTGTTTAGCTGCTGTAAGTCACCCAACAGAGATGTGCAGAAGGAATGCACAGGAAAGGACAATTAACGTGCATGTTAATTGCAAAGTGTGCAATTAACATGCAATTTCCCACACAGAAAAGCCTTTCAAAAGGGACATACTTGAAGTTTTAAGGGGGCCCCCAAGTACCTTGGGTGAGCAAAAGCAATCTCAAATCTGCTTTTAAAATAAAAGAATTATATTAGATATATTGATGATGTTTTGTGTGCTTAAAAACGGAACATGCTGGCGCTTAGGGAAGTAAGGTTTGGATTACATTGCCCCTGCAATCAAATTGTCTATCGATGTATAACCTGTCACACCACGTATGAGGTGTTGCTGTCAAACACATCTGTATGCTCAGCTGCTGGATTTATGCTATCTCCGCTTTCAGTGATCTTGCACACCTTCTGCTAGACATTATTTTCTCCCCAAAGCGATGAAAACATTACATATATCTGTGACTTAAAGTCAGCCTTGAAATCTGAGAAAGAAATTGCTCATCAACATTCTTATGAGGCACTTTCAAATGTGAATCCTACATGTCTTCTGCTGCAGTTTTTTGGCAAGGTATCTCCTTTGGAACTTGAACTCTCCCCCTACTTTCCCCATGATAGCTGTGAGCGTTTTTCTTCAGTGTTTACGGGAAGCAGGCCCTGCCTCCTCTCGTCCTCCGTGTTGTATGCATACCCTTTGGGAAACAATGCCTGTGCTTTGGGTTCAGCAAAGGTTATGCTAACTTTTGCCAGCCGTGGTTGCCGGACACCCTCTCCAGATGACCTCACCAGAATCACAGATGCTCGCTGCACTTTTAGGAGAGCGGGGGGTGGGGTGGGGGTGGAGCAGGACCGTCCGCTGGGCCAGCTTGCAGTAAAGCCATTACCCACAATCCACAGGGGGAGAAACGCTGGATAGTTCCCACTAGGTTCTGGTCGGCTAGGTAACTGCAAGATATTAATCTTCTGTCAGAGGGCCAGCTGCAACTGTGGCAGTTACCATATCTCACCACCAACTCTGTGTCTGGACACAAGCATTGTCTCTCTCTCTCTCTTCTTTTTTTTGGCATGAAAAGCTTTACAAATCAGCTGCTTCCCCCCCCCATCCTCTTTCCATATCTACGTGTTGAAATTTAGCTTGGGCTGGGGGGGGGGTTAGCTCCAGAGAAGTTCTGCAGGAGCTTGTTGTCCTCACTGTGGTCAGGTTTACTAATTCAGAGAGATCTGCCTAGTTTCCAACTTTAATGATATTCCCTCGGCATATCACTCCGGTTGCCTGGCGACCGGATTTGAGCTAGGCCTCTCATTTGATTCCCACACATCAGACTCTGAAAAGCAGCCTTCCAGCCCCCCTACCCTTCCCCTCCCTCCCTCCGCTTTTGATTCTGCCTCCTCTGAAAACCCCCTTCCCCCTGCGGTGTCAATATGGGTGGGCAGAGCAGTGGCAGAATAAGGCCAGGGGTGGGGGGCAGCCAGGAGCCTATTGCTGGTCACACATCAAGGACCACAAACAAAGCCGCTGGGAGCCCTTCCTGACAAACATAAATTTGCGGAAAGCAAATTTAGTCTTCCCTTCATAGGGCGGGTGTCATTTTAAGACTTTTTCCTCGGATACTTTATTAAATCTGACCGTTCCCCTTGTTTTTGCAGGCACTTCCTCACAGAAGACTTCCTATTATCAACAAGTTGCCTATTGGGGAAGCAAGCAGCTTGAGAAGGCCTGACATAATCTAATAAGCGCCTATTTATGCCTTGTTGCCTTCACAGGACGGAGGAATTCATGCATTCGGCTTCTGCAATCTTCGACTTTGCTCTGCTGAATTTCCCAGAACTGACCCATATTCCCCACACCCCTAATACAGAACAGAGTGCCAGGATTCTCCTTCCTCAAATTTCACTCTGCGTGCATGGGAATTTTCTTGGGTCTTTTTGGAGGAGGAACAACGCATGCACCAAAATTATCTCCAGAATTAAGCTGACCAAAACAGGGTTTATGTAGTAAAATACAAGTAGGCCCCAAAATGATGTGTGCAATCCTAAACGTGCCTGGAGTTTCCTCCCTAACTCCAGACTCCTTGCAGTTGTTTCTTGGAAACTTTGATGTGTCTGATTATAATGCGGAAGGACCAGTGTTCAGGGGCAAAACAACAATTTGCATACAAAAGGTTGCAGGTTCGATCCCCAGTATCCCCAGTTACATAGATCAGGTAGCAAATGATGGGAAAGACCTTCTACCTGTGGGATTCATGGGACACTGCCCCACCAACCTCAGTCCGCTCCCAGCCAACCCTTGCCGGCCTTTTTACCTAAAATAAGTCCAGAGGGGGGCGCTGCTTGTCAGCTTCCTCCTCCTTAGTGTCGGTCGCCCTTGTAGAACTCAGCAGGGAAGAGGATGGGGACAAAATTAGAATTCGTTGACCCTGCCAGCCAGTGGCTCTGACTCCACCCACAGTTTACCTGTTCCAATGAGTACCAGCCACCATTGCCCTCTGTCTGAGACCTTGGAGAGAAAGATGCAGTGACAAACTTGCGTTCTTTTATGTATCTATATTTCTACCTATGACTTCTTGAAAAATAAGTTAACAAACAGCTCAATTCCATGCATGTTTCCCCCAAGTAATAGTCTGATCCACGCCCTGGGGGGGCACCATAGGCCACTCACCCTTGGCCAAATAAGCAGACAAGCTGCGATCCACTTCCTGGGCCTGGGTGAAGCTGAATAGTGCTCACCCAACCTCAACCCCTTGCCTGCAGCACGATGGCCAAATCCAGGGGAGGCATTGGTACAGTCCCACAACAGTACATGGTGGTAAGCATCATTGCAAGACAGATGAAACACGTGCAGACAGTTTTTCAAAAAAAACCCATTCTCTTCTTTATCTTCTTTCTTCATTCTTTCACAGCCCCCATATTTTTATTCAACACCCCTCAACTGCACCCAAGGCTACTACTTGGATCGTTCCAGCACCCCCCCGGATGGTATTGCCCACTTTGGGAAACACTGGTGTAGACCAGTGGCGTAGCATCGGGGCCATAGCAGTTGTGGCCCCAGGCACACAGTCTGGGGGGACATGAACCACCCCCCCCCAGATCACCTGCCAGTGGTGGGGGCTGGAGAGCACAGAGGGTGAAGATCACACCCTCTGTGTGTCCTGCCCACGCCTGGTATGCCCATCAGGCAGGACTCAGGTCAAGCTAATACATTTTAGTGTATTTTTAATCTTTGTTGGTAGCTGCCCAGAGTGGCTGGGTTTCCCCAGCCAGATGGGTGGGGTACAAATAATAAATTATTGTTATTAGCCTGACTCAGGGGCAGAATGCGGCTGCGGTGCACGTCATGCCCAGCCGAAGCTCCTCCTTCCCCAGGTCAATGCTGACCCGGGGGCAGAGAGCGGCTGTGGCACCCAGTGTGCCTGGCCACAACTCCTCCTTCCCTGAGTCAAGTCTGACCTGGAGAAGGAAAGCGGCTGTAGCACGCCCGACCGAGGCTCCTCTTTTCCTGGGCTGACCTGGGGGCAGAGAGAGGCTGTGGCGAGCAAGGAATGCGGCCCAGCAGCTCCAGCAGAGAGCGGAAAGTGGGCAGCAATGCCGCCTCTGCGCCCTGCCACTGGTGTAGACTCTGGTGACGTAAGGATGCATGGTTTTATTTATACATATATACAACCTAGGGACGCGGGTGGCGCTGTGGTCTAAACCACTGAGCCTAGGGCTTGCCGATCGGAAGGTCGGCGGTTCAAATCCCCGTGACAGAGTGAGCTCCCGTTGCGCAGTCCCAGCTCCTGGCAGTTCAAACGCGCATCAAAGTGCAAGTAGATAAATAGGTACCTCTCCAGTGGGAAGGTAAACAGCGTTCCATGCGGTGCTCTGGTTTCGCCAGAAGCGGCTTACTCATGCTGGTCACATGACCCGGAAAAACTGTCTGCAGACAAACACCGGCTCCCTCGGCCAGTAAAGCGAGATGAGCGACGCAACCCCAGAGTCGTTCGCGACTGGACTTAACTGTCAGGGGTCCTTTACCTTTTTAAACACAACCTGAGCAAACTGAGGGTGGAAGGGCCACAGCATTAACACCCCAATGGATCGAGTCCAGCTTGGGGCCCAGCACAGAGCAAGACACGTCTTTGTGTCTCCTGCTTCCAGCTCACATCCACAACAACCCTGGCTATTGCTCTTCTACCTAGGGTCATGTGGCCGCCAGCCAGGTGAGGGGTGGGGAAAAGCCTACCCGCTTCCTGGAGAGCACCATCACTTAGCTCATTGTTTGAAACAAAACAAATTCCTTCCAGTAGCACCTTAAAGACCAACTAAGTCAGTTCTTGGTATGAGCTTTCGTGTGCATGCACACTTCTTCAGATACCTTCTTCAGATACCTTCAGATACACTTCTTCAGATACACTTCTTCAGATACACTTCTTCAGATACACTTCTTCAGATTCGTGTGCATGCACACGAAAGCTCATACCAAGAACTGACTTAGTTGGTCTTTAAGGTGCTACTGGAAGGAATTTGTTTTGTTTTGACTATGGCAGACCAACACGGCTACCTATCTGTAACTCATTATTTGAGATGCTGATATGCATTTAATTGGCTGGCTAAAGGCTTAAAGCATTTTCCTTGACATACGTTCCCTCCTATACAGCCTAGCCTCACAAATACAGGATCGCAAGAACTGGAAGGGACCAGGGCATCATCCAGACCCACTCCCCCAACTCATAACAAGAGAGTGTGTGTTTTCTTCAGCTTCTCGTCTTCCTTTTCTCGGAGAGAAAGACTGAGAAACTACCTTTATGGAAAATACAGCCTGGGGAGGCAACCTAAAGATTTTAGAAGTGCAACTATTTTGAAACCAGGAAAACCTGAGTGTTAACTGATTTATTGCTTATTGAGGACTTTCCCCTTTTTGAAAAGGAAATGCCCGCTTCCACTCCTTCTAATAAAATTTCCCTTCCTATGCTGAGGGAGATTTCCCCTCCATTTATGAACAATGATGCAGCATGTTTCCCCCCCCCCCCCAATAGCAGACATACACTTAAGAAAAATGGGCTCCTTTTTCTCCTCTCCAATTTAGTACTTATTCCCTCTCCAGTAAAATGGCATAACAGGTAAAACAGGCTTTCTTTCTTTTTTAAGATCAGTTTGGTATTTATATGACCAAAGGAACAGATTCATCCCTTTATGCTTCTATAAAGGGCATTTAAGAAATCATTTGCTTAACCTCAGTAAACAAAAGGCAATGGACCCTGAAGAAGATGTTCATTCATAAATCTTCAAGGCCGTGGTTCAGCACACAGCTGTGAAATCAGTGAGACTTTTGCACTCATAACTTTGCAGGACTTTGCTGAACAGAAGCAATTGCAGGCCCGTAATTATAAACTAGCTTTCAGCAGCTACTCTTAACAGCATCAGGCTGCAGGAGATGGAGAGAGATGGGGCCGCAGGACCTCCCCATTGACTCAGCTTAGAGACCAGCAACTTTGGTTTCCTTCTCTTCTTGAAATCTTAAATCTTTCTATTCATCATCATCATCAAAATTTGTATACAACCCATCACCTGTAGATCTCAGGATGGTTCACAACTCTTTAACTAAGAAGAGCTTAGTTCCTCCTATTTCTTTCTCCTCCCTTCAAACCCATTTTCCTTTCATGCCATGTCTTTCAGAGCAGACGCTGTCTTATCATCAATACTTGTTAGGCACTCTGAGAGCCTGTTTCAGCTGAGATGTGGGATTCAAAGCTACTTCTGAATCTATTACTTTATTTAAAAAGCCAGGCTGACTTCCTTAAGAGGTGGTAACGTTGTGCAGAACTGTTGTATCCCAATATATACATGCCAGGGTAGAACAGGAGTTGAGAAGGTGAACTGTGAGAACAAAAGTCCCTGGTTCAAATCACTCTTCACCAGTGTTTCCCAAGCTTGGGTATCTAGCTGTTTTTGGACTACGATGCCCATCATCACTAGCTAGCAAGACTAGTGGTCAGCGATGATGGGAATTGTAGTCCCAAAACAGCTGGAGACCAAAGATTGGGAAACACTGCTCTAAACCCAGCATCAAATTCCATCAGTAGTCCGAAAAATGCCATATATTTACCTACTCCCCCTCACTGCCACAACTCAGACTGTTTACTGCATAATTGATATCCAGTAAGTAAAACTCCTAAAACCATTCAAATCCTACCCAAAAAGCCTGCAAGGGATCAAGAAAGCCAGGCAGAATAGGGGTCTCCTAAATTCTCAGCCTGTTGTCTTTGTGCATGGAGTTTTCTTGGCAGGGATACTGGAGTGGCTTGCCGGTTCCTCCTCCAGGTGGCAAACCTAGACAGCATCTCAAAAAGCAGAGAAATCAGCTTGCCAACAAAGGTCCGTTTAGTTAAAGCTATGTTTTCCCCAGTAGTGATGTATGGAAGTGAGAGCTGGACCATAAAGAAGGCTGATCGCCTAAGAATGGATGCTTTTGAATTCTGGTGCTGGAGGAGACTCTTGAGAGTCCCATGGACTGCAAGAAAATCAAACCTATCCATTCTTAAAGAAATCAGCCCTGAGTGCTCACTGGAAGGATGGATCCTGAAGCTGAGACTCCAATACTTTGGCCACCTCATGAGAAGAGAAGACTCCTTGGAAAAGACCCTGATGTTGGGAAAGATGGAGGGCACAAGGAGAAGGGGACGACAGAGGACAAGATGGTTGGACAGTGTTCTCGAAGCTACCAGCATGAGTTTGACCAAACTGCGGGCGGCAGTGGAAGACAGGAGTGTCTGGTGTGCTCTGGTCCATGGGGTCACGAAGAGTCGGACATGACTAAACGACTAAACAACAACAAAATTCTCAGCATCCTTAACAAACCACAGTTCCCAAGATTATTGGGGGAAGCCAGAACTATGCATTTATAGTGATGTGATCCTGCTTTAAATGCTTTAAAATCCCACTCCCGCACTTCCTCAGAAACGCAAAGGGCTGTAATGTGGATCCAAGCCCAGATATTTTAAAATCTTCCCACCTCCTTGGTCAAGGTGCTCCCTACCACAGCAAGCTGGGCTGTAAAATGGTTTGAGTGTGCTCCCAATCCTAGGGAAACTCTGCCTCCACATTCCAAGTCACTGATGTAAGCCTCTGAGATGAGTTTGCTCAGATTAGTAAGGTTACCAGTATATCAAGACACAAACTAACCCCCCCCCCTTTCCACTTCAGTAGCCTGAGCTTTTAACACCCTGAAAAGCACCATTTAGAATTAATTAAAGTGTCGCCAGTTGTGCCGGTTCTTGCTGCTACTGACCAGCTCATATTTTGTTTTACATTGGGGGCTTTTGATCCCCCCCCCTTCCCATCCCATCTAAACAGCAGTGCAATGCCTACTTATCATGCTGTACTAATGGAACCGGCTAGATGGGGGGTGTTTGCTGAATAGATCGAGTGCTTAGCTGAATGTGAATTGCTCCGACTTTATTATGTGATTTTAAGGATCCTTAGTGAATTATATATACGAATAGTCTGGCCTTGAGCAGCAGTTCAGTAAATGATGACCACCAGCTAATGGCTTTCTAACAAACCTCTTTTGAACTTAACATAATTATTGGCAGGTTGGCCAACTTTTCACTCGCCACACAACTCCCAAAAACATTCTGTGTGGTGACTGTTGCAAGATAGCATGACGCAGTTCTGATTAAGCGCTCTTCTTGCCCTGTCTTGGTTCCATCTGATTTATGAATCATTTGCTGCTGACAGTTGTAGGAATCATGTTCTTTATTACCTTTTCTGTAAGGTAATAAAACCCGATACATAGAAAGAAAGAAAGAAAGAAAGAAAGAAAGAGAGAGAGAGAGAGAGAGGAAGATCTGTGCATTTAGGCTGGCACAGATTGGGATGGAGGAGAAATTCAGCTCATCTGCCTGGACAGCTCATCAGGTTAGAGCATGGTGCTGATAATGCCAAGGTTGCAAATTCAATCCCAATATGGAACAGCTGCATGTTCCTGCACCACAGGGGGTTGGACTAGATGTTCCTCAGGGTCCCTTCCATCTCCGCAATTCTGTGATTCTATGAAGCTATGGTTTTCCCCGTAGTGATGTATGGAAGTGATAGCTGGACCATAAAGAAGGCTGATGGCCGAAGAATTGATGCTTTTGAATTATGGTGCTGGAGGAGACTCTTAAGAGTCCCATGGACTGCAAGAAGATCAAACCTCTCCATTCTGAAGGAAATCAGCCCTGAGTGCTCCTTGGAAGGACAGATCGTGAAGCTGAGTCTCCAGTACTTTGGCCACCTCATGAGAAGAGAAGACTCCCTGGAAAAGACCCTGATGTTGGGAAAGATGGAGGGCACAAGGAGAAGGGGACGACAGAGGACGAGATGGTTGGACAGTGTTCTCGAAGCTGCCAGCATGAGTTTGACCAAACTGCGGGAGACAGTGGAAGACAGAAGTGCCTGGCGTGCTCTGGTCCATGGGGTCACGAAGAGTCGGACACGACTAAACGACTAAACAACAACAAATGAATCAGTATGCAAAACAAAAGACAGCAGCTATCTTTTGGTATATGCACTACTCTGAGTATTGGAAAGCAGGCCATATGTGCAAAAATGCATATATTGTGGGGAAATATGCAAAACAATGTACAATATATGTTAGTGGGGGTGATGGCAAATTCCTGCAGTTATGGGGTGAACTGAATTTAAGTGTGGGGAAAATGAGAAACATAGAGAACTGATATTGACAAATTTGTCCATTCCTAGGCATGCAAAGGAAAGCTATGCAAGTCTGCAAAATGCAGAACTTGATCAAGTGACAATCCGAACATTTGGTGAAAACGTATCGGTGAACTAATCCATGCCAGTCAAGTGTCCTTCAGTGTCATATTTGGCAAACATCAAATTTCCCAGTTATCCTTGAGAAATGTAAATGGGACACTTGAGATTCAACAAACAGCAGGTCGTCCCATACAGAATCAGCATTATGCACATTGATTGGGGTTACTTGCGGTAGTTACTAAGCAGCTCCAAATAGGATGTTGACAAACAGAGATAAGCGGTGCCCTGAACATGCCTGATTTCATCTGCTCTTGGAAGCTAAGCAGGATCAGGCGTGGTAGGTGTTTGGATGGGAGACCTCTCAGGAACACCAGGTACTGTAGACATGAGGGCCGGTGTGCTGTTGTTGGACTGGGACCTGGAAGAAGAGAGTTCAAATCTACAGTCAACTTATCTTAAACTGGTGTAGCTTATGCCTTTACTCTGTGGAGGGATGCAGCCGAATACCTCTGTGTTGTTTATTTAAAAGCACTTTTGACTCTCCTTCCTAAAGTACTCACACCAGATCAACACCAAACTTAACCATAAGACCCCAGTGCATATAAAATGGTGTTAGATTGTACTCACAAACATAATATTCCATTTATACAATAATGACAGTAAAAACCCAATCCCCAATATGACCTATTTAGTGAGCATTCATCCTGATTTGCTTGCACAATGCTTTTTCGGAGGTTAGATTATATCATGTCTTTATTGAGCACCTGTTCCGATTTGTTTGCAGGGAGATTATTCATCCTGCATTGATCCCGTTTTGCTTGCCAGGTGTTGATACGTCTTCCCATTAATCACTTGTTCATTCCACACTTCTCAGTGCGTTTTTCTGTCGCTCAGCTAAGTGCTGGGAGATTCAGGATGGACAAAGGGACATATTTCTTCTCACTGTGCAGACTTGAGCTATGGGATTTGCTACCACAAGGCACTGTGATGGCCACAAGGTTGGAAGAACAGGATTAGACAACTCATGGAGGAGAATACTACAAATGGCTACTAGCTATGTACGGTACTTCTTCTGGGTACCAGCTGCCAGAATCTACAGCCATCTTCAGGACTTTGTTACTTATCATTTTTCAAAGCACTATGTATGTCTGGAGTGGAGACACATCACTGCTATGATCCATAAAGCTGGCAGTGACTGGGACTGGGCAGAAGTAAAGGCCGTGTGCTAAACCTCCCTTGGATGTCCCCCTCTTTGTGACTCTCCTGTATCTGCAAAACTCATCATCCGATGCCATGTGTGAACTGGCTCTCGCTCAAAGAGATCTCTGGCAAACTTTTCAGACTGCCTTGAGTGTATCCTTTGGCCACAGTGAACTTTGCTTTCTCCGCAGGCTGAAACAGAGTAGAGCAAACATAGGTATAAAGAGGAGACAAGGAAAAACATTGTCAGGACACAGTTTCTCTTCTTCCCTTTGAATGGAATCAACAAGGGAATAATCCCTTTGGAGATGCCTGCCCACCCCTTTCTTTCCCCTCTTGCATGAAAGGCTGCGAGCTTTTCCTGCCCTTGTTTTACCAAACAAGTCTTTGAATTACCTCAATTTGCCCTGTAGGCTTTCGGAAGTTTACTGATCCTATCAGAATGATCTGCACACAGCTACGTTCAAAAGAAAAGGCCCCTTATGCTTGAATCTTCTGTCCTTCCTTATAGTGGATACATCCAGCACTGAAATGTGTCCTGCAGCACACACACAAAAAAGGTTTTTAAAAACCTTTTTAAAAGTCCAACAAGATATTTAAAAAGTAACGCACGTGTCTTCCCTGTCTTGGGCAATATTGTTTCTTTTTTATATATCATCAAGGAAGAATTATTGTGATGCAGACAAGGTTGGAGAGACATTTGTTTGGACCATGTCTTCAAGCAGTCCCAGATGTGTAGGTGGGTCAGAATGCACCAATCCATCAGATTCTGCACTTCTCCAAATTTTGCAAAGCAGTTTCAGTTAAAGAGAGCATGCACAGAAATGCATTCCAAAAATACTTACCAAAAAGAGGCATGTATATATATCACTTGCTATTATCATCATCATTATAATCATCATTATTTGCATTTATTTTTTTGCTTCATAGAAAGAAGAAGTGCAAAATGCATAAAACGTATTTTTTTAGGCGAGGAGAGTGTACAAAAGGCATATCGAGATGGGAATATTTATCATTACCTTTTTGAGTGGTAATCTGACCACATCATGTAAGGGTGGTGGGAACTGATTCAGGAGAAACGTGTGGGGAACCTTTATGCGTCCAGATATTGTTGAACTACAACTTCCATCACCCCTGGCTTCTAGCCATGCTTGCTGGGGTTGATGGGAGTTGTAGCTCAGCCACACCTGGCACAGGCGGACTTTGGTCTTTCAGATTTCAGTGGCACTCTCTCGCCTCTCACCTTGCATTATGCTCAGTTCACTACATTATAGCTGCAGCACCTCCTAGGCTCAGCGCTCGGTGTGACGGAACTGGTCGTGCTGCCCTGAGCCTGTCTCTGCATCTGGAGGGGCAAAAGTTCTCCATACCTGCTCAACTGTCCCAGATTCAACCACAGGTTGTAGGTTGCAAGTCTGGGAAAGGCCCTCAGAGAATGGCTGCCAATTAGGGTTGCCAGCTCAGTAGTCTGACCCAGGTATAAAGCATGCTCACATTCCTAAGCAGATGAAGCAGCAGAGAGCTTAGTTCTGCGCTTGGTGTACCTGCATGAAGACAGATGCCTATGCACAGAGGGGCCTTCAAGCCTTATGTTACGTTCTGCTCTGTGAACAAACTGAGCAAACTGCTCGAATCATCTCACACTTGACAGTCACGAACTTGGCTGCAAATATTCCAGTCTTCATGTAACGACATCTTCAACATTCTTTTGTTTAATTCCATTGTTGCAACCTAACATTGCTAGGTGAGGCTGCAGCATTTGAAATATTATACACATATCATCGCAGAAAGATAAAATAAAATAAAAAGAAAGATCAGGAAAGGCCACGATGTTTACAGGAAAAAAACCTGCTTTATCACTCAGGCTAATCCCATCTGTTTACTCCAATTTCATATCTGGAGGTTATAATTTCACATATGGATTGCTGATGAGTCATGCCACTTAGAATCTGATATCACCGTTTTCCATTGTCAGCAAAACGCCGCTTAAAGTCAATAGGTTTGACCATCTAATGACAATTTAAATATGCTATAAAATTTGAATCTCCACACTGCATGTTGAGATTTATTCAGACAAACAAAGGTAACAAAAGTCTTTTGTGCATTTGTCACTCATTCCCACTTCTCTGTTGTTACAGTGTCAAATAATGTCAGTGATTTCAGGACAATTACTGTAATTTTAAACTCTCAACAAATTAAATGATAAAGACTAGTCGTCCAGGGAGGACACTACCCCATTTCTCCCTCCCTGCTTTACAAGCAAATTTTAATTGATGGAGGGTGAGTTTCATCCTGACTGATTAGAAAATTGACCCGTTTCACCATGAACAAATTTGGTTTCTTACAAATAAAAACTGCTCCTTGTAGGTATTTTTAATTAGGCTCCATGCCTTTTGAGATGCGGTGAAGATTTAAAAGATATGCAGGGTGTTTTTTAGCCGGTGAGTGAGCACACCAGCAAACAGCATTCCAGCTGCTAAACAAATTTCCTTCTAAGCTCTATTGATTCCAATGGAATTTACTTCGAAGTAGCTATGTTTGGCATTGCAGCCTAAGGAATGCTTGGTCCTTTTGTGATGGATGATGCCAGTTGGAGACTTCTGAGCTCACAGTCTGACCACTGGGGGGTTGCAACCTAAGAGTTTATGATAAAGTGCAGTACTATGATAAACTGCACCAAGAAGAGAAGTTGTGCCACTGCTGCAAAATATGCTACATCGGCAATGGTCAATGGAGCGAAGTGCAACACCTTAAAGGTAAAGGTAAAGGGACCCCTGACCATTAGGTCCAGTCGTGACCGACTCTGGGGTTGCGGCGCTCATCTCGCTTTACTGGCCGAGGGAGCCGGCGTACAGCTTCCGGGTCATGTGGCCAGCATGACTAAGCCGCTTCTGGCGAACCAGAGCAGCACACGGAAACGCCATTTACCTTCCCGCTGGAGCGGTACCTATTTATCTACTTGCACTTTGATGTGCTTTTGAACTGCTAAGTGGGCAGGAGCAGGAACTGAGCAACGGGAGCTCACCCCATTGCAGGGATTTGAACTGCCAACCTTCTGATCGGCAAGTCCTAGGTTCTGTGGTTTAACCCACAGCACCACCTGCATCTACCTTGGCATCTTCCAAAGCTGTTGTGCAATCATAATAAGAAAGGGCAAAGTGGCAAGTGAAGTTACATGAGCCAGGGCTCTGTCTGCGTGAGAGAAAATGACAGCTATTTGTAGGGGGAGCTAAAAGGACAGGAGTGGCAACCTCACCAGTATTTCTCCTGACTGCTTGCTAAGACTATGCTTGCTTTATAATGTTGGCTGCCATGTTTAATTCCCCATAATGCACTTGGGGTGGAGCTACGTTGTGGCATAAGAGTAGCATTCTGGGGGGGACAGTGGATAAGGCCCCTCCTGTTGCTGCATTAGTCTGAAAGGGCCATAAATTGATACTGTCAAGGTTCAGGGAATCCTATCCCTCCCCTGGTGGCAGCCAAAAAAGCAGGTAAACAAGAAGAGTCCTTACCACGTAATTTATTCAGTATTCACACACACACACAGAGGAATGTAGCCCCTATTAAATCATGGCGTTGCTCCAAGTAAAGCCCAACCCCTCCATCTCTCTTATCCTAAGTCATCCCTGCACCGGCTGATCTGGGCTTTCTGCCTTTGAGCTTTCTGTTCTTCTGCTCTCAATGCACGCCAAGGCCTGGGAGAGCGGGGCTCAGGAATGCTCTCCAAAGACTGAATCTGCCAGCTGTCTCTCCACTGGTGCTTCTTCTTCCTGATATTCCTCTCCCAATATTTCCCAGCTTTTCCCCTCTGCAGCCTCTGAGCTATGCCCTTCTGCAAACCACTGTTCTAAATCTATACTGTCCTCCTGTTCTCAGGAAGGTTCAGGAGGGGGGGGGGGCGGCGCCCACCATTCCTCATCAGTCCAGCCCCTGACAAATACAGGCAAACACACTACCCAGGGCGTGGATCACATGGGAGAGGCCTACTTGCACACATCTGGCCCTTTCATAGAATCATAGAATTGTACAGTAGGAAGGGACCACGAGGGTCATCTAGTCCAAACCCTGCAATGCGGGGATATTTTTGCCCAATGTGGGGCTCAAACCCACAACCCTGAGATTAAGAATCTCAGGCTCTACCATCTGAGCCATCCTTTGACATTAAATTTGTACTGCACAGTGTGTTTTTTGCAGACGGTACTCAAGGGTACGCAGTACCAGCACCTCTTTTTGTTGTTGTTAAAAAGTGTGGCACTAACCAGCAGTTTTTTTGATAGGAATTTTAGGACAACTGCTGAAAGAAAAACGGACATTACTTATGTATGCGACAACAGCGGCAAGAATTCTGATAGCACAAAACTGAAAGTCTGGAGAAATACCATCAAACGAACAATGGCAAGAGAAGTTGATGAACTATGCAGAGTTGGCAAAGTTAACAGATAAACCAAGTGAAAAAGACAATAGTGACTTTGAAAAAGAATGGGAACCTTTTACATCATATTTGCAGAAACAACAAAAAAAAGAATAGAGTCATTGGCAGGATTTAAATAAACATTTGCAATTTTATTTTTTAAAAAACAAGAAACTTAATACTACGATAATACAGAAGTATATATAAACAGCAGAATGTAATATGAGATGTAATAAACCAGGACTGGAAGTTGAGGGAAGTCAGTAGGGAAAGGGGAAATTGAAACTTGAATGTAATGTATTGTAATGATTACAGATACAGTGGTGCCTCGCAAGACGAAAAGAATCCGTTCCGCGAGTCTCTTCATCTAGCGGTTTTTTCGTCTTGCAAAGCAAGCCCATTGACGGCTTAGCGGATTAGCGCTATTAGCGGTTTAGCGGCTTTTAGCGGCTTTTAGCGGCTTAGCAGCTTAGCGGATAAGCGGCTTAGCAGCTTAGAAAAAGGGGGGGGAGGGGAAAAAACCAGCAGGAACTCGCAAGACATTTTCGTCTTGCGAAGCAAGCCCATAGGAAATTCGTTTTGCGAAGCACCTCCAAAACGGAAAACCCTTTCGTCTAGCGGGTTTTTCGTCTTGCGAGGCGTTCATCTTGCGGGGCACCACTCTATTGTAAAAATGAAAAACCCAATAAAAATGAATAAAAATAAAAATAAAAATAAAAAGTGTGGCACTTACTGTAACAATGTCATGGTATGTATCAGCACCTGTTTTTCTAGAAAAAAGGCTCTGGTACTTAACAACCAACATTGTTGTCCTGCTGGAGAAGTGAAATGGCCCTTTAATTTAGGGTGGATTGTTCATGTCTTAAACTAAAATCTTGTTGACTTGCTGCAAGTCAATCTTGTTCAGTTTCTTCTAGGGAAGGAGGGGAATCTTGATTCAGTTTGCATTCGAAGGTCAAGCCTACCTATTTTTCATTTCCCAAAATAAAATGCACAAATTGAAACACAGGCATCCTTTGAAGTTTGCATTTTTTTCTGAATTTGGCATTCTCTGACCAAGGAATGTGTACAGAAATAAGCTAGTTAGAGAAAATAACATAAAATGCATTATATTAGCAGGAAATGCTTGCAAGAATGTGTGTATTAGGTGGATTGTATAAAAAAATGTGTATTTAGGATAAATGTTTGCAAAAGTGCTAATGAATTTTCAAGAAGTTTTTTTTTAATGTGAATTTATGTGGACAAGTGGCAAACTGAGTTTAAGACTGGAAAACTGAAAAACTGAGAGAACGCAAAATTGACCAGAGTTTCCACCCTTGCTTCTAACTAAGTAGAATGCTCCATTTTGAGAAAGGCATAGACTGAGCTGAGTCTATTGTGAATATTTTCTGAGAGTACTGCTAACACAATTTCATTCAGATTTGTTTTGTTTTTTTAACTGTTGCTCATATGAAGTAGAGAGCAGGCAGGTTGGAGAGTTTTAAAACCTTGCTGATTCCACTTTTTTTTAACTAAAAAATAAAATGGCTTCAAAGTAAGTCCATCATTTCACCACAAATTCTCATTATGTCCCAACTGACTTCTGTTTAATGGAATTAAATTTCACCCTTTCTAATTATCTTTAGCAGCAGACAATACTTTACGGGATCATTAGTAAGAGAAGTACACAATGGATCATTGTCTTTACTATGACAAAAGAAATCCTGGAAGCAGAGCGGCATCTTAAGAAAAGATCACACAAAATACAAACTATTTCTGCCCACTTTCCCCTAAATTGTGTAACATTCAACGGAGTCGATGTAATTTAAGCACAATGGCTGCAATTTAACTTCTTTAAATTGCCAACTTTTCTTTTCTTTTGGAGAATAATATCTATGATTTTGTTCTAATTAATCAAGTATATAAACAATCTTTCTGTCTTCGGTTTTATTTCTCGCATTTCAAAGACAACAGGCAAACGCACTGTTTTAAAAGCTTTTTTTAAAAGAAAAAAAGCAGCGCATTCTTTTTAATCTAACTCTCGGGCGTCCCAACAATGGTCATTCTTACTGCTTCATTGTTTTAGCATGTCTTATTCCCGTTCTGATAAAAGAATAACTGTCAAAGAAACGTGAGTTGTAAAAATCACATTAGCAAATGCAGTAAACTTGCCCCATTGGGACCTAACAAATGTGCTTGTGTGTGTAGCCAAATTTCATCCTATGCAACAAATTCTAGATACTCAACTCCATTCCTTCTCTTCCTGTTTTCTCCCCCCTTCATCACCGAAGGCAGCTATTTGCAGCAAGGAGCCACCTGTAGGCATGGAGGTTCCTCACACATTTGGGACTCTCGCAGAAAGGGCTGTAACCACCCTCACATGCCGCACAGCAAACACCGATCAACACAATCTGTTCCCACAACCAGAAAGTGGGGAAATGCTTTATGTACCGAGCAGATAGCTTGAGGAAGTGAGACAAAGCACATATGATATGCATTCCGTAGCAGCCGGTGGGGTGCAGAAAGCAGGACAGCGACCAAGGGTCACTGCCAAATCCTGAGAGGGGAAGGCAGGAGGTACAAGGAGCAAGGTGTGGGGAGGGGAGGGGACAGCAGCGGAAGTGGCGGGTTGGCTCTGCTGCCTTGCCCACACCTCACACACTGAGCCTCACTGTGGCATTTGCCCTCCTAGGTGTGTGACATCATACTGGGTTCATAGGGAAAGGGTTAACTAATTGTAAAAGGATTAACCGATGGGAACCCAAGGGGCAGAGTTAACTGTGTATAGGTTTAAGCACAGAGGTTTTTTGGAAGAGTTAGAGTTAGGGTGGTTGAGAAGACAGTCTGGAGTTAGAAGAGACAGAGAAGATAAGTCTGTGGGTTGGGCTAGTCTGGTGTGAGAGAGTGAAAGAATTTGATAAGAGGAGTCAGTCAAACAGTTGAGATAATCAGTCAGAAGGTATTAGGAAGGTAAAGGTAAAGGTAAAAGGACCCCTGACCATTAGGTCCAGTCGTGGACGACTCTGGGGTTGTGGCACTCATCTCGCTTTATTGGCCGAGGGAGCCGGTGTACAGCTTCCGGGTCATGTGGCCAGCATGACTAAGCCGCTTCTGGTGAACCAGAGCAGCGCACGGAAACACCGTTTACCTTCCCACCGGTGGGTACCTATTTATCTACCGGTACTTGCACTTTGACTTGCTTTCGAACTGCTAGGTTGGCAGGAGCAGGGAGCGAGCAACGGGAGCTCACCCCGTCGCGGGGATTCGAACCACCGACCTTCTGATTGGCAAGTCCTAGGCTCTGTGCTTTAACCCACACTGTCACCCGTGTCCCATTAGGAAGGTATAGGGTGGTAAAGAAACTAAAGTTAAGGTACTGACAGGAATATTATCGGAGAAACCATAAACTTGTTAATGTCTGTAAAATAAACTTGTTGTTGGTTTTTTTTGGTTCACTTTTAACAACTGTCTGGACTCAGTGTTTTACCAGAGAGTAACTGGTTGGGGGCAGTGGGGAAGCGAGCACAATGGTGGCATAGGGATCAATAGACCGTTAAACGTCCAAGGACTCTGTGTGATCGCCACACTCACCTTGTCTCACACCCTCTCCCTCTCAGGATCCAGCCATGGCACTAAGTGCTCAGAAGGCAGTTGAGCAACACACGCACACACCTGACTGGAACATAATTAAGCACGCGGAAGGCTTTCCAGAACACATCATCTGCCCGTTTTAGAGAACATAACACTTTAAACTCAGGAGATGAGAAACAAAGCTTTGTTTTAGATCCCACCTTCAAATATCTCAAGGGGTTGTCACATGGAAGTTGGAGCAAGCTTGTTTTCTCCTGCTCTGGATGGTGGGACTCGAACCCATGGTTTCAAGTTTGAAAAAGAAAGGAGATGCTGACTAAACATTAGGAACAACTTTCTGACAGTAAGAGCTGTTCAGCAGTGGAACAGACTCCCATGAGAAGTAATAATGATGATGATGATGATGATGATGATAATAATAATAATAATAATAATTTATTTATACCCCACCCATCTGGCTGGGTTTCCCCAGTCACTCTGGGCTGCTTCCAACTGAATATTGAAAACAATACAGCATCAGACATTAAAAACTTCCCTAAACAGGGCCGCCTTCACTTGTCTTTTAAAAGTAAAATAGTTGCTTATTGCCTTGACATCTGCTGGGAGGGCATTCCACAGGGCAGGCGCCACTACCGAGAAGGCCCTCTGCTTGCTTCCCTGTAACCTCACTTCTCGCAGCGAGGGAACCGCCAGAAGGCCCCTGGTGCTGGACCTCAGTGTCTGGGCTGGACGATGGGGGTGGAGACGCTCCTTCAGGTACACTGGGTCTCCTCACAGCAGCCCTATGTGGTGGGTTATGCTGCACAGGAATGATTAGCCCATGACAATCACCCAGGAAGCTTTAAGGTGGTGAGTGGCTGGGTTTCGCTGGCAGACAGTTTTGCAGATCTGGGTCTTGGCACTAAAAACCCATAACTGAGTCCTCTGGGCAACCCCTGTACAATGTGTTTGTCCCCAAGAGAAAGAAAACAACGGTCCCATTTCACCATCGGAAATGAAACAATGGGTTGTCTTCCATCACTGTCGCCTCTTACCATCAGGATTTTAAAAAGTCATTCCTGATGCAAGCAGAAACACTGGATGACAAAATGCTTGCTTTCCTTTGGATCTGTATTCAGGAAAATGAGAGCAAATAGTCTTAGAAAAACATTCTGAGCCATGGTGGATCAGTCCACACCAAATGTGGTACTGTGGATTATGCTGATAGGCAGAAACTTTTTTTTATCTAATTACCCCTGTAAGGCTTTGATCTTTTCTTCCAAAAATAAAATAAAATCCCAAAGCAACGCCCCCACTTTTTACCTCTTTTTATTGCCTAATCAAACACAAGCTTGTAAAACATGCAATGCCCTTGCTTAATGCATTTTGTTAGCAAATCAGGCTGGCACAACAATTTCCCCCTCTCAGCGTCCCTCCCTACCCACTCCCCACCTCTGGGTCTCTCTCTCTCTCTCTCTCTCTCTCTCTCTCTCTCTCTCTCTCCCTCCCTCCCTCTCTCTCTCTCTCTCTTGTAGCTCCGTGAGCCATTTGGAAGCATCTTTCGTGTCATTATTCCAAAAAGGAGAGGGGGGGAGAGAGAGCTGGCAGCACAGCCCGTTCTCAGAGCTGCTGTTGGCTTTATCCAGCAAAGGTTTGCCGAATGACTCAGAGGTGAATCACAGGTTTCTGCAGGTGTACGCTGGGGAGGGCTGGCCCACTTCCATGTCTCGGTGGTGGCAAATGTTTACTTCATTAGTTCATGGGGTTACCCAGCAGTCCTCGCCAACTCTATTTCTCAACATTAATGGATGCGAAGGAAAACAAAAGGAGACAAGAAAGCCCAGGGCACTGTCATCATGCAGGAGAGCACCGCGGCTTTGAAAATGTCATTTGTTAATGAGAGAATTTTGTATTTGCTTGGAGCAATGGAACAGGGCGAGGGCAAAGCTCTCCTGCCTCAGCCGTGTCTCCTCCATCATGCTCCCTTCTGCTCTCCATTGATGGCTCCATCTTTTCTTTGAGCTCTTGTTCCCTCCCTTGCTCAGCTGGCTCAAGGAAGGTCATCGGCTCGTTCAGATGCCACACTGAACACAGGTACAGACTGCCTTTAGACACATGCAAGTGTTTGTGTGAAAGAGTGCGCACTTATGGACTTGTGCAATTCAGCTGCTGTGTACACAGGCTCACTGAGTGTACTGACTTTCCCGGGTACTGAATCCCACTCTTGGTAGTTCCACCTCGCTAAGAAGTTCAGGATGGGGGGCCCAAGACAGGGCCTTCTCTGCAGCAGCCCCTAGGTTGTGGAATTTGCTCAGTACAAGAATGGGTCTGGCTTCTTCACTATACAGTTTTCGGTGAATGCTGAAGACACACTTCTTTGTCCTGGCCTTTGTCACCTGATATGTGTGCTTTCAGAGCCCCCACCCATTCCTGTGACTGTACACTGATTTTAATCTTGAATTTTAAATTGTTGTAACTTGCCATGGGACTTGCGGTTGAAGGGCAGATAATAAATCTGATGATGGTGATAACCCCTCACATATGAAGCTGCCATTCACTGAGTTAGGCCATTGGCTCATCCAGCCCACAAAATCTACAACAGGTACAGCAGAGATTGCATATGCCTCAAGTGTCCTGGGAAAACCAGGACATCCAATTTTATTTTATTTTATTTTTTGCACAAGAGCATGGTGCCCATTTTGGGTGATGCAATCTTGTGTCGTGAACTTGCCCTGGAAAAAACCCCCACTTTTTTCAGGGCCACAATCTTGTGCAGTTCCCAAAAAATGTGTTTTTGGGTGTTCTCCTGAAAAAGTGCTTTTTCAGGGCCACAATCTTACACAGGTCATGGGACTCACGTGGGAGTGTGGCCCTGGAAGACGGCATCCTGGTTTTTCACCCTGTTGTGTTGGAGTGTATGAGATTTGGAAACCATGACTGGGAAGCCAATATTGTTGGCCTCCCAAATCCCATCAGCCCCAGCCAGCATTTTCACAGATGATGGGGGTTGCAGTCCAACAAGATCTGGAGAGCCACAGGGTCCCCATATGTGTGATAAGGGCTCATCGGGGCCACCAGAATAGAAGAGTCTTTCTTGGTCTTGCTACTTAAGGTTCTTTAACTAGCAATGAAGGTGTCCATCCATTGGTTGAGTCCATCCCTGTTTAGGGAAGCTTTAAATATTTGATGAATCATTGTATTTTAATATTCTGCTGGAAGCAGCCCTGAGTGGCTGGGGAAACCCAGCCAGATGGGTGGGGTATAAATTCTTCTCCTTCTCCTTCTCCTCCTCCTCCTCCTCCTTCTTCTTCTTCTTCTTCTTCTTCTTCTTCTTCTTCTTCTTCTTCTTCTTCTTCTTCTTCTTCTTCTTCACTGAAGTTGGCTAAGTGTGCAAAAAGTTGTTAGGAGGCCCCTATTCCCCTTAGAAAGCTCAATTTCCCAGAGTTCCTTGGGAAGAGAGATTCACTATTAAACCACTGTGGGAATTGTAGCTCTGTGAGGGGAATAGGGGGTCTCCTAATGGCTCTCATCACACTTAATAAACTACAGTACCCAGGATTCGTTGGAGAAAAAACAAGTGCTTTAAATGTATAGTACGGATTGGGCTGTGGTTTCAAAAGTGCTTTGCCATGTGGCGTACAGAGGCTGCTCTTTGGAGAAACACAAGGGCTCAGGTCTGGCTCCAGATTTGGGGACCGCCTTGGACAAGATACCCTCAGCCGCCCCCTCTCTCCCTGCCATTGTCGGCAGTTCCTCTGCTCCCATCACGGCTCCCACGTGTTTGCTTACCAGACAAAGCCCATTTGCAAGCAGGCAGTGGCTGCTCCTCCTCTGCCCTCTTCTGACTGCCATTGTTTGCTTGTTTGCCCTTTGTGGGTGAGAAAGAAGCAGGTGGACAAGGAGGCTGCATTGGTGAAGAGGAGGAGCCCGTCCAGGGGGCTTTTGTCACTGGGCTCTGGGCCCACAACAGGTGCCCAGCCGTCCCTGAACTAGGCCAAACTCCACCCCACCCCACCCCAGACATGAACTTGGTTGTGTGCGTCTTTGGAACCTGTCCACCAGCTATTGTTGTCAACAATTCAATGGGCCTATCAAACAGGCATCTATGTCAAAGACTCGAGTCACTTTACTTGAAAGGGCGACTGTTTGATCTGTGTTGATAGCATCATTACGAGGCACAGCAAAGTAACCACAACAAATGCTCTTCAAATACACTGCCCTTTTCTGTTCTTTCGGGGGAAATTCAAACTCGAATACATCCTTTTCTTTTCCGAAATGGTGGCCCTGCTCTCAACTTCATCCTCACGGCTGTTTCTTGGGCCAGCTCATCCTCTGCCATAGATGCAATAATAGAGGATGTACTTCCTGGACTGTTCACGACTCTACATGTGCACCAGTGGAAGAGGGAACTTCAGCGGGTACTGCCTCTCCTCTCACATTATTGTAGGGCTGTAATGTTGTACCTTCAACTTCCCACCAGATAAGAAGAAGAAGAAGAGTTTGGATTTGATATCCCGCTTTATCACTGCCCGAAGGAGTCTCAAAGCGGCTCACATTCTCCTTTCCCTTCCTCCCCCACAACAAGCACTCTGTGAGGTGAGTGGGGCTGAGAGACTTCAGAGAAGTGTGACTGGCCCAAGGTCACCCAGCAGCTGCATGTGGAGGAGCGGAGACGCAAACCCGGTTCCCCAGATTCTGAGACCACTGCTCTTAACCACTACACCACACGCCCAGGCTTTGAGAAGAACCCAAGGGACAAGATGCCCATGACTGTCTAGTGCATCTACTTAGAATGGGGTCACATCTGCACTATGCACTTAAAGCAGTATCATACCACTTTAAAAATTCATGGCTTCCCACAAAGGATCTTGGGAACTGTAGTTTGTTAAGGGTGCTGAGAGTTGTGAGGAGACCTCCCTCTTCCCCTCAGTGAGGTAAATTCCCAGAGTCCCTTGGGAAGATCTGTAAGCCACTCTGCTGTTTCTGTGTTGTTATCTCTATTTAATGTTATATGTAAATCTCCTGGAGGCGGTTGTTTAGAAGGCAATTAATAAATCAATGATGATGATGATGGTAACAAATAATAATAGTTGCACTGGTCTCTGCTGTCTTTTTGAATAATATTGTTATGTTTTTCAATCACACATTTATTGAAAGCCAACTTGAGAGGTTTTTCTTAAAAACAAAACAAAAAGGTAGGACAGAAATCCACATACGTCAAAACAGCTCTCCAGTGCTACCATCATAGAATTCCTTCTCGTGATTCTCTCACTTTGGAGAGCATAGATTCTTCCGTAGCTTTGTGGAAATTCACAGACAATACCTCTCCGGTTCCTGTTCTTAATAAAGACCATTTAACAGGTTGTTATTATATACAAGGATATGAGCTGCCATTGCTGCATGCTTTTTAACGGGTTGCAATTAGGTTAATTTTAGCTTTCTCTGAAACGTTAGTCAGTCTTTCTCCACTATTTTTAATTCCCAACCTTTAACCAACCACTGTTTTATCTATCCTTTTGGTCTATCTGCAGATATACAAATATTAGATTCTTTGTGCCACTGCATCAAATCCAGATTCCAATGATTCTAATATGTATTTAATATTTTGGCATCCTCTTTTATGTCTGATGTGCGGTGCTTCAGCCACCCGTTGCTTTGGCTCCTGTTCTTAATCAAGCCATACCTTCTGCCTTGATCACTCTGGGAAAGAGCCGCAACTCTGTGTTAGAGCACATGTTCTGTATGCCAAATGTCCCAGGTTCAATCCCTGGGAGAGTTCAAGCCTAGAGAGTTTCTGCCAGTCTGCTTTGGCAATGCCAAGCTAGGTGGACCAATATTCTGGATCAGTAGAAGTCAGCATATGGGGAGGTGGTATGTGAGAGGAAGAAAGAAAATGTGATATCAAGGAGACTTGCTAACAAAAAATGCAAATACAAGGCAAATTGCATAGAAATATACTGATAAGTTAGCATGCTCGTAGTATTTAGTGCTTAAAACAATGTGGTATTGTGGCAAGCTCATTCCGCTGAGTGAGGCGCTGGAAGTTCTGCCCTGACAGCTCCCAAAATTAAGTAAACCTGCGCCAATGGCAGCCTTCACTCTCTCGATCTTAGGGAAGTTCCCACAGCTACAGTAGCCTCTGGTGAAGCAATTGGAGTTACACCTAATGGCAGCGATATCAGATACAGTACAAGCTTATTTTCTAATAATGAGCTTAACAGAAGACTGGTTTCCCCCTCAAGGTGCAGAAATGTTCTGGGCTTATCTGCTGCTTCCATCTCGACAAATAGAAAAGACCGTCTAGGAAATGACTGAACACATCTTTGTTTTCATTCCATCGAAAACATTTGATATAGCGGGAGTGGAGCAAGAAGGAGGAGAAGAGGGGAGGGAGGAGAGCCCTCTTCTTTTTGAAAAGCATTTCCCTTCCCTAAAGTTGCTTCATCAAGATAAAAAAGAAATTCCCCAAATCCATGCTAAGCAGGTTGTCATTTTTTAATGCACTACCAAGAAGATACCTTAGAGGCACGCCATAACATGATACCGTGGCTGTGGCAAGCCGATGCAGCTTAGGGATGAACGGAGCTTGTCCCTTTCAGTTTCTCTTACTTTCTCATTTTGCCCCAATATTATGTTCACATTCCCACACCAGTTTGCAATTTTCGGAAAGCCTTCATGAAAGCCCATCAGTTTCTTGGTGCAAATTCCCCTTAATATACACATTTTTGCAAGCAAATTAATAGGTTACTTTTGCTAACGTATGCTTTCCGTGGACACTTTTCAGTGATACGTACATTTTATCATTGCAGAACTACATTGCAAAATTTGGAGAAGTGCCATGTTTCTATGGATTCTTTCCCTTTGGGTCATGTATAGTTTCAGGAGATACAAATTTGGTAGGTTTCAATGAAAAGCCGTTCTGAACTTAACTGCACCCCCCAAAATCCCAAATGCAGCTGATATCAGTGACACCCAGTCGGCAGTGCATGAAGATGCTACAGCTCAGGGTTGTTTTTCCTTGAAAAATAATAATCATTAGCACATCTGATGTTTATTAAGTCCAATACTACCCCTGGGAGTCAGTGCAAGTGATTATAAACCCATTTCAGCAATGAACCTCCCAGTTAAATGTTTGCTCAGTCTTAATTCACCTATAAATATCCTGGTTTTACTTTCTGCAGGATGACTGCACTCGAGGTAGGTGTGCTCACCTGGCATTTCACATGGGGAAGGCACGTCAATTTTTCCACTCACAGCGCCCTCCTCCCCACTCCCAATGATTTGGCAGTTCCGCACTAGATCCCAGCCACAGATCTTTGCCAAAACTTGACTCTGCTCCCGTCAGATTAACTGTCTCCATTAAACAAACTGGCATTTCTTCTAAGGATTCTGATTGAAAGGATAATCTTGAACGACACCCGCCTTATAGGGATGAGCTTTCTCGGAGGGCTGTGATTAGGCAATCAGATCTACAGACATTCGCAGAGCCTTTGGCATGACACTAATCAACCTTTAAACTCAGGAGAACAGCAGACCACATGCTGTAGAACCATGGAACAGGATTTTTTGATTTTTTTAAAAAAGGGTCATCCAGCCCGGCCCTAAGACATACCAAAACATTCTGGACAAGTTAGCTGCTATTGACATCATTATCCTCGCCAACAGAATCAGACAATTCCCATCACACAATGAAGGGCTGAGAAAGGGCTGTGCCTGGCCCAGTTTCCACTGATTCCCAATGAGTTCTATGGGGTGAAAGAAATGGGCTGTAATTTGGGACTTGGTTGATGAGGTGATAAAGTTCTATTCTGGTCGGGGACAGAGGATGGCGCTTGGGGGGGGAACTGTCATCGCGCCACTCCTTGGTGTGTGGAGTGCCGCAGGGTGCGATACTCTCCCCGATGCTTTTCAACATCTTTATGTGCCCCCTTACCCAGCTTGTCTGGAGTTTTGGGTTGGGCTGCCATCAGTATGCTGATGACACCCAACTCTATCTGTTGATGGATGGCCATCCTGACTCAGCCCCAGACACACTGATCAGATGCTTGGAAGCTGTGGCTGGATGGTTATGTGTTGAAGTTAAATCCTTCACAGACAGAGGTCCTTTGGCTGGGTTGGGACAATATGGGATTGAGGGGGGCAACTCCCATCTCTTGCGGGGGTGCAATTAGTGCCAGCACCATTCGTTAAGAGTTTGGGTGTAATCTTCAACACCTCCCTTTCCATGGAGGCGCAGATTGCAGCTATAACAAAGGCGGCATTTTTTCATCTCCGCCAAGCTGAGCAGTTGGCTCCTTATCTCTCTCGCCCTGACCTAGCCACTGTGATCCACGCAACGGTCACCTCCGGACTGGATTATTGTAACTCGCTCTACTTGGAGCTGCCATTGAGACAGACCCAGAAACTCCAGCGGGTGCAGAATGCCGCAGCGAGATTCCTTACAGGGTCCTCGCCGTGGGATCACATTCACTCAGTGCTATACCAGCTGCACTGGCTCCCGGTGGAGTACAGGATCGGGTTTAAGGTGCTGGTCTTAACCTTTAAAGCCCTATACGGCCTAGGACCCTCGTACCTACGGGACCGCCTCTCCTGGTATGTCCCACAGAGGACCTTACGGTCTACAAGCAAAAGCATCTTGATGGTCCCAGGCCACAGGGAGGTTAAGCTGGCCTCAACCAGAGACGGGGCTTTTTCGGCTGTGGCTCTGATCTGGTGGAACACTCTGTCACAAGAGACTAGGGCCCTGCGGGACTTGACATCTTTCCACAGGGCCTGCAAGACAGAGCTGTTCCACCAGGCCTTTGGCCAAGGCACAGCCTGACCCCCTCCTTTGGTGATCCTCACAGAACTCTAGCCCAATGGTTGCCATTAATTTGATTTGAACTGATTTTATAATAATTGATTTTAGAATGCTGTATTGTTTTACTGTTGTTAGCCACTCTGAGCCCGGCTTCGGCTGGGGAGGGCGGGAAATAAATATATTATTATTATTATTATTATTATTATTATTATTATATTTATTATATTATTTATTATTATTATTATTATTATTATTATTATTATTATTATTATTATTATTCCTGGGTCCACTGGGTATTTGGCACTTCCTGCACCCCTGTTTGTCTCTCTTCCTCAATCTTTTCCTCAGCTATTGCACCAGATGATGCCCAGGTCGAGTGAGCTGGTGTTCTCATCTCCTCAACTACTTTGGCCACTGGAGACTGGATTCTGCGATGATGCACACAGTGGGCATGGCAGGCTCTGTCAACTCCATCTTTACCTGTCGTAAGAATCAAGAATTACTACGTAAGCTTATCAATGTTGTAAACGGCTTTGAGCATGATTAAATTTTAACACGGAAAGGCAACATGCAAATAGGTAATGATGACAACAACGTTGGTAAATGTTTAGGGTCATCAGGTGTTGGTAGTCTTCATGCTTGCTATTGCATATAAGAGAGCCTGTAAGGTTTTGCTCCTGGAGGTCTGGATGGGGCCTTTCCCCCTCTCTTAGTGCAAGCCTTAGGAGTTCAGCCTGTTGCCATGAGGATCCTCTGAATTTATTATTTGTTCACGTGCGGCAGTCATAAAGAAACCTGCAGTGAAGATACCTGAGTCTGTGGCCTTGAGACTAGAGCCAAAGGATGAGCTGCACACTGCAGGATCTGCTTTGGGGTGTTTTTTTTACTAGATCCCCGGGATCCACCGGTCAGAGGCAGGTGAAAGATAATGGCTCAAGGAGTGAAGCCAGTTACCAACTGCACACTGTGACCCATGGGCTGGAATTAAAGATACAGATATAAATCCGATAGATTCCAATTCACCTCCTGCTGAACCATAGTTTAGACCGCACCCTAGAGATTTTCCTGGCTGAATCTCCTTATATTCTTATGTGTAAGTGCTTAGCTGGTATTAGGATGGTGCCTTAACTTTCCTTCAGTCCAAGTGACCTAAGTTTCTTAAGGGATATCAGGTCTTGCTGTTCCCTCCAGAGTTTTATTGACAATTACAACCGCTTAAAGTTCATTCATAGAATTCAGTGGGGAGAGCACGGATTATTTTCATATGAAAATGGCTTGTATTTATGGTGTGGGTGTGTGAGTATTTCAACCATAACACTTGGACTAAGATTCCATAAGGAATGTTGTGTAAATAGATCCCTAATTGGTCCTCTTGCCCACTTTTCAGAACGGGAGATTGAAACAGAACACATTTCTTTTCTAAATTGGATTAATTAACATTATCACAAACACAGGGGAACAAAGCTACCAGTACGTGGAGCATTAATCATAACACAATTAATTAGTGCCCAAAATTAGAAACACACAGCAACACTGAGAAGGAAGAAAATAATTCCAATGTCTGAACATGGTGTTCAGAAACTTGACCATAGAAATACTCATGCAGTCCATAGTGCTGTGTACCAATAGTTCATAGGTAGATTCAACTAATCTGGATCATTTGGATAAGAATGCAATGCAAGGACAAAAAAAGGGAAACAGCTCAATCCACCCAGGAACATTCCTACAATATTTAATTTGGCCTATGCATAGCTGTCAGTGAGTAATTGATTGTAAACTATTGCGCATTATGCTCCTAAAATGTTGCACGTTGGCAAAGAGCAAACTCACATGATCAAGATGGTGCTTGGAAAATGGCTATATTTACACATAATGTTGAATCATAGGTTGTTTTAACCACGGTTTGTTCAACAAGCCATGAGTTGCCTCACAGATGAGAAAACAAGCCATGGTCAGACCATAGTTGTTAAAAACCACGATATGTAAGCCGTCAACAAACCATGACTTCACATTGTGGTTTAATGCAATGAAAACCAACCATGGCTAGTATGCTGGGCTGGGTTCAGATGCTAAAAAACAATCAAACAACCCTACACTTTGGCTTTAAAAAAACCATGGTTTAATACTACAGTATGTGTGAAGGAGGTCAGTGTAAATGAAATGTGACTTACAGATTGTGACTCTTTATCACACACCCAAGCTTCACCCAGATTTGGTGATCTTTCTTCTGTATTTCATGGTTCATTGCACTGCTGCTAGAAATAGGTTACATAATGAAGAGTTGCATGCACAAGACCTTGTGTTTTCTGGCGGGGGCTCAGTGTCGAGGTCAGCGGCCATGTGCCTTGCTGGCCCCAGAGATGTTCTCAGTCTCAATACCAGAGCCAGAGGCTCCTGTTAGTTAGCTACGCTGCAGTCTTCCAGCCCTGGTGGCTCCTAGGTATTGGTTCTCCCCCTAACACCCCTTGATTTGCACAGCAGCTCTCTGGCAAGACCCACACACTCCTCCACTGTTCAGGCGATGCTCTCCATTCTTCCCTCTATCTTTGTTGCCTCTGCATGTCTCCAATGTCCCTCCTCCCGTGCAACTTTCACTTCGAGAGAGCATGTACCTTTGAAAGTTACGGTGACCTTGAGTGCCTGCAGTTTCTCCTCTTATATGGTAGAAGACTCACCACTTGGCTTCGTTGGTCTCAGGTGCTGACCTGGCTCTTAACTGGCTTCAGGTGGTGAGTCATGTGTTCT